>NC_057405.1:26092491-26407053 GCF_019320065.1 Cervus canadensis
CAGGAAAGCACAAGCCTTTGAGTTGCCTTCCTGTGCAGGCTCTCTGTCCCACTTTTTAAAGGCGTTCCTGCTGATCCATGAAGGACCGGGCTATGTCCATTCTGTGTGCAAACCTGATGAATTCCCATGTCTGAGGCCATTCCATCACAGACCCACATGCGCAACCTGCCTCCTCCTCGGGGGTCCTGCTAAGAGAATGGACCCTCTTCCAACCTTAACTACCAACGTAAGGAACACAGAGAAGACAGGAACATGCCAAACTCCACCAAAGGGACACTGTGGGCAAAATCCAGACCCTGGGCAAGTATACAGGGTGAAACTCAGCTTCTTCAACCAATAAATCACACACACACAAAGTGGCAGGTAAAGGGACACTTCCCTATCTTGAGTGAGATGACAGTTTCACGGGTATAGACAGATGTCAGAACTCATCGTACGCTTTCAATATGTGCAATGTAGGGAACTCCTAGTGGTCCAGTGGTTATGACTCCATGCTTGCACGGCTGAGGGTGCGGGTTTATCCCTGCTGGGGGAACTAAGATCCTGCAAGCTGTGTAGCGGGGCCAAAAATAAACAAATACCTGCAATTTACTGTATGTTAATTATACCCCCTAGTTCAGTTTAGTTCAGTTTAGTCCCTCAGTCATGTCCGACTCTTTGTGACCCCATGGACTGCAGCACACCAGGCCTCCCTGTCCATCACCAACTCCTGGAGTCTACCCAAACTCATGTCCATTGAGTCGGTGATACCATCCAACCATCTTATCCTCTGTCATCCCCTTCTCCTCCTGGCCTTCAGTCTTTCCCAGAACCAGAGTCTTTTCAAATGAGTCAGCTCTTCGCAGCAGGTGGCCAAAGTACTGGAGTTTCGCTTCAACATTCAGTCTTTCCGATGACACCCGACTAATCTCCTTTAGGATGGACTGGTTGATCTCCTTGCATTCAAGGACTCCAGAGTCCTATCTTCCAACCCAACAGTTCAAAAGCATGGCAATTTTCGACGTCAGCTCTTTACAGTCAAACTCTCACATCTATACTGACTCTTGGAAAAAACAATAGCCTTATCTAGCGGACCTTTGTTGACAAAGTAATCTCTCTGTTTTTTACAAGATGCTTGTCTAGTTGGTCATATACTTCCCTCCAAGGAGTAAGCGTAAAATTTTAATTTCATGGCTGCAAGTCACCATCTGCAGTGATTTTGGAGGCCCAGAAAGTAAGTCACCAACTGGTTTCCCCACGCCTTAAGGTGCTAAGTACATGGATTCTTGTGCTTTAACCCATGATAAACCAGTTCCTGTTCTAGAGATGAGAAACAACACCTGGAAACATTAAGAAACACTTCTGGTTGTCTTCCTGATAGCCATGTCTCTGCACTGCTCTCCTCCTTGCCTAAAGAACCATGCTTTTGTTCACTCTCTTTCCTTCCACAGCCCCAGAAGCTTTAACTCTTCATTAGTTTAATCTTGGACATTGCAGCCTCCCAGCATTTGGTCGAGGCCTAAGGCTGGTGTGCAAGCTGCTGCTGCTAAGTCGCTTCAGTCGTGTCCGACTCTGTGCGACCCAATGAATTGGAAAGGCAGTCTTTTGGGTAGCATCCAGGGTACCTGTTTTTAAGGTGGTGAATATGTTCTGAAATTAGATTGTTGTACAGTTTTGTGAACATACTAAAGACCACTGAATTGTATGCTTTAAAAGGGTGAATTTTATAGTATGTGACATATATCAATAAAGCTGTTATAAAAAATGATGTATGTATGATTGGCAAGCCCTTGAGCAGTGATTTTTTTTAATCTTTTAAAAAATGTTTTTAAAAAATATTTAAATATATATGTATTTTTCATTTGGCTGTGCCAGGCTTTAGTTGTAGCATACACAATCTAGTTCCCCAACCAGGCATCTAACCTAGGCCCCCTGCATTGGGAGCATGGAGTCTTAGCTACTGGACCACCATGGATGGCGCTGAACAGTGATTCTTAGACCTAGATGTGTATATGTGCTAAGTTGCTTCAGTTGTATCCAACTCTCCTATGGACTGTAGCCTGCCACGCTCCTCTGTCCATGGGATTCTCCAGGCAAGAATACTGGAGTGGGTTGCCATGCCCTCCTCCAGCGTTCTTCCTGACCCAGGGATCAAACCTGTGTTTCTTACTTCTGCATTGGCAAGCAGTTTCTATACCACTAGTGCCACCTAGGAAGTCCCAAAACCCAGTTGAAAAGTGTGAAAGTCGCATGCGCCTCTTTGTGACCCCATGGACTACACAATTCATGGAATTCTCCAGGCCAGAATACTGGAGTGGGTAGCCATTTCATTCTCCAGGGGATCTTCGCAACCCAAGGATTGAACCCTGGTCTCCTGCATCGTAGGCAGATTCTTTACCAGCTAAGCCACCAGGGAAGCCCAAGAATATTAGAGTGGGTAGCCTATTCCTTCTCCAGCAGATCTTCCTGACTCGGGAATCGAACCAGGGTCTTCTGCATTGCAGGTTCTTTACCAGTTGATCTAGTTAGACATCGGAATTTTCAATAGAGCTTGTCAGTAGCCAACTTTATCACAGGCAGTTCTAATTTAGTTGCTCTGGAAATGTCTTGGCATCTGGCAGGTCAGTTTCTCTCTCTTCCTGAGTTCCTGTCTTGTCACAACAAAAATTTAGAGCAGTGGTTAAAGGGTATAAAACAACAGACAAGTTATAGCTCAGTTCAGCTCAAGCAGACAGATCTTTTATTAAACAGACACTCCCAAGACATGGGAGCAGGCTGATCCTAAAGGAGTCTTCCTCATCCTTCAACCTGATCCCACTTGGCTTCCCCTTTTCCTACTTCCAGGCTCCTCCTCTTGGTTATTGTGTGTGCAAAGTAGGGCTTATGCCCACCACCAATCAATGAAAGGGAATGCAAGTGAGCATACACTCAAGGCCAATTGATAATTGTAAATTATATAACAGCAGGCTGTGTTGTTTGTCTTCCCATATGTCTTCCAATAATTCAGTGTGTTAAAATTAGATGTAGAAAATTCCTAAATCCTTACTGGGCTCGGAACTGCCTAAAGTTCCTTGGATAAGCCCCTGTGGTTATTTTGTATCCACTGTGTGCCTGGAGCGTATGTGCAGAGTTGAAAAGTCTCTGTGGTTATTTTATAGCATATGTCAGCTCTCCTGGGTGCATCTGTTCTGGAGTTTATAGAGATCAGCCTGCCTCCCTTTCAGCCAGGCCTCCCCTTGTGGCTCATGTCTAACTTCCTTCCTGACACATCTGTGTTTCTGATGCTCAGCCAACTGTGACTTTCCTTCATAAGTAAATATCCACTCAGTAGCTTGTGGCAGAAACAAAGCTATAACTTTATAACGTGTGATGGATCAGGAACCTAGATGACAAATAATTTGTACTGTTGAAGTACTAGAGCAGTTCAGTTGTGCAGAAAAGTGAACTCACATCGTTACAGAAATTCAAGTCTAAAAGCTGTTCCAGCTTTCAGTGAGAGGTGGGCTATGGTAATTTGTGGGCAAGGCCAAATTTTTTTCAAATGTACACTTTTTTGGATATACTTGATGCCAGCGGACACATATATAGGTTGAGATCCTGTGTTGCTTTATTTACTTATCTTTTGGCTGTGCTGGGTCTTCGTTACTACGCTGGCTTTTCTCTAGTTGCGGGGAATGGGAGCTACTGTCTCCTTGCGGTACTCGGGCTTCTTACTGCGGTGGTTTCTCTCGCTGTGGAGCACAGGCTTCGGCAGGTGTGGTTCGTGTTCCTGGGCTCCGGAGCACAGGCTCAGTGGCCGTGGCGCATGGGCGCATATGCTCCGCTGCACACGGAATCTTCCCAGACCAGGGATGGAACCTGTGTCCTGCATTGGCAGGCGAATTCTTTACCACTGAGACACCTGGGAAGCCCTGAGGTCCTATGTTTTTAGGCCATAAAGAAAAATATGCAACTATTTTAATCTAGAAACCTCACTTTTGACTGTCACTGAGCTAAACTGACATTTTTATAACTGCTGTCTGCAGTTCATTATCAGGTCATGAAATTAGTTTTCTGTCATATGCAGCAAGTGCTCCGTAATACTTTTGTTTCAGTAATTTATATACAAGTTGTATTTCATAAATTTTAAGAGGCATATCTTTTCCATATAGGAAATGGCAACCGCTTCCAGTATTCTTGCCTGAAAAATTCCATGAACAGAGGAGCATGGTGGGCTACCGTGCACGGGGTCACAAAAGTTGGACATGACTGAGCACACACACACATACATTCCTCAGATTTTTCTAAAAAGCTTTTAAAAACAAGACACTGGTCTCTCCCTATGCTGTACCTGATTAAGTGATGTGATTTAAATGTAATTCCAAGTTGCTATTGAGCGTGGATCTCAGGTATTCTGACTTCACAATGCCTGTCCCTTTAAGTAGGTTTTTTTTCCTCCCAGGAAAGGTCCTCCACCGGATCAAGTGTTTCTTCCTCCCTCTTAAACAATACAAGGTAAAGTCTGTTTTGGCTTACCATTCAGTTCCCACTCTCACTCTTTGCAGACCATTTCATACTATGCATTTATGGAGTTATGTTTTTTTTTAAATCCAGTGTCTCCTGATTAATTCATTTTTAGTCTTACACTGGTTTTTCTTTGAATTCTCTTTTAGAGTTAGTCTGTATCCTTTTATAAATTTTCAAACATTTATTTTTGGCTACACTGGGTCTTCATTGCTGCATGCGGGCTTTTTCTAGTTTCCGTGGGCAGGCCTCTCCCTGTACTGGCTTCTCTTGTTGCAGAGCACGGACCCTAGGGTGCAGAGTAATTGTAGCTCACAGGCAGCACGTGTAATCTCCCTGGACCAAGGACAGAACCCATGTCCCCTGCACTGCACGGCAGATTCCTAACCACTTGATCACCAAGGAAGTCCAGTCTATACCTTCTTAATACATGGGAAACTGAAATTTTTAAATGCATAAATATACACATAAAAACACTGCATAAATTTAAAACATTTCTAGACTGTACTGTATTTAATACAAGATCAGACTATGTATGTGTGTGCAAGCATGTGGTGTTTCAAACAATGAAACTTAACTGATTCTATTTCCAATTTTACACAGAAAAACCTCAAGGGGGGCAATTTAACAAACTGCAGAGACAGGTATCAGAGCTTTGAAGAAAAAAAACCTATAAGCAGTTATATAAAATATGAGAAATTGAGTTCCAAGAGATGCATCCCCTAGACTCAAAGAGTTAGTATGGGAAAATGTTTTTTATATCCAACCATGACTGAATAAAAACCACCTCAATTCTCATTTACCGAGTTGCCAGTTTCTACACAGAATCCTGTAGGCGGCTAAACAGAGAAGTCCAAAGGGTCAATCAGGAAAGTATGACAATAGTTAAAAGAGAGGGGCTACAGGTCAAGTCTAGATCAGGTCCTTCCTTTGTTGCAATGCCACAGCTGCAATCCTTACATCTGAAAGGTTACAACCCAGGTCTCAGAAAATTTTGCAGATGGTTTCACCAGCAGGCTGAGAAGACCACATCCCCAGCTTGAGTTCCTCCAGACAGCACTGGAACTCAAACTCCTCTTGTGGCAACCCTACGGTTAGTGCAACACCAACTAGTGTATTCTCTCAACCGCATGATTTTACTGAAAACTCAACCAAGTGGAATATTTTTGGGTTTTTAGTTGTTATTTTTTATATTAGCCATCCGTTGTTTAACCACACGTGCATGATCATACCACGCTCTCTTGGCTTGGTTTTTGCTACCAGTTACTCTCACTAAAATAAACTACCTACTTTTGATTCTGTTTTAAAATTGATTTGGCTTTACGCAAGCAATAACCTACATTTTACACAATGTATCAAAAGAGACAGTGTTAAAGGCAATATCCAGACTGCATATGTTGTTAACTTTGACCAAAACCCAAAACTACCTGAACTCTTTTAGGCAAAGTGTGACTGGTTAAAATAGAAACTGTAAATTCTGCAGATTTTCTTTTTTTTTTTTTTTGTCTGCTCAAAAAGGCCAAATCAATTTAAAGCTTTCACCTACTTCACCTTTCTTTAACCAAACATTTGATAAAATTTCCACTATGGTAACCCTGTGATTAAAATGGTAAAGTATGGCACAGGTTATTGTATTATTAGGTGAATTTGCAGCTGGTGAGACCAAAGTCGAACAACAGTTCTCTAATATAATACCAAGTTCCCTGTTTCTGGACCTGGTTTGCTCAGTACTTAACAATAATTAAAGTAAAACTACAGAAACATAAAATACTAGATGTATAAATGACAGAGCCCACGTTATTTAGCATGACTCCAAATCCAAAATTATCTCAACAAAATGATAAAGTATAGCAGAGATGTAAATGTCAACTCCCAACATTTGAGTTTTTAAAGTTAATCACAAAAATAAATAAATAAAGTTAATCACACCACAGTGGTGTCTTGGGTTGTGTCCTGAGACAGATAAAAAGACCATTTGAAAAAAACTGGCAAAATCTGAATAAAGTCTAGAGACTAATGTTGGCTTCTTAGTTTTGATCAATGTTTTATGGTAATGCAGGATGATAACATGAGAAGAAACAAAATAGGTAAAGGGGTATATCAGAGCTTTTCCTTATCTTTGCAACTTTTCTATAAATCTAAAGTTATTCCAAAATAAAGGTTTATCTGTTAAAAAAACAATGCAGTACAACTTAAAAGAGATCTTCCTAAAATATTATTTATGTTTAAAAACATCAGTTCTCATGGCAGGTCAGTGAGAGTGAGGGCAGGGGGTCCCTTGTCTGTGCTCAAACATAGGCAGGGCCAGGAATGGTGCATAGTAACAGCAGGACTCTGACCCTTGGCTGTCGCTCTTGTTTTCTGCCATTTTATATATACACATATATGTACATATATACATATACATGTTTTTTTACAACACAGTTTACCCTTTTAAAATGTACAGTTCAGTGGTTTCTAGTATATTCATTTGCAAGGTCACAAAACTACCATCACTGTTCACTTCCAGAACATTTTCATCACCCCACCTAAGAAAGCCTGAACTAAAGATCACTCCCTGGTCCCCTTCACCAGTCTCTGGCAAGCATCAGTCAACTTTGGGACTTACCTGTGTGGTGCAGTGGGTAAGAATCCACCTAGCAACGCAGGAGACATGCGTTCAGTCCCTGATCTGAGAAGCTTCCATGTGTCATGGAGCAACTAAGCCCTTGCACCACAACCACGGAGCCCATGCTCTAGAGCCCAAGAGCGGCAGCTATTGAGCCTGTGAGCCGTAACCACCGAACCCCACGTGCCTAGAGCCTGTGCTCTGCAATGAGAGAAGCCACTGCACTGAGAAGTCCACACACCTCAATTAAGAGTGGCCCCCGCTCAACACCAGAGGAAACCCAAATGACAAAAAAGCAACAAGGACTCAGTTCAGTTCAGTCACTCAGTCGTGTCCAACTCTGCGACCCCATGGACTGCAGCACACCAAACTTCCCTGTCCATCACCAACTCCCAGAGCTTGCTCAAACTCATATCCATCGAGTTGGTGATGCCATCCAACCATCTCATCCTGTGTCATCCCCTTCTCCTGCCTTCAGTCTTTCCCAGCATCAGGGTCTTTTCCAATGAGTCCATTCTTCACATCAGATGGCCAAAGTATTGGAGCTTCAGCAACAGTCCTTCCAATGAACACCCAGGACTGATTTCCTTTAAGATGGACTGGTTGGATCTCCTTGCAGTCCAAGGGACTCTCAAGATCTTGTCTTCTCCAACACCACAGTTCAAAAGCATCAATTCTTCGGCGCTCAGCTTTCTTCATAGTCCAACTTTCACATCCATACTGACTATTGGAAAAACCGTAACTTTGACTAAATGAACCTTTGTTACCAAGTAATGTCTCTGCTTAATATGCTAAGTTGGCCATAGCTTTTCTTGCAAGGAGCAAGCACCTTTTAATTTCATGGCTGCAGTCACCATGTGCAGTGATTTTGGAGCCCAAAAAAATAGTCATCACTGTTTCCATTGTTTACCCTATTTGCCATGAAGTGATGGGACCAGATGCCATGATCTTAGTTTTCTGAATGTTGAGTTTTAAGCCAGCTTTTTCACTCTCCTCTTTCACTTTCATCAAGAGGCTCTTTAGTTCCTCTTTGCTTTCTGCCATAAGGGTGGTGTCATCTGCATATCTGTTATTGATATTTCTCCCAGCAATTTTGATTCCAGCTTGTGCTTCATCCAGCCTGGCATCTCGTATGATGTATTCTGTGAAAGTTAAATAAGCAGGGTGACAATACACAGCCCTGACATACTCCTTTCCCAATTTGGAACCAGTCCATTGTTCAATGTTGTGTTCTAACTGTTGCTTCTTGACCTGCATACAGATTTCTCAGGAGACAGGCCAGGTGATCTCATATTTCCATCTCTAAGAATTTTCCACAGTATGTTGTGATCCATACAGTCAAAGGCTTTGACATAGTCAATAAAGCAGATGATGTTTTTCTGGAACTCAAGACCCAGCAGAGCCAAAGGTAGTTTTTAAAAAAATCAATTTTGTCTCTACGGATTTGCCTCTTCTGGATATTCCATGTAAATGGAATCATATTAAAAAATCAGGTAATGTTTAGAATAATCCAGAAGTACATGTGCTGCGCTTAGTCACTCAGTTCTGTCCGACTCTTTGTGACTCCGTGGACTTTATCCCACCAGGCTTCTGTGTCCATGGGAATTATCCAGGCAAGAATACTGGAGTTGGTTGCCATGCCCTCCTCCAAGGGATCTTCCCAACCCAGGAATCAAAACCGTGTCTTCTGCATTGCAGGTGGATTCTTTACCAGCTGAGCTACCAGGGAAGTCCAGAGAAGTAGAGTAGTATTGCTCAAAGCAACTGTGATCTTCCAAATGACTGTAATGATGATAAAAGTTACCTTTTATTGGCAATTTTTCACCCTCACAGCAGTCTTAAGAGATAGTATTATACCCATTGGCTACATGATGAAAAGGACAGCTTTTATCCATTTACAGCACTCTGATGATCTAGTCAAATGTATCAGTTTAGGAAACTAGGAAATTTGGGTGATTATCTCTTGGGTCACATTAATAAAAGTACACTCTAGGTTAAGAAACCAGTCTTTTAATGCATCCACGGTCATAATGTTTAATTTTGGTGAAAACACACTAAAGCTATAAACTGGGAGGGAGAATGGCATGGAAAGAATCTAGGTTAAGAAACAGCTGTAGGGCTCAATATTAAAAAAAGAAAATCCAACAACCCAGTCAACAAATGAACGAGGGCCCTAAAGAGACATTTCTCCAAAGACATACAGTCAATAAGCACATGAAAAGATACTCAACATTACTATTAGAGAAGTGCAAATCAAAACTACCATAAGGTATCACCTCATACCAGTCAGAATGGTCATCATCAAAAATTATTAAAATAATAATAAATGCTGGAGAGGGTGTGGAGAACAGGGAACACTCCTACATTCCTGGTAGGAATGTAGACTGATGCAGCCACTATGTAGAACAGTATGGAAGCTCCTTAAAAAAAAAAACTATAGGTGCCATATGATCCAGCAACCCCACTTCTGGGTGTATATCTGGGGAAAACTTTATCTTAAAAAAATACATGTGCCCCTATGTTCAAACACTATTTACAATAGACAAGAAATGGAAGCAATGTAAATGACTATCAAAAGATGAATGGATGAACATGTGTATATACACAACAGAATATTAGTCATACAAAAGGAACAATGCCATTTGCAGCAACATAGATGAACCTAAAGATTATAATACTAAGCCAAAGACATGTATGATTATCGCTTATATGTGGAATCTAAAAAGTAATACAAATGAATTTACATTCAAAACAGAAATAGGCCCGTAGATAGAAAACAAACTTATGGTTACCATATGGGAAGGGCTGGGGGAGGATAAATTAGGAATTTGGGAGTAACATATACACACTGAATTTGGAAAACTCAGCAGTGGCCACAGGACTGGAAAAGGTCAGTTTTCATTCCGATCCCAAAGAAAGGCAATGCCAAAGAATGTTCAAACTACTGCACAATTGCACTCATCTCACACACTAGTAAAGTAATGCTCAAAATTCTCCAGGCCAGGCTTCAACAGTACGTGAACCATGAACTTCCAGATGTTCAAACTGATTTAGAAAAGGCAGAGGAACCAGAGATCAAATTGCCAGCATCCGCTGGATCATCGAAAAAGCAAGAGAGTTCCAGAAAAACATCTACTTCTGCTTTATTGACTATGCCAAAGCCTTTGACTGTGTGGATCACAACAAACTGTGGAAAATTCTGAAAGAGATGGGAATACCAGACCACCTGACCTGCCTCCTGAGAAATCTGTATGCAGGTCAAGAAGCAACAGTTAGAACTGGACATGGAACAAGACTGGTTCCAAATTGGGAAAGGAGCATGTCAAGGCTGTATGTTGTCACCCTGCTTATTTAGCTTAGTACATCATGAGAAATGCTGGACTGGATGAAGCACAAACTGGAATCAAAATTGCTGGGAGAAATATCAATAACCTCAGATATGCAGATGACACCACCCTTATGGCAGAAAGTGAAGAACTAAAGAGCCTCTTGATGAAAGTGAAAGAGGAGATGGAAAAATTTGGCTTAAAACTCAACATTCAGACAACTAAGATCATGGCATCTGGTCCCATCACTTCATGGCAAATAGATGGGGAAACAGTAACAGTCTCTATTTTGGGGGGCTCCAAAATCATTGCAGATGGTGACTGCAGTCATGAAATTAAAAGATTATGACCAACCTAGACAGCATATTAAAAAACAAGAGACATTACTTTGCCAACAAGTTCTACCTAGTCGAAGTTATGGTTTTTCTAATAGTCATGTATGGATGTGAGAGTTGGACTATAAAGAAAGCTGAGTGCCGAAGAATTGATGCTTTTGAACTTGGTGTTGGAGAAGACTCTTGAGTGTCCCTTGGACTGCAAGGAGATCCAACCAGTCCATCCTAAAGGAAATCAGTCCTGAATATTCACTGGAAGGACTGATGTTGAAGCTGAAACTCCAATACTTTGGCCACCTGATGTGAAAAACTGATTCACTGGAAAAGACCCTGATGCTGGGAAAGATTGAGGGCAGGAGGAGAAGGGGACGTCAGAGGTTGAGATGGTTGGATGGCATCACCAACTCAATGGACATGAGTTTTAGTAAACTCCAGGAGTTGGTGATAGACTGGGAGGCCTGGCGTGCTGTGGTCCATGGGGCTGCAAAGAGTTGGACATGACTGACTGGACTGAACTATACACACTATCATATAAAACTACGGTGTTTTCCAAAGATGACCACAACTTCGTCTCACATGCTCTTCCTACCACATGACAGTGACACTCCTCTCACCTAGCGTTGGGGTCTGTGGGTGAGCCAGTGACTACAGAAATGACATTACATGAATTCCAAAGCTGTCCTATTAAAGATAATAAGACTTCCATCTGTTTCCCTTAGGATACTCACTCGTGGAACCCAGTGCCTGCCACAAAGAAACCCAGGCCACATGAAATGGTCACAGGTGATTTTATGTGGAGAGCAAACACATCGGAAAAGACTCTGATCCTGGGAAAGATTGAGGACAGGAGAAGGGGGTGACAGAGGACGAGATGGTTGGATAGCATTGCCAACTCAATGGACATAAGCGTTTGAGCAAACTCCAGAAAACAGAGAAGCACAGGGAAGCCTGGTGTGCTATGGTCCATGGGGTGGCAAAGTATCAGATATGACTTGGTGACTAAGTAACAGAAAACCCTGACACCTTCCTTCCTCTCCCCACTCACATACCTGAAAGCCAGCCTGGGCCTGCTACACAGGTGGTTGTGCTTCAAGTCACTTTAATTCACAAGCCATACACACATTCACACACCCCACCTAATATCAGCCTATTTAGATAAATTAAGATCTCTCAATTGTGCAGATTTCTACTAGGGGCAAGGAACTAGTAACTTGTGTAGTAACTGCCTTGTGTGGCGTGTGGATCAAAGACAGACTGCAGAATTAACCCATGATGGACATTTGGCCTTAAACAACTGACCTCTGGGCTGTCCTGATACCTGACATTTTTTTAAAAAGCTATGAGATGTAACTCACATACAACATTCACCTCTTTAAAGTATACAAGTCAATGGTTTGGAGTATATCTACTGTTGTGTAACCATCACAAAATTTTAGAATATTTTTAATCACTGCTTTCTCTCCTGCTCTGTCTAGTCTGAACACTTCATATAAACGGCAGTCTAGTGGTTAAGACTCTGCACTTCCACTGTGGGGTGTGTGGGTTCAATCCCTTGTCGAATGTGGAATTAATGTGCACATGTTGCCGTGCAGTGAGGCCAAAAAAACCCACAGAACAAAAATGTATAACAAAATCTACTCTATAGTACAGGGAACTATATTAATACTTTTAATAACCTATATGGGAAGAGTCTGGAAAAAAAATGTTTAAGTCCCTAAGTCATGTCCAACTCTTTTGCGACCCCATGGCATATAGCCCTCATGGAATATAGGTTATTTCCCAGGCAAGAAGAGTGGAGTGGGTTACCAGTTCCCAATCCAGGGATGGAACCCGTGTCTCCTGCTTGGCAGGCAGATTCTTTACCACTCAGCCACCTGGGAAGCCCCTGAAAAAGAATATACACACATATAACTGAGTCACTTTGCCGTACACCTGAAAAGACATGGTAAATCAACTATACTTCTATTTAAGAAACAGCTGTAGGAACTGGTAAGTGTTTAGCTCAGATGTGACTGAGAGGTATTGCCTGGCATCTTCAGTTAAATTAGTAACTCTTACAAAAGAAAATGAAATCATTCAATTAGACCAAGAGAATACCCTAGTTATGTTACCAGCAATAATAAATTTCAAGAAAAAATTTCATCCAGCAATAGGATGATTTAGTAGCCTCCATACCTCAGTCTCTCATTTGTAATAGGAGTGATAGCCCTATGGGGCTTCCCAGGTGACTTATTGATAAAAAGAACCTGCCTGCCAAGGAAAGGGATGCTGGATATGCAAGTTCAATCCCTGGGTCAGGAAGATCCCCTGGAATAGGAGTAACAACCCACTCCAGTATTCTTCCCTGGAAAATTCCATGAACAGAAAAGCCTAGTGGGCTCTAGTCCATGGGGTCAAAGAGTCATGGGCTACAGCCAATGAGGTCAGAAAGTGTCAGACACAAGTGAGCAACTGTGCCTCTGACAACCACACACTGACAAAGTAATCAACCAAAAATTGCAATGAGTATATTCAAAAATCAATTTGAGTAGTTAAAATGTTTTTAGGTTTTCAAGACTTTTCTAGGGCTTTCCTGGTAGCTCAGCTGGTAAAGAATCCGCCTGCAATGCAGGAGACCTAGGTTTGATCCTTAGGTTGGGACTACAGAGGAGCCTGGCAGGTTATATAGTCCATGGGCTCCCAGAGTCAGACACGACTGAGTGACTCACACCCACAAAACTTCTGTTTCTATGTAGTTAAGAAGTGCAATGTTTTCATTTTTCAATTCAGTAACTTTTCCTTATCCTTCAAGATCTCAGCTATTTCTGACAAACAACCTTTTCTAGCCAATCTAAATTACATCCCTTTCCTCTACCTGCTCACAGCATCCTTCTTTCCCTTGAGCACCAAAACTCAAAATTTTATCTAAACTCGTAGATTTCTGGGTTTAATTTAAAAAAAAAATTTATCTAAACTCAGTATCTAGTTCCCCCAGTAGACTATCAACTCAAAGGGCAAGGACTGTATCCATTGTGTTCACAATCCTGTGTGTGAAATAGAAGTGTCTGGCACCACTATCCTACAGTCTCAGTGTAACACTTAGTCAAATTAAGTGTTAGTCACTCAGTCGAGCCCAACTCTGCAATCCCACAGACCGAAGCCCACCGGGCTCCTCTGTCCATGAGATTTTCCAGGCAAGGATACTGGAGCAGTTTACCATTTCCTTCTCCAGGGGATCGTCCCAACCCAGGGATCAAACCTAGGTCTCCTGCACTGCAGGCATTCTTCACTGACTGAGCTACAAGGGAAGCCTTAGTCAAATTAATTTTCATTAAAAAAGTAATCACATCAGGGACTTCTTGGTGGTCCAATGATTAAGAATCCACTTTGCAATGCAGAGGATGTGGGTTTGATCCCTGGTCAGGCAACTAACCCTATATGCCACTACTAGAGAGCCCCTACATGTGCTGCAATGGGAGACAGTGATGCAACTAAGATCCCATGTGCCGCAACTGAGACAACAGTGACAAGAGCCAAATGAATTATTTGAAAAATTCCTATCAAGATAAAACGATTTCACCTAAATTACTAACAGTATTCACTTTGAAAAATTTTAGCAGTTTCTTAAAAAGCATACACTTGCCAAGAACAATAAGCAATCCCACTCCTAGGTTTTTACACAAGGAAAATGAAAACCTATAATCACACACAAACCTATGTGAATGTTTAGTGGTTTATTTGTAATTATCCAAAACAACCAATGTCCCTCAGCTGTAAACAAGCTTAGTCATTAAAAAGGAACAGATTACTGATACATGCAAAACAGATCATCTCAAAGGCATCATGCTAAGTGAAAGAAACCAGATTCAAAGGCTACATATGGTATCAATTCAGGTATGTCACACTGCTGCAAACAAAACAGGGAAAGAATATAGATCAGTAGTTACCAAGAGTAAGAGGTAGAGAAGAGATTGGCCACACAGGGGCAGGGGAATTTGGGGGAGAGGGAAAGGTGATGGAAATATTCTATACCATGATTGTGGTAAACTTTTTTGGTAAACTTTATCAAAACTTGCAGAACACTTTTACAGGGCAAATTTTAGGTTAAGGACCTCAATTTAAAAAGTGGTAAGAACTTTAAAATAGTCCACTAAGTTTTCTAATATTATTGCTTACTTGAAATATTAACGTGATCTTTGCTGTCACTGAGCACTCAAGGCTTGGAGATCCATGGGCCTGCTGAAGGTTGTCCAAGATATATTTGACAATTTCATTAATCTCACTCATTTCTATTAACAGCATGACTACATAGCATAACCTATTTACAAAAGAAACCCACATGACCTAAGTTCTCCATTGGATCAGAGGTCAATGACCTTTCAGAAGCCATGCGGCAGTTTCCAAACGTTTTTTCTAAATCACTATCACCTGAGCAAGCAATGCAACTTCAATTGTGATTTAACTAGTCTAGGAAGTTCGCCAGAGGCTTGCAAACAGAGGACGCTGATGCCACCTGGGTGAGAGAAACTTTAGGTTTGGAAGAAAAAAGGACAGAAGTCATGAAAAAACAAAACCAGATCAGAAAAATTTCAGGAACGTTGCAAATCAAGGAAAATACATTTCATTCCACCTTCTTTCTCATATCAAGGAGCTTGCTCTTCTCCCTTTATCACAAGATTGAGAACTCATGCTGGTCATTCCTTTTAAGATACAAGGGAATAACTAACACACCTTTAATAATCCTCAACTGACTGTACATAGTCCTGCAGCATTTCACAATGACATCGAACACCTATCAAAGAAAACATAAAAGGACATCTTGACACAGAGCTTTTCATCACTTTTCTAGAGCTGCCCGTTTCAGAAATTGTATAGAGCCAGAAACAGCCTGTTTTGGCATGAGCTCAGTGCTCAACCTAGCAAAAGGTAACCAAGGTAAATACTTTTAATAAAAATAAAATCCATAGTCCTGTCCTGGTATTATATACCCCATTCTGCAAGTGACTGATAATCAAGCTCTTCAGTATATGCCATCTGCTTTTGGGCAGACCAGAACCCAATCAGATGAATTACTCATGCTCTTGATAAAACCACCAAAGCATTGTTAATCTGGCCAAAACTCATCCTATTCTAGACTGCCTATTCTGGGAATAGGAAGAAGAATCATTTTTTCAGAAATCAGACTGCCTCTCATATTCTGAAACCACACAAGAATTCCCGGGGCCAAGTTTCAACAAGACTCCATTTCAACAACACGGCAAATTTAAAAATGGGGTTTAAGGTCAAGCACCAGTTTGTTTTAGAAAAATCTTTTTTTCAGTCAGTTCATGTTCAGAAAGGCAACTGTATAAAAAACTGAGCACAACATTCATCCTGAACCTAGACTTTTAAACAGTCTGTAGTGACCACCAGTAGGTGGTGCTCACAGCAATTCTGTACAGACAAGAAATCTATGGTTCTAAGTATGCCAATTGTCTTGCTCTCCTTAAAACTTCCCCTTAATCAAAGCCATTTTCTGCAATGAAATCTTCGTTGTGAAGACAACTCTCCTGGTAACTGTCAGCTTTACATTCAGCTATATACTAACTAGCAATCTTTATTCATATCTCCTTTAATCAGTTAACACCATACCTGTCAAAAATTAAGGGACAAGCTAGGGACCAAATCTTTGTCATTTTAGAGCCCCTACCAATGGCCATATAATTTTTACCCAGGAAAAACTTCAATCAGCAATCTACCGGTCTACAGCTCACAGGATGCTATTTGCAAAAAAAAAAAAAGGCTTCTAGAATGGTATCTGGTGTGATTTCAATAGTTTCAACTGGATTAATTTTCCTTTCATATTATAAAAGCCAAGTTATCAAATACAGAATTACTCAGTTTCTGCAAATGCATTAAGATTTACTATCAAAACCAAAGTTAACTTAGAACTACATTGCTTATACCCAGAGACCAATTACCAACTGACCACCTAGTTTTTCCCATTTGTGATGAAGCCCTGCAATTGACAGGTTACCAAATTCCTCTAGAGTTAAGGGTTATTTTCATCCAACTGTCAAATTATAGCAACCTACAAATTACAACTTTCCAATTTCCTTTCTAGTTTTTAAAATGGAAGTTTGAAAACATTAACCTACACTCAGACCCAAATGGGCCATTACTTCCTCACTTACGCTGATTTACCACCATAAGATCTTCTCTCTCCAATGTAGCAATGTTCTCTTCACCCAACCATGCCCATTAGATGAGAATTCCTATATAAAGTTCATTTCTATTTAAGTAACAGGAAACACAATTAGCCTCCAGCATCTTTTATTTTTCCTAGAACCTGTATACAATTAACTCTAGCAGGGCAGTACTCAATACTGTTTAAGCCTCACATTTTAGATTAACTACTTATTATAAATGTGAATGCACATCCTCATAACTGGGAAACTGACATATTTACTTATTTATGTAACCATAAAATTTTATATGCAACAGGAGCTTTTATACTATAGAATCTGACCTTACAAACTAGCTTACATATAAAAGTTACTTTGCTCATCTGTCCTAATCTAGAAAGTGTTGCACCAATGCTTAAGATGTTATTAAAACAGATGAGTTCTCTCAACACAAGGTTAACAAACCTGAAGCTCCACCCTAGAAATACAAACGCATAATTTGAAAATTGTTTTACCAGAAATAGCTTATGAGCAACTCTTACCAAAGTAGTACTATAGGGAGTTACAGTGTTGACCAAAAGAAGACACAGGTTTCTCATTAAACTTTTTTTAATGGGTCTCAAATTCTGTGACAGATTTTTGGTCAAGTTGTTTTCATTAAAAAGTACTGATTTTAAAAACTAATAACTTAAACTGCCACACACAAAACATATGGTCCACAAAAACATTCTCCTTTCCTTCTGAAGGTTTTACGATGCATTGTTATCATTAACCAGTCTTTTACTATCAAACTTAAATGGCCAATTGAGACAAACAGTTCTGAGACCGTTCTTCCACCACTGATTAAGACTGGGGTGGCAGGTGTTGGGGATAATATTCATTTAGCCTTCTGAGCTTTCTGGGCAGACTTGGTGACCTTGCCAGCTCCAGCTGCCTTCTTGTCCACTGCCTTGATGACACCCACAGCGACCGTCTGTCTCATGTCACGCACAGCAAAACGGCCTATGGAAAACAAACATTGTATTACCATAAGACATTTTCCAAACCTTTACTTCTAAAATTAAGTTTTTAATTACAGCAGAAAAACATCCTTACCCAGGGGAGGATAATCAGAGAAGCTCTCGACGCACATGGGCTTGCCAGGAACCATATCAACAATGGCAGCGTCACCAGATTTCAAGAATTTAGGGCCATCTTCCAGCTTTTTCCCAGAACGACGATCAATCTTCTCCTTCAGCTCAGCAAACTTGCAAGCGATGTGAGCTGTGTGACAATCCAGCACAGGTGCATATCCAGCACTGATTTGGCCTGGATGGTTCAAAATAATCACCTGCAAAAAAGACTTGCATTTAGTAGCGTCTCAAAGACCCTTAAAGTTATAGCAGTAAATGAAAACCTCTCTCTAAATGTTACCTGAGCTGTGAAGCCAGCAGCTTCCATGGGTGGATCATTTTTGCTGTCACCAGCCACATTGCCACGACGGACATCTTTGACAGACACGTTCTTGACATTGAAGCCCACATTGTCTCCAGGAAGGGCTTCACTCAATGCTTCATGGTGCATTTCTACAGACTTCACTTCAGTTGTTACATTGACTGGAGCAAAGGTGACCACCATGCCAGGTTTGAGAACACCAGTCTCCACACGACCCACAGGGACAGTACCAATACCTAAAGTAAACATTTACAGCACTTAATAAATGCCTCAAGAGCAGACAGAAGATATTATACCAACCCAGACAAATTTAATGGTTTTATTCTACTTACCACCAATTTTGTAGACATCCTGGAGAGGCAAACGCAAGGGTTTGTCAGTTGGGCGAGTTGGTGGCAGGATGCAATCCAGAGCTTCAAGCAGGGTGGTTCCACTGGCGTTGCCGTCCTTACGGGTGACTTTCCATCCCTTGAACCATGGCATCTAAAACAAGAAATGCTGTGTTACCATCAAACTAAACCCCCTTACAGTACTTAAGTATTAAAAACTTTGAAAATCACTTACGTTAGCACTTGGCTCCAGCATGTTGTCACCATTCCAGCCAGAAATTGGCACAAATGCTACTGTGTCGGGGTTGTAGCCAATTTTCTTAATATAGGTGCTGACTTCCTTAACAATTTCCTCGTATCTCTTCTGGCTGTAGGGTGGCTCAGTGGAATCCATTTTGTTAACTCCAACAATTAGTTGTTTCACACCCAGAGTGTAAGCCAGAAGGGCATGCTCACGGGTCTGCCCATTCTTGGAGATACCGGCTTCAAATTCACCAACACCAGCAGCAACAATCAGGACAGCACAGTCAGCCTTTGAAAAAAAACAAGTGCACATCCTGTTAAACGTAAGTTCTTCAAAAGGATCCATGGTTTTGCCAGTGTAAAAACCAGACCCGAAGAGTTATTTTCAGTAGTTTTTAAGTCTCACAAACCTGGGATGTGCCTGTAATCATGTTTTTGATGAAGTCTCTGTGTCCTGGGGCATCAATGATAGTAACATAGTACTTGCTGGTCTCAAATTTCCACAGGGAGATATCAATGGTGATACCACGCTCACGTTCAGCTTTCAGTTTGTCCAAGACCCAGGCATATTTGAAGGAGCCCTTTCCCATCTACAAAGATTAAGGACGATTACTTGGTAACTAAAACATTATCTAACTCCAGCATGAAATTTTCCCAAACTTGGAAAAAATGCTCGATTTCACTCACAACTGTTACACTTAAGTGCATTTCCTTTCTTCTCAAAAGTTAACTGACTTATCAGCAAACTTTGCAATTTACCTTTTAACTAGTAAAGTCTAGACTAGTGGCTAGTTTTCGGAAAATTACCACTCAATGCACTTGCTCAGCCAATATTCTCATCGTTAAGTTTGCCTACCTCGGCAGCCTCCTTCTCGAACTTCTCAATTGTTCTCTTGTCGATCCCGCCACATTTGTAGATCAGATGGCCAGTCGTGGTAGACTTCCCTGAATCTACGTGCCCAATGACAACGATGTTGATGTGGGTCTTCTCTTTTCCCATTTTGGCTTAGGTTTAACGGTGGTTTTCACGACACCTAAATTGGAAAGGGGGTGGGAAACACTTTAAACCACTGTCCGGAAGCTGAAGAAAAAGCTACGATCCAAACTCCAAGGGCAAATTCCAAGGAGCATTACAACCAGCGCCAAGCTGGCCCAACTCAAGTCTCCACCCATAAGCTCCACCGTCCAGAACCCCCTCCCCCACCCCATGTGTCGCTCTGGAACCGCGAGGCGTCGAGCAGCCAAGACAGCACCCTGTCCGCCGCTTGGGGTGGGGGGGTGGGGGTCCCATGGAAGCGGCGCCAGGCAGGGACGGGCCCGGGGCCTTTGTGCGGGTGACTCACCGGCCGCTCCCCGCCCGGGCCGCCGCGTCCTCCATTTTGAAGCCGTGCAACGGGGCCGGGGAGCGGCCATCTTTCCGCGCACGCAACTGGTGCCGGGCGGGGCGGCGCTCTCAGCTCGCCCGGCCGCCACGGCTCCCGCCCCGCCTCGGCCCAGCGAGGCCGCGCTGGCATGTGCGCCGAGGAAGCAGGCCCGCGCCCTCCGCGCCTCGCGGCTCCCCCCGACCACGGAATCCGAGAAGCGCCGAGAAGCCCATCCTATCAGCCCCCGGCCGGCCTCGGGTGAAGTGCCAAGGCCTAAAAACCCGCGGCTATGTGGAGTTCTTCAATAGTTAGTGTGTGGCAGCGGACAGGGGGGGAACCGGACGGCAAAGCGAGGGGGCATCCACACGCAGCAGCGACCACGGTGCCACATCCCAGGCCTCAACCCAAGCACGAGGCGAAGGGGCTGTGAGAAAAGCGCAAGGCCTCCAACTCCCCACACCCCTCCCCCGCTCACACCCCGAAATTCGGGACAAGAACATGGTGAAGATGCCCACGGGCGCGGTGGGAGACACACGCACGCGAAGGCCGCGGCCGGCGGCGGAGGCCGGGCCCACCGAAGCCACACCCGGCACTCACCTGTGTCCTGGCGGCAAACCCGTTGCGAAAAAGAACGTTCACGGGGACTACGGCACTTATATACGGTTCGCCCCCACCCTCGGGGAAAGGGGCGGAGCCAGCACACGACACCACTTTCCCAGTTTACCCCGCGCCGCCTCCACCAGGCACCAGTTCAATTTCCGTCCCCTCCCCCCACGTCTCGGGGACCGTGGGGGATGTACGCTCAGCCCACTGACGAGCGCTGGGCGGCCCGCGCATGCTCCTCTCGATCCAGAGGAGGACGAGAGCGGGTGGGTGGGGGGCGGGAACGAGCGCTCCCTCGGTTCCAGGGTAGTGGGAGTTTATCGACGGTCCCTGGGCTTCCCCCGGGCAGAGGCGAGTCCTCCTTTTGTATGAATTACTCGCTGCACAGCTGGGGGGTGGGGCGGCGTGGAGGCGGCCGGGTGGGGACGTCCAGAAGCTTCCCTCTATACCATTCCCAGTTTAACTGCAGAGACCGAGGTTGGGGTGTCCCTTTACCCCGCAGTCCATCTCCCGTCCCCAGCCTTGCCGTCTCGCGGGTTCCGGGCCAACTCCTCGAGCCGCCTGCTGTACCGGGGCTGGTGCTTCACCGGCTCCTGCCCTCCGTGCCCCTTCCGGCTGGAGAGAAGTCTAAGGCCCGGGGATCCGGGCGGAGAGCCGACAGGGCCGGAGAATCCACGAGTGGTTCGGTTCGGAGGCCAGCAGCTGGACGAATATGCTCCAGGGGCAGCCTCTTGGCTTTCGCCATTCAAGCTTTTATTCAAAGTTCATACCACACAGTCACGCCATGTGGTACTCCAGATGTCCAGTTTTTCAGTTTAGAATAGACTTAAATCCTGCAGTTTACGTTACTTCTAACTCTAGTGTTATTACGTTAACGAAATCCTGAGTCTGTGTCTGGTCTCCTGGTACATTTTCCAGTGTACACTCGTTTGATTGCAAGCATGGAAAACCTAAAAAGAATTTCTCACATTCAGCCTTTCCACATGATCTCATGTAGAGACTAAGATCTACAGCATCAGCAAGCTTATCCACGCAGTTTACAGTCTCCGACACTGCTGTGAAATCACTGCTTCCCAAAAATGGCCTATCCCGTGTAAGTAAATAGCCTCATTTTCCGTCACTCTGTTGCTTGTAACTACATTTTAGGCATAAATCTAAGGTGAGACTGGATGAGGCCTTTTTAGTTTGGCAATAAGGGCAGACTCTCAGAAACACTCCTGCAGAAAAAGCTTTATCTTTAATGAGCTTAATTACTAGATCATTTTCTTGGAGAAGGAAATACTGGCAACCCACTCCAGTATTCTTGCCTGGAGAATTTCATGGACAGAGGAGCCTGGCGGGCTGCAGTCCATGGGATCGCGGAGTCAGACACGGCAGAGTGACTAACACATTTTGTCTCTTCTTCCACATGTAACACATCTGGACAACTTTTTGAGCCAATCTGTTAACACATATTTGAGAACCTACTATGTGTCCAGGGCAAAGTGAAGCTCTGTGGCACGCGCAAAAGAAGCACCCCCTTTAGGAGAGGAACCCATAATCAAATTAGAAGAGGAAAACATATATAAAACAGTGGGAAGCAGATAAAAGGCAAATTTCCATGGTGTTTTCTTTCAATTTCATTCTAAAATATAGTTCTTCCAGTCCTAGCTTTCAGTCACTTCTCAGAATCCAAATGCCTTTTTTTTTTCTTTTTAAAAGAAAGTCTTTTGTTACAGCCTTCCTACGTCTTGTTTTACCATTCTCTGTAGCCATACATTTCTAAAAATCAAGTTTTTCTTTCTTCATTAGGAGTCTGTAGGCTTGTTTTAACATTGAGATAGTTTTCATGAAAGAAACTAAGCCGTATGAAGTTTCTCTAGAAATACGTATAACATCTGTTTCTGGCCACAAGTCTTTTCTATAATGTCTATATTTCTAGCTTTTCTTCTTCCACAAATTCTTTCCTCATAGTGCGTTTTCCTAGTGCCCTTACCCAGTCATATGTGTGTGGAATGAAATTATCTTGATAGTTCATGTTTGTAATAAGATAAAGATGTAAGAAGTACAAGTGAAAATAAATCACTAGCAATAGAACAATGCAAATAACCTCTGCTCTTATTAACTTGGAAATATTATTAATGGCTAATCTCTTGGAACTAGATTCCCACAGTTATATTTGTGTATCACAGTGATATTAACAGTACAGTGTTATTTCATATTAAGATTAGGCTGCCACATTAGATTTATTATTTTACATGCTTCTTTGCCAGGCTTTCTTTCCATACTCCTCAGATGGTTTAGGTGTGTACATTATTGGAGGCCATACTAAGAGGACTGACAACATTTTGAAAACTTAAAGAACCGGTTATTTGGTGACAGGAGGGAAGGAAGCAAAGACTCAAGACACCAAAAGTTGAATATTTCAAAGTTTTACATGAAATCCGGAATTGTAGTTAGTAGCTAATCGAAGAAAGAAAAGTCAAAATGAAAACAGATATTGGTAAGAGGAAAACATCCAATATAATTTCAGTTTAGAAGAAATAAAAGTGAGGCACGTGACCTCTGTAAAATAGGCACAATTAATTGAAAGTTGTCCCCAAGGCCTGAGCCTGCGGATCCGTATATACACTTTATAAATACCTTCCAGAGAATCCTTCTTCAAAATAGTTCCTAGGGAACTGCAAAATTTTACAACAGTCCTTGATTGATCACGTAAGTAACCTACAGAGCACCACCCACGGGGTGTTCTCAGTCCTGCTGCGCTAATGGCCGAGACTTTAGAGAACTGGAGAGATCTCGAGCCATAAAGCGAGTTAGGGTTAGACGGCGGCCCCAAGCCGCTGCTCGGAGCAGAGCCCACGTCCGTGCTCCGGGCGGACGCGGAGGGCGGAGGGGAAGCGCGTCGCAGAGCAGCCCCGCGCGGCTCAGGGCGCGCCGGCGTGCACGGGAAGGCGAGCCCGCGCCTCGCGTGCGCTCCGACACCTGTGGGCAGGCCGGGCGGGCGGCGGCCGCGGAATCGGCTCACTCAGCGCCGCGGCGGCCCCGCCCCCTGCTTGAGGTCACTATCTGGACGCGGACGGCGGAAGGAAGCGCCTGGGAGGAGGCCGAAAACCCCGCGTGGCCTGGGCGGGGGATGGATTTCGTTACCCTCGCGCGTCCGCCCTTTTCCTTGGACCCCCTGTTTTGCACGTAATCCTAGCACATCTTTTCCCACCGCGTTACAGCAGTCACGGTGTGCCTCTAACTTAGATACTCAAGCGGTAACAGTAACGTTGTCGAGACTTATAAATTTGTTTTGGGGGTCGCAATATAAGGTCGTTATTTTGCTTGAGATTTTCCTTCAAGTTGCTTATACCCTTCAAAGTAGCAAGCTGTTAAAATACATTGTCGTCAACATCTTTGCGACCCCTTTTAGTGGGGGGAAAAAAAGATCTTGGTAATAACCAAATAAATGTCTTCAGTAAAATAGTGAACAATTTCTTTGGGATATCTTTACAGTAATTGTGATTCACCAAGCGTCTTTCGGTATTGGCTAATCACTCTGTTTGGGGCCAAATTTAGAGCAGCTTTAAGTAATTACGTTTTTGCTGTGGCTTGCCACATTTTTATCTTGCCTCTGCCAATTGAAAATTATTTTTAAAAGGGTAGTTTAGAAAATGATTATGCCAGGGAATTTGAACTGAGAACCAAAGTAAAACGGTACTTCAGAATGTCAGGCACTGTTCTAATATTTGCAATATTTAATGTAATCCCAGCACACGCACTTTACAGATGGAGAGCCTGTGGGCAACTGAGAGTATGTGGGTAATAGGCAAATGCAGACATAAGTTCTTTTTTCAAGTTTCGCTTTATTTCTGCGAAAGTAGCAAAATAAAATAGATCACCTTGCTTTTTACACTTTATAAATATTGGAGATCTTTTCTGTGAGGACATTGTGTCCAGCAGAGCAGCATTGAAACCAAAAAAAATCTGACCAGAGACTTTTACCAGTAGGTCTAGGCAGCACAGTCTAATGAAAATTGCAGAGGTTTTGGATCAAGGAGACCTCTGTCTGCTGCTTACAGATCTGTGATACCCAGCAGTCTTGACTTCTCAGTTCGTGTGTTACATGGGTCTGCTCATTACTCTTACTGAGCCCCTACTTCACAATTCTATTCTTCTAATATTCAACGACATGAAAAGATACCACCGGGGGCATTCAATTATCTAGTAAAGACCGTGTTTCTATAGGTATTTTGGAGAACACCTGCCCTCAGTTGGTATACCTTGTGATGCTAATGTAATTCAGTAGAGAAGATAAACTCATTGCTATCCTTTTATTTGTAAACATGTTGAAATAGGTACATAGTAAAAAATTGTACAGAAGTTATACAGTGAAATGTTACTCATCTTTTTTTTTTTTTTTTTTTTTAGCAGTTTAGCGAAAGTATAAAGAATATGCCAGGAAAATTAAGGAAACTAAAAATATTTCTGCTACTGCTCTCATTATTTCAAATCCAGTGCCTACCAGGTTATATGCTTTCTCCTTTGGTATGAAGGAAAGGATAAATAATCTTCCCTAACTGCTTATTGTGACTCCACAATATCTGTGTCTATCTACAGTATCTATGTCTTCATAGATAACATTGGGCTTCCCAGATGCTGCTATCGGTAAAGAACCTGCCTGCCAATGCAGGAGACACAAGAGATGCAGGTTCGATCCCTGGGTTGGGAAGATCCGCTGCAGGAGGGTATGAAAATGCACTTCAGTACTCTTGCCTGGAGAATCCCATAGACAGAAGAGCATGGTGGACTACAGTCCATAGGGTTGCCCAGAGTTGAACATGACTAAATCGACTTAACATACATAGATAACATGGAACGAACACTGGATTAAAAGAAGAGCTGGAGTCTGTTCACAGCAATTTATTTTTACAATTATTTCTTTTTATTTATTTATTTGGTTGTGCTGGGTCTTAGTTGCAGCATGCAGGATCTTCAGTTGCAGCACGGGGGTCTAGTTCCCTGACCAGGGATTAATCCCAGGTACCCTGCATGAGAAGCTCAGTCTAGCCACTGGACCACCAAGGAAGTCCCCAAGCAATTTTATTTATTAGCTATGTAATCTTGGGGCAAAAGTCACCCTTTAACTCATTATCCTACTGTACAGTATCTTATGACATGTATTTTACAGAACTGAGATAATATAACTGAAGATGCAGACCATTTTTACAAGCATTAGTGCTCTTATAATTAGAAAAGAATTTGTTAGCACTTTCAAAAAACAAGAAAGAAAAATCTGTTCAAGACACAGAGAAATTTCTCTGCCAATTGTCATTATTCATTCCAATAATGAGTACTTTAATCCATCCCTTGTAAATATTAGAACTGTCAGTTCACCAATATGTGTGACAATGTGACTGTGTATGTATGTGTGTGTGTGTGATTTTCACAAATGGCAGCAACTTTCAACTTATGGCCTTCAGTACAATACAGTAACTGAATAGGACTTCAGAGGTCACTGTTTATTTATCCAGCCATCAAACATTAGTTGAGGGAATTCCCAGGTGACCCCAGGGTTAGGACTCTGTCCCAGGTTTGATCCCTAGTTGGGGAACTAAGATCCCACAAGACGAGTACAGTCACGAACAACCACCTCTGTGTGCCAGATGCTTAGCAAGACACAGAAACAATCACTGCTGCGTGGTATGCGTGGCAGAAGTCCAGAGAGGTAGGGAGAGGAAACGAACAGTATGCAGGTGACTCCAGTGGGACATGAGTGCTAGAACCAGGTAAGCCTGGGGTGCTTTTGAGCAGTCAGGAGGGACCCAGATTGGGATGAGGACAGTGGATGAGGACAGCAGACAGGAGATCTGCTCAGAGTAGAGAGGGTCTCACCTGGTTGGGTGGGAACTGTGGGAGTTGGTCAGTGGAAGGAGGCCATGGAGGGTGGGTGTTTTGGATGATTGCCCTAGAAACGGTGAGAAGGAGAGTTTGCGCCTTCACAGATAGGAACAGAGAGCAAGAGCTACCTGGGGGTATTCACTGAGTCCCCCAAAGAAACCAGGGCTTCGGAGACAAATGGACCTGGGACCAAGCCTTGGATCCATCACTTGCTGAATATGTGGCTCTGAGCAAGTTTATTGGCCTCTTTAAACTTCAGATCCCTCCTCTATCAAAAGAAGATGGTAGTACTTACCCTGTAAGGCTGCTGTAAGAACAAGGTAAGAATCTCAAGTGCTGAGCGTGGTTTTTTGCACCAAGTTAGAACAATAATTGACAGGGAATTTTTCTTTTTTCCTTTTCTTTGTTTTTTCACCTGATGTGTGTATTATCTAGTGCTTTCAAAGTGAGACAGATCTGCAGTCAGAAAGCCTTCTCTCAAATCCCTGTTGGGTTCACCATAGCTGGTGATGGGATGTTAAGCAAGTGATTTAACCTAAGTCTCGGTTTTCATATCTGTAAAGTGCAGATAATAATAAATAATATCTACCCTGGAGGATTGTGGCAAGATTAAAGACAATCAATGTAAAGAACTTAACCCAATGCCTGGAACCTGGTAAACATCCAATAAATCTTAACTGTTGCTTGTTATTCTTTTTTGTTGTTATTTGAGAGTCCTTGTTAGCTGGAATCTTGTCATAGAGTGAAGTTTCTTTACGAAGAAGATGCCACAGTGACCTTGCCTTGCCCTCTGTATTTAACATCCGGCAGTTTAGATTTGCTTATTAATTTCCCTAGCAGATTCATTTTCAGAATCTTGACGATGCTATGTATTCAATATTGTAAAGTTATAAATGTTAAAGTTTTTTAAAACTAGGATCTTTAAAAATCAAAAGCAGCTTAAACAGTCACCCTTAATTCTGAAGTCCTTTCACATCCTTGTATTTTCCAAGATTAAATGCCCTGTATCTTTTTCAAAAAATTATTTTAACATAGTTTTTTTTTAAAATTGCTGCTATGTCATCGCCTCTGTTTTTCCAGTACTGTTTGCGTCCCGTATATCTACCAGCAAGCTGTACTTGTTGCAAAAGAACTTTAGAGACCTTTTAAAAATATATTTATTTATTTATTGGGCTGCACCAGGTCTTAGCTGTGGCACTTGGGATCTTTTTTTTTTTTTTCTTTTTCAGTTGCAGCGTATAGAATCTTTAGTTGTGGCATGTGAGCTCTCAGTTGTGGCATGTGGGATCTAGTTCCCTGACCAGGGATTGAACTCAGGTTCCCTTAGAGACTTATTTTTAAAAAACACTCAACCATCTTACATTTAATGATTGCTTGGGAAACAGCATGACACAGTCATTAATGAAAAGGGAAAACCAAGTCTCAGTATCTGGGGAACCACTATGGTAAGCTATTAGATCATCTTTTTTGTTTTAGAAGACACTCACTCAAAATGAAAAAAGAATCTAAAAACCACCATGTGAATGTGTGTGTGTGTGTGCACATGGGCATGCCCTCAGTCATGTCTGACTCTTTGTGACTCCATGGACTGTAGCCCACCAGGCTCCTCTGTCCATGGAATTTTCCAGGCAAGAATACTGGAGTGGTCTGCCATTTCCTACTCCCAGGGGTCTTCCCAAGTCAAGGATCAAACCAGCATCTCTTGCATCTCCTGCTTTGGCAGGCAGATTCTTTACCATCAGCGCCACCTGGACTTTACCACTAGTCCCTTGGACTGCAAGGAGATCCAACCAGTCCACCCTAAAGGAAATCAGTCCTGAAAATTCATTGGAAGGACTGATGCTGAAGCTGAAGCTTCAATACTTTGGCCACCTGATGCGAAGAACTGACTCATTGGAAAAGACCCTGATGCTGGGAAGGAGTGAAGGCAGGAGGAGAAGGGGACGACAGAGGATAAGATGGTTGGATGGCATCACCGACCCAAAGGACATGAGTTTGAGCAAGCTTTGGGAGTTGGTGATTTTATTTATTTTTCAGTCAGCGAGGATTTTAAAGTGCACATCCTAGAGCTAGACTAGTTAGGTTCAAAGGTCAGCTCTGATATGTGACCTTTGACAACATTACTTAATCTCTTTAAGTTCTGTTTCTTCATCTGTAAAATAGGGATACAAATGTTACTGAGTTGTTATGATAATTAAATAAGTTAATTTATTTTGTTTGTTTGCCACACTGCACAACTTGTGGGATCAACCAAGGATTGGACTCAGACCTCTGGCAGTGAAAGCATAGAGTCCTAACCACTGCACCTCCAGGGAATTCCCGTTTAATGTATATTTTTAATATTTGTTACATTTTCTAAGTGTTAACTAATATAATTTTGTGTGTTTATTAGCCTATCCTCAGCACCTAAAACAGTTCCTGCCCAGTAATTGTGTATTAAATGAATGCTGCTGCTAAGTTGCTGCAGTCATGTCTGACTCTGTGTGACCCCATAGACAGAAGCCCACCAGGCTCCTCTGTCCCTGGAATTCTCCAGGCAAGAACACTGGAGTGGGTTGCCATTTCCTTCTCCCATGCATGAAAGTGAAAAGTGAAAGTGAAGTCGCTAAGTCCTGTCCGACTCATAGCAACCCCATGGACTGCAGCCTACCAGGCTCCTCCGCCCATGGGATTTTCCAGGCAAGAGTACTGGAGTGGGGTGCCGTTGCCTTCTCCAGTTAAATGAATGAGTGAATGAATAAAGAATGAGTTGCATTCCTGTGCCATTGTTAACTAATTGACTCAAAATTTTAAAAATATATATATTTTTTTAGTTGTAGGAAGTGTGTGTATGCTATTGGTAGAACTGCTTAAAAACTGGGGGTAGAGGGTCAACATTAATCAGTATGTTATGGAAAAATAATGGCTGAACACTTCCCAAATCTGGTGAAGGAAAGAGTCAATCCGTTCAGTGAAGCTCAAGACAGTAAGTCTTCTTAGGGAAGACTTCCCTGGTGGTCCAGTGGTTAGGAATTCACCTGCCAGTGTAGGGGACAAGGGTTTCAGGAAGATTCTACATGCCTAGGACAACTAGGCCCAGGTGCCACAACTACTGAGTCCATGCACTGCAACCATGTACCCTAATCATGCCATAGAGCCCAAGCTCCGCAGTAAGAGAAGCCGCCGCAATCGGGAGCCCAATCTAGGGAGTAGCCCCCACTGGCCCCAACTAGCGGAAGCCTGAGAGTAGCAGCAAAGACCCAGCACAGCCAAAAATAAATAAGAAAACAAGTTAAACAAATTTAAAAACAAAAAAAGAATCTGCCTGTCCATGCAGGGGACACAGGTCGGATCCTTGCTTGGGGAAGACCCCACAAGCTGCAGAGCAACTCAGCCCTTGGGCCACAAGTACTGAAGCCAGTGCTCTAGGGCCCGTGTGCCACAGAGAAGTGGCCACAATGAGAAGCCTGAGCATCCTAACTAGAGAGTGGCCCCGGCTCATCACAGCTAGAGAAAGCCCTCACACAGCAACAAACACCCAGCACAGACAAAAAGAAAAAAAGCCCAATCCAACAACAACCAAAAAACGATTATAGCTTAAAGGACAGGTATGGAAGGTGAATGGGCCAATCCAGTTTTAAGGTTTCTAGTTAAGGGTGTGTACCGTAAACCTTAGGGCAAACAGTAAAAACAAATGCAAGGCGATACAGCTAAAAAGCCATTAGATAAAATGGACTTCTAAAGAATGTCCAAAACAATCCAAAAGAAGAAGAGGAACAAAAAGCCGAAGGAACAAAGAAAATAGTAAAATGGTAGACCTAAACCCAATAATTACAGTAAATGTTAATGGGGAGAATGCTCTGACAGTGTAGTGGTCAGGCCTCTGCCCCATTGCAGGGGACATACGTTCCATCCCTGGTCAGAAAACTAAGATCCTCCATGCCTTATGGCATGGCCAAAAAAAAAAAAATTAATGGGCTAACCACTTTAATAAAAAGCAGAGTTTATGGGACTTCCCTGGCGGTCTGTTGGTTAAGACTCCATACTCCCAGTGCAAGGGAGCATGGGTTCCATCCCCGGTCAGGGAACTAAGATCCCACAATCTGAGTGGTTCAAGAAAGAAAATTATTTTAAGTGATTATAACAGACTTGGCAAATACTGTTTGGTGGAATTATCATTTCCTTATAACAGTTATTTAATGTATACTACTTTAGTCATTCCATTGTTTCTTTCTGAGCAGCTCATTAATGTTTAATATAAGCATCATCCCATTTATAATATTACCTTTACTTAATGACATATTTTACTAATCAGGCTTCCCTTGTGGCTCAGTGGTAAAGAAACTGCCTGCCAATGCAGGACACACAGGTTTGATCCTTGGGTTGGAAAGATCCTCTAGAGAAGGAAATGGTAACTCATTCCTGTATTCTTGCCTGGGGAATCTCATGAACAGAGGAGCCTGACGGGCTACAGTCCATGGGGTCACAAAAGAGTTGGACACAACTTAGCGACTAAAACGACAATCCCTGAATACTCTTGTCTCTAACATTTACTCTGTGTCCTTAGGCAAGTCCCTGAGCTTTATTTATTGAGCTTCAGTTCCTTCACTTGCAACAGAATGTAATACTTAATAGATTAAATGAAATAATGTAATGCGAAATGCTTAGCACGCAGTCTGGCACACAGTGAAAGTCTAACAGACAGTAGTCATCATCATTAATGATGACAAAAGTTATTTCATAATTCATAAATCTTAAAAACATTACAACTAACTAATGAGAAGAGACTTTCTAAAGTTTTACTTTCCTGTTGGTACTTACAACAAATTCATAATTTTCATTGTATTTTAAGGAAATAAATGGGAAAAAAAAATGTAATAATCCAAAGGAAGCAAAAAATACCCCACTATATATATAGTGGGGTATTTTTTGCTTATTTATATATACAAAATATATATACATATACACCCCTAAGTAAATCTCTAAATGAACAACAAATAAAAAAATAGCATTTTTTTTTTACAAAATTAGTCTCTGGTAAAGCCTTCCTAAATTCAGAAACATTTATTCCGACACTAAACTTTAACAATAAAGGAAGTATATGAGAGCCAGACGGCGGGAGGAACCTATTACTGGATTCTTAACCTGGAGCAAAAGTTGCCTACAGAGACCCGCTTCAGATGTGGGCACACCCATTATGTGGCGGGAATGCCAGAGAACATAGAAAATTGCCGCCATAGAATGGAAACTGGGGCCCTGCACTCTCAGAACGCCCAGTTGGAATTAGAAAACAGGATTCTATGAAAGCTGGGGGAGAAAATGCATCTTGTGTTAATCAACTGTCATAAAATGAAACAATCAGTGCAGGAACATTTTGCTCACATAAGCTTTCTATGGCCACAGGAGTTGTTAAGATGAGCCAAGGGCAGGGTTGAAACATGGCTGGTTCCAGCTCCTCCCTCTGGTCTCATTCCAGATGCTATGTTCTCAGAGGGATCCTGTCACTGTGCTTTTCCATTGTGGCTCCTTCGTCCTTTCCTTCTTGACACTATCAGAACATGTAATTGCCTTACGCATTGGCTACTATTGATATTTCAGTTTCATCTTGTCTGCTGGAATGTATAATCCATGAGAGCGGGAAACTTGCCTGACTTTCTTTTTTCTGTCCACGGTATCTGGTACCTGGCACATGGCCGTTGTTGTTCAGTCGCTCAGCCATGTGGGACTCTGTTTCCCCATGGACTGCAGCACGCCAGGCTTCCCTGTCCTTCACCGTCTGCAGGAGTACATAGTAGATGGTCGACAAACATTTGTTGAATGAATGATCGAATTAATGTAATAGAAAGGGAATCTAGGACTTCAGTCTGCTTTTCCTCCAATAAATTTCTTATACTGACACATGTTCCATGTGGCGCTAGTGGTAAGGAACCTACCTGTCAATACAGAGGATGTAAGAGACGCAGTTTCCATCCCTGGGTCGGGAAGATCCCCTGGAGGAGGGCACAGCAACCCACTCCAGTATTCTTGCCCTTAGAATCCCATGGGCAGAGCGGGAGACAGGCGGGCTGCAGTCCATAGCGTAGCACAGAGTCAGAAGCAACTTAGCATGCACACACTGACACATGTACACTCTCTTCAGTTTGAGAATCAATCATAAAAACCTTCATTTGGCATTAAAAATCATTCCAAAATTCATGTGTTTTCCAGTAGCCCTCCTAACGAGCCCTGGTCTTTTCCTTTTTTGAGTTTGTACTATGTTTTCTTGTTTGATTTTTCTAGGAGTTAGGGGTTCACCTAGGCCCTCGGGGGAGACCCTAGACATTGCTGCCTGATGTCTGCTTAGCAAATGTGTGTGTTATTTGCGTGGTCGTATCCGACTCTTTGCGACTGCATAGACTGTAGCCTCTCTGTCCATGGAATTCTCCAGGCAAGAATACTGGAGTGGGTAGCCATTTCCTCCTCCAGGGGATCTTCCTGACCCAGGGATCGAATCAGGGTCTCCTGCATTGCAGGTGGATTGTTTACCAGCTGAGCCACCAGGGAAGCGCCTGTTTCTTCTACCCACCCATGAATCCTCCCCCCATTCAGTCATTATAGCATTTACTGAGCCCATACCTACACTGGAACTCTTCTAAGTGTTTTATGAATATTAACTGTTATTAACTGAATAAAATTAACTGTTATTCTAAGTGTTGATATTGCTGTCCTCAGTTTACAAATAGGCAAACTTTAAAATTTTTTTCATTTTATTTATTTATTTTGTTTTTGGCTCTGCTGGGTCTTCATTGCTGCACACGACCTGTCACTAGTTACAATGAGCTGGGGCTACTTGCTAGTTGTGGCTTCTCATTGCAGTGACTTCTCTTGTTGTGATACATAGGCTTAGCTGCTCCAAGGTATGTGGATCAGGGATTCCTGGATCAGGGATTAAACCCATATCCCCTGCACTGGCAGGCAGAGTCTTAACCACTGGACCACCAGGGAAGTCCCTAAGCAAACTTTTTAAGCATTATTGTTCAGGGGTCCTTGAGAAGGAACTGACAGTCTTTTACAGAGTCACATAGATAATGTTGTTTTTTAAAAGTGATGTTAATTTTCCAAATTACTTTTGGCACATATAAAACTGATGGAACTGTCATTAAGCAAAATTACATATAGTATCCTCTAATTAGGGGAAGTGCTGCCATATAATGTCTGTTGGGATGAAGTCAGTGCTAAACAAGAGAAATGAGCTGAGTGCTGGGGCTGCAAGGAGGAGCCTGGAGAGTAGAAGGAACAGGGCTCTGGGCTGGAGAGGTTTGGGGCTGATCAGGTCTGTTCTCCTCCTGAGCCCTGTGGTCTTGGGTGAGGGGTGTAAGCATCAGTTTCTAGCCTGTGAGGTGGAGTGACGAAGCCTCTTGAGGTCCTTCCTGAATCCCCAGGCTGGATTGAATGCCCTCCTCTAGGCCTCTCCCTGTTTTTGCATATCATTTGCCACAATGAAAGCACGCTTAACGTGGCCCTCTTACTCCTCGATTGTAAATTCCTTCAGGGCAACAGTGTCTGGAAATGTTCCCAGCTCCCACCAGGACCTGGGTGAACCCCTCCTTTGTGGTGAAATCTGACTTGGTTAAGAGCTCAGCTCAGTCACCTTTCTATTGCTTCCTTATCCCCCAAATCTAAGACAGTTTCCTTTGCACAACATTTTTAAAAATATATGTTTGTTGTCATTTATTTATTTATTTTGCCGCACCAGATCTTCATTGCAGCACGTGGGATCACATGCCACAACTAAGCATGCAAACTCTTAGTTGCCTCATAAGGAGTCTAGTAGTTCCCTGACCAGGGATTGAACCCTGCGTAGGAAGCAGAGTGTTAGCCACTGGACTACCAGGGAAGTCGCTGCATAAATTTTTTTGATACAAAAGTTTCTGTATTGTCTTCCTTCGGCGCAATTGACTTAGTTTATAAGGCAAACTCACCCCTCCCCTACAAACCCCACAGATCCCACAGGTCTTAAGAAGGCAAGGAGGGACCTGGTATATATGGTTTGCCATTGGATTCTCTGCACCTGAGGAATTCTCAGAGAATTCCTCACAGAGAATATGGGTCTTAAAAGATGTAAAGGATTTCTATGGTCATTTGAGGCTGAGAAAGCAGTAATAATTCAAGACATGGTCTGTTTAAGGAAAGTTGAGTAATCCTGGGATTGAGTGGTTCTAGAACACTGGTTCTCAACCAGAGGATGGGTAGCAATGTCTGGTGACATTTTTTATTGTCATGACCTGGGGATGTTCTTGGTATATGGAGCAGGTAGAGGAGAGCCTAGAGAGGCTATTCCTGTCTTAGAGGGCTCCCTCAGGACAGCCTCCACAGTAAAGGATTATCCAGCCCAACAGGCCAATAGCACTGAGTTGGAGAAATGCTGTAAACAAAGCTGGGAATCCCCCGGCGGTCCAGTCATTAGGACTTGGACCACTTCCACTGCGGTGGCCCAAGTTCAATCCCTGGTCAGGGAACTAAGATCACACAAGCTGCATGGCATGGATAAAAAATAAAAATGTAATAAAATCAAGCTGAATACACAGTTTGAAGTTGTATCATGGAAGACCCTGAGTCCATCTTTACAGCTTCCAACACTGATTAGGACACACTTGTACTAACAAATACTTGTGGGGAGGATTTAAGACCTGAAAAACCAGTTAAAAGTTAAATTGGGGGGCAAATGTTTGAAAGGACATTTTACCACAGACAGAATGAAAGAGGAAATATTTTTCCTCTTCAGGCAGGTAGATGTAGGTTCAGTTCTCTCTAGATATTTGTCATCTTTGAAAGGGTTTTTCTCTAAAAAGAACCACTTTCTATTTCCAGAGGGATGGACCATTCAGCAGTTTCATCATGACTGGGTTACGATACATGGAGTTGTCAACCCTAACATGGACTATCCGGATGGGCTTGACCTAATCAAGAGTCCTTCAAAATTAGAGAGTTTTCTCTGGTTGGCGGCCAAAGAGGAAGTGAGAGGTCTGAAGTATGAGAAGGATTAGGAGCACTTGAAGACAGAGGGGCCATGTGACAAAGGACGCAGACAGCCTCTGGGAGCTAAGAGCAAGCAGTGCCTGACTGATCAGCAGCAAGAAAATGGGACCTCGGTTTTATGACTAAAAGAGAGACAGGAGGGAAGGGGACAGGGCACAACCTTAAGAAGAATGGTCTAGCCTGAGGACATGACATAAGCTCATTAGAACCAAATGGGTCCAAGATGGCAGATGAGTCGACTACCACTAGACCTCAAGCCTCAGTGTATCCTCATTGTAACACATCAGCCTGGAGTGCTGCAGTCCATGGGGTCGCAAAGAGTAGGACATGACTAAGTGACTGGACTGAACTGAACTGAACAATTCAGCAGGCTAAATAACACACCCGCAGGCGCCAGAAGAGTTCCAAGACCAGCAAAGACCAAAGAGTGGGCAGTGGCCCAATTCCTGGAAATCTCCACCCCTTTCCCAAAATATTTGGAATAATCCTTCCACTCATTAGCCTGTGAAATTACCCAGCCCATATAAGATATGAAAGTGAAAGTAGAAAGTGTTAATCATTCAGTCGTGTCCAACTCGGGCGTGTCCCACCAGGCTCCTCTGTCCATGGAATTCTCCAGGCAAGAGTACTGGAGTGGGTTGCCATTCCCTTCTCCAAGGAATCTTCCCGACCCAGGGATCAAACCTGGGTCTCCTGCATTGCAGGCAGATTCTTTACTGTCTGAGTCAGGAAGTCCCTTCATAAAAGCCAACCGCACCATCTTTCAAGGGTTCTCTCTCCTTCTGAGATAATCCACACTCTCTGGAGTGTGTTTCCTCTCTAAATAAAACCATTTCTTACCTATCACTTTGTCTCTCACTGAATTCTTTCTGCCATGAGACATCAAGAACCTGAGCTTCATTAGTCCTGAAACCAGGTATGTGATACCAGTTGGAAGAAGTGGGTTTTGGCTGGGTTCAAGTCCCAGTCTGAGTTACAATGGTTTGGTATGATGCCTGTCATATGTGCAGACATCATTTAAGTCTGTCTCTAGAAGATGTGACAAAAGATTTGTTTAAGGAAGAATGGGAAGAAACCAGAATGCCTTCTATATAGATTTTTTGTTTTTAAAGCATGCTAGCTTCTTTAATTGAGGCCATGCTAGTTATCATTAACATTGTCATCTAAAGGTCAAGGTTGAGCTTCCCCTAAGGTATTCAACCAGTGTGGCTGTTACTTGGAGCCAAATTTCCTAGAATTTATAATAAAGGGCTTAGAGAACAGTACCATCCCCTGAAAAGCTTTGTCCTGAGGTATAGTGAGATGGAAAAGAAGCTAGCCTAGCGTGGCCAGCCAAGTCTTCAGGATTATGTTACCAGATGTTGTGATTAGTATTCATGCATAACAAAATACTTAGGTTATTTTTAAAAATAAATATTCTACTAAATGAGAGCATGGGTTTCCCCAGTGGCTCAGCAGTAAAGAATTTGCCTCCCTGGGTCAAGAAGATCTCCTGGAGGAGGAAGGGGCAACCCACTTCAGTATTCTTGACTGGGAAATCCCGTAGACGGAGGAGCCTGTCTGTCCTCATTCCATGGTGTCATGAAAGAGTTGGATACAAGCTAGTGACTAAACAACAAATGAGAGTATATGGGAACTCTCTGCACTACTTTGCAAATCTTCTGTAAATCTAAAATTATTCTAAAATACAGTTTGAAAGTCTTTTAATGACATCTTAACTATTTTTCTTCCCTTTTTGTAACCCTTTTTCTTCTTAGCTTTTTGTAAGCCCCATGAAATCCTACTGGCCTTTTATTGTTAGAAGTAATAACCCTAGAAGTTACCCCAAGAACTTAACTACCTTATGTGTAAACTTAACAATCAATATTTGTTCTCACATGGAACAAATTGAATCAGTAGTTTCAATTTCATTCACAATGTTAGTGCAGTAAAATTGTTTTTTCAAATTGACCTGCAAAATATAAGCCATTTAAAAATTCCATTACTATATTGGGAATTCCTTGGCAGTCTGGTGGTTAAGGCTCAGCACTCTCACTGACAAAGGCCCAGGTTAGATCCCTGGTCAGGGAACCAATGTCCCACAAACCACTCAGGGTGGAAAAAGAAAATCCATTATTCATGTTTTTAAACAACTGAGGTATTATAATAAGAAAAGGAAAAAAATTATAACAGAAACATTCTAATGTCTGAAATGCAAAACCCAAGCATTCCCTTCCATCTGATTTCTCTTTTGCTGTTAAAGTGAAAGTCACTCAGTCGTGTCCGACTCTGCAGTCCCATGTACTATACAGTCCATGGAATTCTCCAGGCCAGGAGACTAGAGTGGGAAGCCATTCCCTTCTCCAACCCAGGGACTGAACCGGGGTCTCCTGCATTGCGGGCAGATTTTTTACCAACTGAGCTATCAGGGAAGCCCATCCTAGATATCCTGAGGGATATTTCAACCTAAAATAAATAAAAGTTTAACCACTAAAAAATAGTCTTTATATGTGAAGTAATTAGCCTCCAACTAATAAAGAAAAAGAAAAAAGAAAAAAAAAAGTCAAACCAAAAAAAAAAAAAAATAGTCTTTGTGGTAGTATCTAACTTTCCCCAATAAACTGTTTGCAAACAGATAAACCTTTGATACGTAGAAATGAGCATTTATTTACTGTATCCCAGCTGCTTTACAAATGCTATATCATTTAATCTTCACAAAAGTGCCTAGAATTGCGATAAGTGTTTTTTATCTCCAGTTGGCCTGTGAGGAAATAAAGATTAACTTTTTACTGATCTACAGCTAGCTACAAAATAGAGGCAGGTTTTGATCCAGATCTGACAGATTCCAAAGCCTTTTGCCAATATCCATTATTGACTCAATGGACATGAGTTTGAGCAAACTGCAGGAGATAATAAGGGACAGAGAATCCTTACAGTTCATGGAGTCACAAAGAGTTGGACATGACTGAGCAACTGAACAACAACATGATACTTAGCAAGAAATGTTAAAACTCTTCCCGATTTATCTAAAGTATATTTTTCCTCACACTTAAGTACTGCTAAATTTTAAAGCCAAGCAGTATTTCTCAAAGTGTGGTCCATGACGATTTGCATTAAAATTATCCAGGACACAGGCTAACAATGCAAATTTGGGGATTCTGCCCAACCTTATATCAACTAAATCAAAATCTCTGGGGAAGGGCCTAGAAAGCTGCCCATTTAAACAGCTCCTCAAACAATTCTATGTATATTCAAGCATGGGGAAAAAAAAAAGGTCAAAAGGAGAGAGGAGATGCCAGTCCATATGACCTGCCAATTCTCCTAGAATCCTTCTGGCTGGAATCCATCTTGGCTGAGTGACACAAGAGCCCCCAGAAAGGACCCTGAGTCAGAATGATTGGCCAGAGACAATCTGGAAACTAACCTATCACCATAAAACCCGAGGCAGAGCAGTTCTCTTGGGTCCCCTTACGCTGCTGCTCTCTGCCTGGGAGCTCCTTCCCAATAAAGTCTCCTGCTCTGTCAGCACGTGTGTCTCCTCTGACAATTCATTTCTGAGTGTTGGACAAACACCTACTCTCAGGCCTCGGAAGGGGTCCCCTTTCCTGCAACGTATATGTACCACATCTTCTTTATCCATTCCTCTGCTGATGGACATTTAGATTGCTTCCATGTCCTGTTTATTGTAAGCAGTGCTACAAGGAACATTGGGGTGCATGTATCTTTTTGAGTGATGGCTTTTTCCAGATAAAAGCAAGGATTGAGATTGCTGGATCACATGGCAGCTCTATTTTTAGTTTTCTTAAAGGAACCTCAGTACTATTCCCATAGTGGCGGTACCAATTTACATTTCCACTCACAGTGTAAGAAGATTCCCTTTTTTCCACATACTCGCCAGCATTTATTGTTTGTAGACTTTTTGATGATGGCCATTCTGATGGGTGTGAAGTGATACCTCATTGTCGTTTTTATTTTCATTTCTCTAATAATTAGTGAAGTTGAGCATGTTTTCATACGATTTTTGGCCATCTATATGTCTTCTTCGGAGAAATGATTATTTACGTCTTCTGACCGTTTTTGTTTTTTTTCCTTGATATTGAGCTGCATGGACTGTTTGTATATTTTTTGGCGGTTTAGTCCCTTGTCAGTTGCTTCATTTGCAAATATTTTCTCCCATTCTGAAGGTTGTGCTTTCATTTTGTTTATGGTTTCCTTTGGTGTGCAAAAGCTTTTAAGGTTAATTAAGTCCCATTTATTTATGTTTGTTTTTATTTCAATTACTCTAGGAGATGAATCAAGAAAGATCTTGCTGTGATTTATGGCAAAGGGCGTTCCGCCTATGTTTTCTAGACTTGTTACTTTATATTTGTGTTTCTTCACCTTTTAGGTGTAGTTTTTGAAAATAGCAAAGAAAAATTAAAACTTTGTCTTGGTGTTTTTTATTCCCCATTGTGCCTCATTTTTCTTTTTTCTGACAACAGCTTTTTTTTAATTTTTAAAAAAATTTATTTATTTTTAATTGGAGGATAATGGCTTTACAATGTTGTGCTGGTTCTATCCTATATCAGCATGAACAGCCCCATTTTCCTTTTTCTCTTGCTGATCCTATCTTCCTTCCCCCACCTGTCAATTCTGTGCTGCGGAAGCAGCTGGATGACATTTGCTGGAATGAAAGAGCCCCTGTCTGGTCTTGCAATGTGAGTATAAACCACACTGCCTTCATGTATAGCCTCTTCCCCAGAGGGTTGGGATTCCTCTTTGTAACTCCACTGCTGTTTTTAGCATCTCTACAGGGCAAGGAGAGAGCCAGTCCCTTCGTTTTGGAGCCGGTCACAGTTTTTCAAAATCTCCATTTTCCCCTGAAGCATATAATACAGAGGTGAAGAAATCAGACAGTTTAGAAAGTGCATACTCACAAAGAAGCCAGGCTGCTTAGTTATTAAAAGGCCGTAGAGAAAGCCCAAACAGCTGTACCCTGATTTGCATTTGGGGAAGGCTCTCATTATGATCTGTAACCTCTGCAGTATCACTCAGCTTTGTCCTCCGAGCAAGAATGGAGAAAAGTCCCAGAGAGCTGCCAACAGCCTAGCACATCCGCAAAGGCAAACGAAACTGGGGCCCGGCACTCCAGGCTCTCAATCCCCAGGCCAAGCGGCCTTGATGATTTTCCTCATTACTCTGGAGACTGTTAATTTTTCAGTCTGCCTTTGAGACTCGGCTATACTTGTGCTCTGAGCACAGAGGGAGAAGCCAAGTCTTCCCTGGGGAAGACTCCCTGAGCAGGACTCGCTGCCATGGCTGCCTCCTGGAGGCTCCGGGCTGTGCTCACCCGAGAGCAGAAAGCTTAACAATTGAAAATCAGCAAGCTGCATCCTTCTCACTAATAGAAAAATTAATTTTAGCACCCAATGCAGTGCTCACTTTTAGGTACATGGGGATTATTTTAGCAATCTCAAGCCTGAGTTTTTCTTAGAAGTGTAAAAGCCTTATTTAAATATTTTAAATGTTTTTTTTTTAATTTTTAAATTAAATTTAAATTTTTAAATATTTTAAACTAGTACTGGGCTTCGCTGGTGGCACAGAGGTAAATAATCTGCCTGCCAGTACAGGAGACAGGGATTTGATCTCTGGTCAGAGAAGATTCCTTATGCCTTGGAGCAACTAAGCTCCTGCGCAACAATTATTGAGCCGGGACTCTAGAGCCCCCGAACCACAACTCCTGAGCCTACGTTCTACAACTACCAGAGCCCAGGTGCCCTCGTACCCATGCTTGGCAGCAAGAGAAGCCACGACAATGAGAAGCTCCTGCCCTGTGACTGGCTCACCGCAACTAGAAAAAAGCCTGCACGGCAACGAAGACCCAGCACAGCCAAAAATAAAATAAAATAAAAATTTTAAAAATAAAAAAATTTAGTAGCAATGCTAATAGCAGAAAATTCTGCAGAAAAATGGGAAAATAATTGGAGGCAATTTCACCATGTAAGTGGCTGTGGGTACAATTGCATTAATCGTTGTTATCAGTTTAGAAAGGGCTCACCCTTTTTAAAGCTACTAAGACCACATCTGCCCTTGACTTTCTTTTGATTTGGGGTTACTCTTTTACATTAGAGGCTAAAAATAGGCTAGTGGGTGAGATTTCAATGTGACATGGAAATTAAGCTTTAAATGGGGTTTTACACTGATAGGAATCACTTAACTTGAATTGCCCAGTAAAAATATAAACCAAAAGCAAACAAATTTGGAACCTCACCCACTGCTGCTACATTTATACCTGAGAAAAAAATGTACATGAGACCAGAATCTCTAATCAATAGTAATCTGTATCCTGATTTTTTCCAGTTTAGAAAAACTTAAAAGCATAGCCTAGCGACTTCCCCAGAGGTCCAGTGGTCAAGACTCTACGCTTCCACTGCAGGGGGCATGGGTTCGATACCTGGTCGGGGAACTAAGATCCTGCATACCATTCAAGGTTCAGCCAAAAAGAAAAAATAGCCCACCGAACATTCTCGTATTGCTGATCCTGCTCACAGTGCCATTTGTCTTTCTGTATCTTACTGTGTGCACTGTTTGCTGAACCCAGGGTAGTCAAGGTGTGAGCTAAGACACTGAAAGGAGACTTGAAGAGCCACAGGAAATGCAGACCCATTTATTCTCTCCTGGCTGGCACAGCAGCTGTAGCAGCAAACACGCTATATTCTCTCCCCTCGTGGCTGACCCAAGGGACACAGCCCTGACCCAGCAGTAATCCCTCAGCATTTTAGGTGGAGCTCATATATGCTTACAGCACAAAATAGCCCATCACCAAGCAAGCACCTGGTGATGCACATGCGCAATGCTCTAAATGATCTCAGCTGTTACATAGTCATTATTTACAAAACATGGGGCGAGAGAGCCTGAACACGCCATCTTGGCTCATTTGCTCTCTCCCCACAACTCTAGTGCTCCACTGAATGATTGCTGCTGTTGTTCAGTCCCTAAGGTATGTCTGACTCTTTGCAACCCCACAGACTGCAGCACACCAGGCTTCAGGGTCCTCCACTATCTTCCGGAGTTTGCCTAAATTCATGTCCATTGTGTTGGTGACACTAACTAACCATCTCATTCTCTGCCACCCCCTTCTCCTTTTTTCTTTAATCTTTTCCATTATCAGTGTCTTTTCCAATGAATCAGTTCTTGGCATCAGGTGGCCAAAGTGTTGGAGCTTCAGCGTCAGTCTCTCCAAAGAATTTTCAGAATTCTTTTCCTTTAGAATTGACTAGTTTGATCTCCTTGCGGTCCAAGGGACTCTAAAGAGTCTTCTGCAGCACCACAATTTGAAAGTATCAATTCTTTGGTGTTTAGCCTTCTTTATGGTCCAACTCTCACATCAATACATGACTACTGGAAAAACCATAGCTTTGACTATATGGGCCTTTGTAGGCAAAGTGATGTCTCTGCTTTTTAATAAGCTGTCTAGGTTTGTCACAACTTTCCTTCCAAGGAACATGTCCTTTAATTTCATGGCTGTGGTCACAGATCCAAAATCTGTGATTTTGGAGCCCAAGAAAATAAAATCTGTCACTACTTCCACGTTTTCCCCTTCTATTTGTCATGAGATGTTGAGACCCAATGCCATGATCTTAGACTTTTCAATGTTGGGTTTCAAGCTAGCTTTTTCACTCTCCTCTTTCAACCTCATCAAGAGGCTGTTTAGTTCCTCTTCACTTTCTGCCATTAGAGTGGTGTCATCTGCATATCTGAGATTATTGAGATTTCTTCTGACAATCTTGATTCCAGCTTGTGATTCATCCAGCCTAGCATTTTGCATGATATACTCTGCATATTAAGTTAAATCAGCAGGATGACAATATACAGCCTTGTGGTACTACTTTCCCAAGTTTGAAACAGTTTTATTCCATGTCCAGTTCTGTTTCTTCCTGACCCACATCGGGTTTTCTCAGGAGGTAGGTTAAGGTGGTCTGTTATTCCCATCATTTTATGAGTTTTCCATACTTTGTTGTGATCCTCCAGTCTAAGGCTTTAGCATAGTCAGTGAAGCAGAAGTAGATGTTTCTGGAACTCCCTTGCGTTCTCCAGTTTTGCCAGTTGACTGTTAGCAATTTGATCTCTGGTTACTCTGCCTCTTCTAAACCCAGTTTATACATCTGGAAGTTCTCAGTTCACATACTACTGAAGCATAGCTTCAAGAATGTTGAGCATAGCCTTGCTAGCATGTGAAATGAGTGCAATTGTATGGTAGTTTGAATATTCTTTGGTCTTGCCTTTCTCTGGGACTGGAATGAAAACTGACCTTTTCCAGTCCTGTGGCCATTGCTGGGTTTTCCAAATTTGCTGACATATGGAGCGCAACACTTTAACAGCATCATCTTTTAGGATTTTCAATAGCTCTGCTGGAATTTCATCACCTCCACTAGCTCTGTTCATATTAATGCTTCCTAAGGCCCACCTGGCTTCACACTCGGGATGTATGGCTCTAGATGAATGACTACACCATCATGGTTATCTTCGTCATTAAGACCATTTTTATATAGTTATTCTGTGTATCTTGTTACCTCTTCTTAATCTCTTCTGCTTCTCTTAGTTCTTACTGTTTCTGCCCTTTATTGTGCCCATCCTTGCATGAACTGTTTCCTTGATACTTCTGTTATCTTGAAGAGATCTCTAGTCTTTCCCATTCTATTGTTTCTCTCTATCTCTTTGCATTGTTCATTTAAGAAGACCTTCTTATCTCTCCTTGCTATTCTCTGGAATTCTGCATTCAGTTAGGTATATCTTTCTCTTTCTCCCTAGCCTTTTACTTCTTTCCTCAGCTATTTGTATAGCCTTCTCAGAGAACCACTTTGCTTTCTTGCATTTCTTTGGGATAGTTTTGGTTACTGTTTCTTTTACAATGTTATGAACCTCCATCCACAGTTCTTCAGGCATTTTACCAGATCTAATCCCTTAAATCTATTCATCACCTCCACTGTATAATCATAAGGGATTTGATTTAAGTCATGCCTGAATATTCTAGTGGTTTTCCCTATCTTCTTCAATTTAAGCTTGAATTTTGCAATATGGAGCTCAAGGTCTGAAACAAGTCAGCTCCATGTCTTGTTTTTGCTGACTGTATAGAGCTTCTCCATCTTTGGCTGTAAAGAACATAATCTGATTTTAGTATTGACATCTGGTGATGTCTGTGAGTAGAGTTGTCTCTTGGATTGTTGGAAAAAGGTGTTTACTATGACTAGTGACTCTTGATGAAACTATATTGCCTTTGCCCTGCTTCATTTTGTAACCCCAAAGTCAAACTAACCTGTTTTTCCAGGTATCTCTTGAGTTTTTATTTTTGCATTCCAATACTCTATGATAAAGAGGCTATGTATTTTTTTTTTTTTTTTTGGTGTTAGTTCTAGAAGATACTGTAAGTCTTCACATTCTCCAGGAGAGAATACTGGAGTGTGTTGCCCTGCCCTTCTCCAGGGGATCTTCCCAACCCAGGGATCAAACCCAGGTCTCCTGCATTGCAGGCAGGATTCTTTTACTGTCTGAGCCACGAGGGAAACCCATAGGTCTTCATAGAACTGGTCAACTTCAGCTTCTTCAGCATCAGTTATGCAAAGTTAATGCCTTACAGAAACCAAAAAATCATGTTTAGGTAGCGAAGAATCAAAATTTCAGGAAACACCCTAATCCCATCACTCAGTTACCTCCTGTTGTGTTGCAGAGGGAAATGTTAAAAAATTAAATATCCATGCTAATAGCTGAAGTTGTTTTTTAAAAAACTGGAGGATGATTGCTTTACAATGTTGTGTTCGTTTCCGATGTCCTACAACATGAATCAACTCTAGGTTTACATATATCCCCTCCCTCTTTTATCTCCCCACTACCCCTCCCATCCTACCCCTCTAGGTCATCTCAGAGCACCAGCTGAGCTCCTTGTGTCATAAAGTAGAATAGCTGAAGTTTTATCTCTAAGGTTTAGAATTTTCTTAGTCATGGAATACTTAACTTTTTAACAATGACTCCAGATATTTGACAAATGCCCCTTCATAACTTCATATCGTTGCCACTTGGAAAATAATGATGTCCACAATATTGTTCACCTGCCAATGGAAATTTTCAGAGGCCCATTTGAGTATCTAGTAGTACATGACTACCTAGGAACCAATTTGTGAGTATATGGGAGCACTTCTGGGGCAACAACCTTACTGATCTTACCAGAAAGTGAATAGGGAATGGGCAAACAAAGTATTGATCCTTGCTATGGCTTGACTATTCCCCAAACAGAATGAACATGATCTCATTCTCACTAGGATCTTTATTATTATTATTATTTTTTTTTTTTAAGGTGTCAGCTAAAAAGAGATACACAATGTGAGAGATGTGAGTTAAATTTTAGTTGGGGCAAAATGGGGACTGCAGCCCAGTAGACAGTACCTCAGATAGCTCTGAGAGACTGCTCCAAAGAAGCAGTGGGGGAAGGTCAATATATAAGATTTTGATGAAAGGGAGAGTTCAATGTTATCAAGCGCTCACTTTACAAAAGGTTTTCTGCTAGTCACAAAGAGCTGATGTCACTGTGAAGGGATTTAATGCTTTTCCAGATGTGAGAGGATACAAGGATTGGGATCATGAAATCAGTTACTGAAAATATCTATCTAACGAGCTGTTCCACCAGCTTACCTGGAGCACAGAGCGCCTCACTCTCCACCCTGAATTCCCTTCGGGGGGTGTGGAAGGTCAGCAGCTGTAGCTGCACAGGGGTCAAGGCCCATAGATGCAGATGGCAAAGGCCCTTGTTGTTTAGTCACTGGCAAATGCCAACTTGTAGTTGACAGAAGGATGCATAATGCAAGAAAGTTCTTGGATTTCTGCTCATGGACTCTATAGTTGTGGGAATTTAGTATTCACTCTCTAAAGTTTATATCTATAATTATGTAAGCACCATCAGGTATTTTCTTATTTGTCCACAGAGAATGACTATAAAGTATCGTAAAACAAAATAAGTAAATCTTACTTGGGATCTTAAATCTATTCAGTTAAATCGATACTATTTATCTGCCTCCATCATCCTAGCCAATTAACTGTCCAACTTACTTTGGAATGCTTCCATTAATGGGGAATGCACTCCATTCTAGGGGAATCCATCTCATTTTTCAAGAACATTGATCAATCTTTTGGGGCTTTTTACAATCCTCCTTTCTACTCCTCAAATACATTACTGAATTTCAGATACACGATGTTGTTGCACTTCTTCTGATCGACAAATCAGTCACAGAAGAAAATGCAGTATATTTCATGAACTCATGAGGGCCAAGTGATTACTGGTTGTTTTTTTTTTCTCATCTCTTTTAATGATTCATTATGAATCTTCTAAGAATTATGGTCAAAGTCAGTGGTGTCAATGATTATTTGAGCTTGGTGGGAGGAAGAGGGGGGTGCTTTCCTTAAGTTAGAAAATGAGTCATATCAAAATTAGACCTACAGAAGGGTGCCACTAGGCACTTCAAATTCGTGACTCAGTCCTGGTTTGAATCAGTTATTAAAGGTGAGGGATTTCCCTGGTGGTCGATGGTTAAGAATCTGCCTTGCAGTACAGGGGATGAGAGCTGGATCCCTGACTGGGGAACTAAGATCCCACATGCCAGGAGGCAGCTAAGCTGGGGCTCCAAAACAAAAGATCCTGCATGCTGCAGCTAAGACCCGTCACAGCCAAAAATTATTAATCAGTTTTTAAAAGAATGAGGTTATCTGATTTGTGTTAAAAAAAAAAAAACAAAAAAAAACACAGGTGAAAAGCGTCTTTGTAGTTCTACAAAAGGGGCAAAATGTTCTTCAGTGTTTCTCATTATTCCTGCTACTCATCTTCAATTTTAGGTTTCTGTGTACCCCAAGAACTAATGAACTGGGCCAGTCTCTGGGGTGGGGACTCAATACACATTTCAATTAAATATCCTAGGAGAATTTGAGACCAAGATTTGAGAAAACCACATCTATAGTTACTAAAATTTAATTCATATCAGTTATGCTTCACTGAAAACTGTCAGTTTTAAATTATCTAGTCATTTTTAACGAAGAAATTGCCTTGAAGATCTGTCAAATACTAGGTTTTTAAAAAATCTTTATATCTGGAAAGCTTAGAACCCCAATTACAATGGATAAATATGGCCAAAAGCTGTCTCGTAATTCTTATAAAAAGTACCAATATGGACATATTTTGCTGCCTTGGCCAGGCAAATGCTATTCAAATAATTCTTAGCCAAGAAATTCATAACATCTGGTATGGGATACAGTATGTAGAAAATAGACTGTGGAAAACAATCATAACCCTAAGGTCAGTTTTTATAGAGGAGACAGAACTGAACTGGGCCCTAGCTTCTTAGTTTGTAGTAAGCAAATGAGAGGAGGAAGACAGAGAGGGGAGGTCAGGTGAGGCCAGAAAAAATGGGAGATTGGCTTGATTCAGCTGACAGTGGGGAATCTCAGGGAATACAATGGGAAAGGGAGTGAATTAAGATCATGGAGAGCCTTGAAGGTCACACAGTAGCTATCCTCTATAGTAACTTGCCATAGTAGGGGATCAGGAATCACAGAAGATTTTATAGGGTGAAAAATCTGAAGAAAATTATGTCTAAGGAAGTTAGCCTGGACATGCCAATAACAATCCTGGTTTCTTCCTACTAAAGCCCTGATTTGTGCCAGGTACTTGACCCAACAGCCCTAAGAGGACAAGAACTTTCATTTAGAGTTTATCTTTATTTATTTTGGCGGTGCTAGGTCTTCGTTGCTGTGTTTGGGCTCTCTCTAGTTGTGGTGCACGGGCTTCTCATTGCAGAGACTTCTCTTGTTGCTAAGCACGGGCTCTAGGATTCGCGGGCTTCAGTAGTTGTGGCTCGAGGGTTTAATTGCTTGGTGACATGTGGGATCTTCCCAGACCAGGGATCGAACCTGTGTCCCCCGAGTTGCAGAGCGGATTCTTAACCACAGGACTGCCAGGGAAGCCCTTGCTTCCACTTAAAGCTTTGTAAAAGGAGACTCTGAGAGGTCAGATAACTGAGTGAGCAGCAGAGTTCGTATAAGGCTGAGCAAGGGCCCACATTTGTGTCTGTGCTTCCAAAGTTTGCCCATTAGAGCAGGGATTAACAAACTCTGGTGCAGCCATCAAATCCAACCTGTTTTTGTACAGTCCTGAGGTAACAATGGTATTTACATTTTTAAAGGGTAGGGGGAAAAAAATCAAAAGAAGACTAAAATTTCCTAACTTGTGACAATTCTATGCAATTCACATTTCAAGGCCCATAAATTAAGTTTCATTGGAACATAGCCACACCCCTTCAGTTACCTGTTGTCTGCCTGATTTCTTGTTGCAGGGGCAAAATCAAATAGTTGAACAGAGGCCTGTTGCCCACAAAGCCTGGCATTTTATTATCTGTCCTTTTACAGAAAGTCTTCTGACTCCTGCTATAGCACTTTACAGCTCCAAGTATGGTCTGTAGACCAGAAGCAAGGAGTATTATCTGGAAATCTGTTTGAAAGGCACACTCTCCAGCCCCACCCCAGGCTTGCTGAATCCAAATCAGCATTTTAGCAAGATTTCAAATGATTTGTTTGCACATTCAAGTTTAAGAGGTATTGTTGTAGGAGTGTGCTGTTATGGGTGAAGGTTTGGTGGAGGGCAAGTCTGGGGACTAGGGAGTTGGGTGGTTTAAAATTAGGAGACAGAGTGGGGAGGGACAGGGTCTGCAGACATGTAAAGAATGTTTGCCATTTAACTGTGCACAGGCAGCCACACATTCCTGCCCCAGGCCTCTGGGATTCCTGCATATAAATATGCAGTGAATAGGACACCATACACAAGTTAACATATAACTCTGTGCTGCTTATTTTAAAGTGTTTTGCCATGGCATTTTTAATAGAGCTGAACAGGAGGATAATCGAATTAGCTAGTACCAACTTCCCATCTCCACTCTCCATTTTAAGATTTGCAGACCAAAAAAAAAAAAAAAAGAGGCTTCCTGACAAGCAGGAATGTCCATGCTACTGAAGCACTGCTGCTGGGCAGTTTGGAGAAATAATAGCTCAAATATATCGCTAATGTACTTTTGCAAATCCTAGAATAGTTGTAAATAAGATGATAAAGCTATAGTTCTCCTCAAAGATACACTGCAAAGAAATGTGCCATTTGACCACTTACTAATTTGCTTTTAAATCTTTAGGCAAATTCATGGAAGACTTTAATGTATTTTAATTTGAAGGCACTAGAGTTTGCAACTATATATTCTTTTTTGAGTTTTGTCAAGAGAACATGCTTGTCATAGCAAATACACTTTTCCAACAACCCAAGAGATGATTCTTACACATGGATATCACAAGATGGTCAATATCAAAATCAGATTGATTATGTTCTTTGCAGCCAAAGATGGAGACGCTCTATACGGTCAGCAAAAACAAGACCTGGAGCTGACTGTGGCTCAGACAATGAGCTCCTTGTTGCAAAATTCAGAATTAAATGGAAGAAGATAGGGAAAACCACTAGAATATTCAGATATGACCTAAATCAAATCCCTTATGATTTTACAGTGGAAGGGACAAGTAGATTCAAGGGATTAGATCTGGTAGACAGAATGTCTGGAGAACTATGGTTGGAGGTTCATAACATTTTACAGGAGGCAGTAACAAAAATCATCCAAAAGAAAAAGAAATGCAAGAAGGCAAAGTGGTTGTCTAAGAAGGCTTTATAAATAGCTGAGGAAAGAAGAGAAGTGAAAGGCAAGGAAGAAAGGGAGAGATATACCTAACTGAATGCAGAGTTCCAGAGAATAGCAAGGAGAGAAAAGAAGGCCTTCATAAATGAACAATACAAAGAAATAGAGGGAAACAGTAGAATGGAAAAGACTAGAGACCTCTTCAAGAACATTGGAGCTATCAAAGGAGCATTTCATGCAAGGACGAGCATGATAAAGGAGAGAAAATATAAGGACCTAACAGAAGCAGAATATATTAAGAAGAGGTGTCAAGAAAACACAGAACTATATGGAAAAAGGTCTTTGTGAAGTAATTAGCCTCCAACTAATAAAAAAAAAGAAAAAAAAAGAAAAAGGTCTTAATGACCTGGATAACCATGTTGGTGTGGTCACCCACCTAGAGCCAGACATCTTGAAGTGTGAAGTCAAGCGGGCCTTAGGGAACATTTCTATGAACAAAACTAGTGGAAGTGATGGAATTCCAGCTGAGCTATTTAAAATCCTAAAAGATGATGCTGTTAAAGTGTTGCACTCGATATGTCAGCAAATTTGGAAAACACAGCTTTCATTCCAGTCCCAAAGAAGGGCAACCCCAAAGAATATTCAAACTACCATATAGCTGCATTTGTTTCACATGGTAACAAGGTTATGCTCAAAATCCTTCAAGATAGGCTTCAGCAGTACCTAAACTGAGAACTTCTAGATGTACAAGCTGGGTTTAGAAAAGGCAGGAGAACCAGAGATCAAACTGCCAACATCCGCTGGATCATGGAGAAAGCAAGGGAGTTCCAGAAAAACATCTACTTCTGCTTCACTGACTACACTAATGCCTTAGACTGTGTGGATCACAACAAACTGTGGAGAGTTCTTAAAGAGATGGGAATACCAGACCATCTTACCTGCCTCCTGAGAAACCTGTATGTGGGTCAAGAGGCAACTGTTAGAACTGAACATGGAACAACAGACTGCTTCCAAAGTGGGAAAGGAGTATGACAAGGCTGTATATTGTCACGCTACTGATTTAACTTAAATGCAGAGTACATCATGCAAAATGCCAGGCTGGATGAATCACAAGCTGGAATCAAGATTGCCAGGAGAAATATCAAGAAGCTTAGCTATGCAGATGATACCACTTTAATGGCAGAAGTGAAGAGGAATTAAGAGCCTCTTGATGAGGGTGCAAGAAGGGAGTGAAAAAACTGGCTTGAAACTCAACATCGAAAAAACCAAGATCACGGCATTGGGCATTGGGTCCCATCACTTCATGGCAAATAGATGGGGCAAAAGTGGAAGCAGTGACAGATTTTTTTGGTCTCTCCTTGGGCTCCAAAATCACTGTGGACAGTGACTGCGGTCATGAAGTTAAAAGATTCTTGTTCCTTGGAAGGAAAGCTATGACAAACCTAGACAGCATATTAAAATGCAGAGACATCACTTTGCTGACAAAGGTCTATGTAGTCAAAGCTGTGGTTTTTACAGTAGTCATGTATGGATGTGAGAGTTGGACCATAAAGGTTAAGGGCCGAAGAATTTGATGCTTTTGAATTGGGGTGCTGGAGAAGACTCTTGAGAGTCCCTTGGACTGCAAGGAGATAAAACCAATCAATCCTAAAGGAAATCAACCCTGAATATTCATTGGATTTTGGCTGCCTGGTGGGAAGAGATGACTCTTTGGAAAAGATCCTGGTGTTGGAAAACATTGAAAGCAAAAGGAGAAAGGGGCGGCAGAGGATGAGATGGTTAGATAGAGTCACTGAGTCAATGAACACGAATCTGAGCAAACTCCAGGAGACAGCCTGGCATGTGGCAGTCTATGGGGTTGCCAGAGTTGGACACTTAGCGACTGAATAGCAACTCGTTTTTTATAAATTGAAATATATTACATCAGTTATATGTGTTCAATATAGTGGTTTGATATTTTTATACATTACAAAATGACCACCCCTACAACTATACATTCTTATTACTTGCCATGAGCAATCACAATATTGGGCTTCCCTGGTGGTCCAAGGGTTAAGGGTCCACCGTGCAATGCCGGGGACACCGGTTTGATCCCTGGTCCGGGAAGATCCCGCATGACTTGGGGCAACTAAGCCTGTGCAACACAACTACTGAGCCCATGTTCCACGACTGCTGAAGCCTCTGAGCCTAGAGCCCATGCTCCACAGTAAGAGAAGCTACCACATTAAGCTACACTGCAACTAGAGAGTATTCCCCACTCACTGCCACGAGAGAAAAGCCCACGAGCAGTGACGAAGACCCAGCACAACCGAAAAAAAAAAAATCTAAAAAAAAAAAAAACCACAATATTTTCACTCTCTGAGGCTCTAGTCACGATTTACGACTAGCAAGTTAAGCTACATATTTAAGAACTATTTTGCAGTTGCTCAACTAGTGGATCATGTACTATGCCCCAAGATATGCAGATAGATAAGACGAGGAAAGGGGTGTGTATTCAAGAAGTTGGCGGTCTAAAGGGAAGATAGCAAAAAACAAAAACAAAAACATGTTGAATGAACACAGAGAATGGAGAAAGTGACTCTGACTAGAAAGGCTGGCAGAAATACATACGATTTATTTTTAAAGCACTTTGGTTTTAAAGTGTTTACTTGTATACATACGCTTTAAACTTTTTATTATGGAAAAGTTCAACCAGGCAAAAGTAGAAGGAATGGGAGAACAATGGAATTCTTCCCCCACCCCCGTTTCCCCTGTTCTCATTCATCAGATGCAGCTATAATAACACATGGCCAGTATTCTTTTCTCATACTCCCTCCTACCCATCCCTCTCCTACTAAACTATTTTATTTATTTATTTATGGCTGTGCTGGGTCTTCCTTGCTTCCCGAGGGCTTTCGCTGTTGTGGCGCTTGGGCTTCTCACTGTGGGACCTTCTCTTGTGGAGCGTGGACTCTAGAGCACTCAGGCTTCAGCAGTTGCAACACTCAGGCTAGTTGTCCCAAGGTATGTGGGATCTTAGTTCTCTGACCAGGTATCGAACCTGTGTTCCCTGCGTTGGCAGGCGGATTCTTAACCACTGGACCGCCAGGGAAGTTCCTACTGAAGTATTTTGAAGGACATACCAGGCATGTGGGACAGGTTGTTGGTGGGACAGTGATGTTTCTTTGAGTCAGGTTTTGAAGGACGCCTGGGCTCAGCTGGTAAAGAATTTGCCTGCAATGCAGGGTTCGATCCCTGGGTTGGGAAGATTCCCTGGAGAAGGGATAGGTTACCTGCTCCAGTACTCTGGCCCTGGAGAATTCCATAGACTGTATAGTCCATGGGATCGAGAAGAGTCGGACATGACTGAGCAACATGACTGAGTCGAACACCAGTAGGAGGTCTGGGCCATCCATTCATGCGTGTGTGCTCAGTCGTGTCTGACTCTGCGACCCCATGGACTGTAGCCTGCCAGGCTCCTCTCTCCATGGGACTTCCCAGTCAGGAATATTGGAGTGGGCTGCTGTTTCCTTCTCCAGGGGGTCCTCCTGACCCAAGGACTGACCCTGCATCTCCTTTGGCCCCTGAACTGGCAAGTGGATTCTTTACCCCTGAGTTACCTGGCCAAGACTGTAAATCACCGTACAGACCAGCCTGGCCTGAGGAAGGAGTATTATAGATACTTCTCTGCTGGCTCAGATGATAATCTGCCTGCAATTCGGGAGACCTGGGTTTGATCCCTGGGTTGGGAAGATCCCCTGGAGGAGGGCATGGCAACCCACTCCAGTATTCATGCCTGGAGAATCCCCGTGGACAGAGGAGCCTGGCGGGCTACAGTCCATGGGGCTGCAAAGAGTTGGACATGACTGAGGGGCCAAGCACAGCATACACATGGGAAATACGGTAGAAAGTTAAATTAGAATGTAAACTCCCTGAAGGGGAGGAGCTATGTTTATCTTCATCTGTGTATGATTGAATCCTCTTTGTACCTTACAGAGAATAGTGCTTAAAGGCTGGGCAGAGGCTGTTACATCAGTGAAGTTGGAGTCAGACCCTGGCAACCTTAAAATCCTAGAGTCTTTACTTTATTCTGGGACCACTGAATTAGTTTAATGATTGGGGAGGTGAGATGTTACATGATTAAATGTATTTGTGGAGGATTAACTCAAACAGAAACAAATATATTGAAAGTATGCCAAGTTCTCTCTGGGGACTGTCACCATAGGTCCTCAGCAACAACCATCCAATCTAACGCAGCTCCCTCTCCGCCAAGCCTTTGGAAATCATGAGTCTCACTAAACTTTTATTTTCTAACTTTTAAAATAATGATAATTCCTGATTTTTAAAAACCTGTTTCACAGCATCAACCTCAGGATAAGGTAGCAAAATAAAGCATGAAAAATATTTTTAGAGTGTTATATAATTGTTGCAAATGGCAATATTCTCATAAAATATTTAAAAAACATAAGCTACTTTTGCTTTGTGTAATTTGATTTCTTATTACCTCAAGGGAACTATGGATTCCTGGGAGAGGGAATTTCCTGAGGGGTCCCTGGTTTGTTCTGAGCTCACAGAAGGAGTCAGGTTTCCCATGGTCACCCTACTTGGTGGCAATTTGAAGTTACGTAAGAGAAGAGAGTACAAAGTGCACAGGTAATGCTTCAGTTTGCATTCATTTATCTGTTACACATATTATCTAGACATGGCTCAGAGGTTGATGGCATGATGGGAAATTGGAAGATGAGTGAAGGAGTGAAGCAAAGCGGGGGGCGGGGAGTGGGAAAGTGGGTAGAACTGACAGTGTTTAGACTAAGGATTGTGCACAAAGGAAGAAAGTGTGTTCTTGCAGCCCCTGGGCATGCAACAGACCAGCTGGGCATGCCTGGTTCCAAATTCCATGCAATCTAAGATGACCATGATCTGGCTAAGGGTCTTTATCCTGCTGAGTAAATGCAGCTTTGCTGAGTTATATGCATTCATTCATTCATTTGTTCAGTCTCAGCCATTCATTCACTAAACATTGATTCAGGGTCAGATGCCTTGTTGAGCAATAGAATTACAAAGATGAGCAGGTGATCATTTTAGATCACTAGGGGCATTTGGGGTAGAGAAAAGACAAGACAAGGAAGCAAGGATGTGTGCATTGAAATAGAGGTATGTACAATGCCTGTTCATTGGAAGGACTGATGCTGAAGCTGAAACTCCAATACCTTGGCCATCTCACGTGAAGAGTTGACTCATTGGAAAAGACCCTGATGCTGGGAAAGATTGGGGGCAGGAGGAGAAGGGGACGACAGAAGATGAGATGGCTGGATGGCATCACCAACTCGATGGACATGAGTTTGCGTAAACTCCGGGAGTTGGTGATGGACAGGGAGGCCTGGCGTGCTGCGATTCATGGGGTCACAAAGAGTCGGACACGACTGAGCGACTGAACTGAACTGAACTGAACTGAAGTGAACAATGCCTGATGGAGTACAGAGTGCTCAGAGCAGATCCCGAGGAGGTGACAGTGGATCGTGGGGGATGAGTGGAGACATTCTAATCTAAGTCAAAGAAGCAATACCTGTAAAGGCAGGGAGATCAGAAAGAGAGTGACTTAGTATGGTTGCCTCCAGCGTGTGGCAAGGAAGCCACAGCAGATGGGACGGAAAAGATAAGCAAGGACATCAAAAGAAGCAATTACACCTGGAACCAGATATACCAGCTTTTGTTCTGGATAATATCATTTGGAACAGATTGGTTAAATTTGAAGTAGGAAAATTTCAGGAAATGTGCGATAACTAATTGTGGGGTTAATAGCATAGTAATTTTAACCTAAAGACAACTGCATTTCTTTATAATGAAACTGAGAACAAGTATTCAGTTAAATGTGTATTAGGAAGAGCAGTTTAGGTGCTCGAAACCACCCAGTACTCTGTAGGATGGTTGTAGATAGACTTGACTAACTTATTCTAGTCATGTTCTTTGAATATTATGAGTGTAATAAGAAAAAGAACATAATCTTGTCAAAAGGAGTTCATTGCTGTAGACCAAACAGTGTAAGTCTTCTCCAAGTATGTATGCCTTTTGTCCACTGAGGAGAAGACCCATGCCTTGAAACTGATTTTTTTGATTATCAATGTTAAGAAATTCTCATGGGGTTTCCCTGATGGTCCAATGGTTGAGAATCTGCCTGTCAATGAAGGGAGCATGGATTTCCAGTCCAGGAGGATCTCACAGGCCTTGGGACAGATAAGCCTATGTGCCACAACACATGCTGAGCCCTAACTACTGAAGCCAGGGGGCCTTAGAGCCTGTGTTCAGAAACAAGAGAAGACACCACAATGAGAAGCCTACACACCACAATAGAGAAAGCTGGCGAGCAGTAATGAAGACCCAGCACAGCCAAAAATAAATAAGTATATAAATATAAATAATAAATAAATAAAACAGTAAGCAAATAAAAAAAAGAGTCTGTTTTTCAGACTTGTATTTGTAGTGTTGAACAGCTACAGAAAGAGTGATGTTTTAATTGCCTTTCCTTATGTATTTTTGGTATGTGTGTCTCAGTCTATTTGAGCTGCTATAATAGACTACCATAGACTGGATGGTTTATAAGCAACAATTATTTCTCACAATTCTGGAGGCTGGGAAGTCCAAGATCAAGACTGGCTGACTTTGTGTCCAGTGAAAGCCTTTTTCCTGGTTCAGAGACAGCTGTCATTCTCCTGAGTCCTCACATAGCTCTTTGGGGTCTTTTTTCTAAAGGCAATGATACCATTTACGGGCTCTTCCCTCATGACCTAATCAATTCCCAAAGGACCACCTCCAAATGCCATCACACTGGGGATTAAGTTTCAACATATACATATTGGTGGGAAGGGGACACAAACATTCAGTCTAGAGCAATATCTAAATCAATTTTAATCAAAGCATAGTTCTTCTCTGGTGTGTGGCTATCAGATTTTTCTTAAGACATATAGTTGCAACATTCAGAGGAACTCATGTTTAGTGCAAAAGAGAAAGGGAGAGGAGAAACAGTCCTAGAGAAGAAAGAAGGTTCTGGTTGTTGGTAAAGAGAGAGAGAAACCAAGTCTTTCATTCATGTTAATTCACTTAGTTAACAGGACATTTACTAAGCCCCACAATGTACCAAGCATGAGTCTTGATGAGGAGACTGAGATGAAAGCTTGATCCTGCTTGCAAAGAGCTCAAAACCTGGGGTAATGAGAAGTTAATACCAAAGTATGATAAGTGATTTAAACAGAAGCCATCTCAAAGTGTCACAGAGAAAACACATCTAATTCAGTATTGAGAATTGCCGGGGTCCAGCCCCAGCAGGATCCAGGGGAACCCTCAGGATGAACGGCGTCGGCGAGAGGGAGACACATAGGACCGGCCTTGATAGGGCCAAGTCTGCTAGGGAGAGAGAGAGAGAGAAAGAAAGACCAGACCAGGAATATGCAGCAGAGTCTGGCTGTTGCTTTATTTTTCACCATCGCCTTTATACCCTAAGTCGGTACATTTCTAAGGGGCAGATAAGCACACAGACTTAGTTTAACATTATATCAGCTTGTCCTTTACGAAACCAGGTGTGCTCTGTATATTTTTTGTTTATGAGCGTCTTTTCCCATAGATTTTTTGTACTTTATCTTCTGGCCTTGAGGTTAGCAGAAAACAGAAAAGTGGCAGTCTCATGGTACAGCAAGTTTTAACATAATAGAAATACAATCCTGTTAACATAAAAGTCAGTCTTTTTGCAGAAATTCTCAGCTAAATTTATCTAAAAAGTTTAACACACAAAGACTCTGTGGCTCTGGTGAGGCAGCCGCTGTTTAGCGCTCTTGGTTAAAATTAACAATTATCTTATTGTTTTTACACTAGGGCTAAACTCTTATTTTACTAGATCTTTAACTATATTAACAATAGTTTCTACTGCACAACCTCAGCACATTAACATCAATCAAACGTTGATCTAATAACCACTTTTAAAACAATATTTTTTGTATTCTCTAATAGGGCTTCCTCACCCCCCAAAGGGCTCTGTGACTATTAGGGCCTTTTTAATGGTTAACCTTTATGTATAATATCTTTTGGCTTTCAGGCCTGTTGACAATTTATGGTTTGTACCTGGTGCAACTTTAAGCAACTTCAGTAGCCGACCCTGTCTTTTTTGTGGTTAATCTATTTTCTTTCTATTAGGTGTCATCTCCAAGGGAACTAGATAGGATTACATTTTTACAGAACAGAAATGCAAAGGATTGCAAAAACAGCAGATATGGCACAAAACAGGCTCTTAGTCCAAAAGTTAATTACCTGCAAGAAGTCGCCAGCTAATCTCTATCTAAACTATTTTCTATTAGGCATATATGTGGCTATAATATTTGTGGAGCTTTTCTCACCCCGCGAAGGGGCCTATGCTTAATAGTTTCTCTTGTTAGCGTACTGTGCTTAGGATGTTTAGAACAATCATGAGCATTTTGTGCAATGAGAGCACACATTTATCGAACAAGCCAGAATGCCAGCTAAAGGGTTTGAATTGAAGCATTTCCTTCATCCCTGGCCCCTTCATAGGGTACCAGCGTCCAGGAGATTTATTAATTAGGGTTTTAAGTTGGTCTTTATTCAGTGAAAGAGGAGCAGGAGAGCTCTCGGCAGGCAACAGAAGAATCTGCAGCAGGGCAAATAAGAACAACAGCAGAAAAGGGGGGAGGATACAGGGTGGGTTAGAGGCCGAGGCCAACCTGGAGGGTCCCTTATCCTAGACGGCCTTGCCTGTCAGGTATTTTCCTCATGACCTCGTCATGGATGGGGTCCCGGATGGCCTTGCCTGCCCGGTATTTTCTTCATGACCTCGTCACGGGCGGGACCCCCCCATAACGGCTCCCAACAGAGAATGAAGTGTATGGAGGGCTGGGAGGCTTAAAACGCATCCAAGAGACGATGCTGATACTTGACTGCTATTGCGGTTCAGTCGCTAAGTGGTGTCTCACTCTTTGAGACCTGGTGGACTGTAGCCCACCAGGCTCCTCTGTCCATGGGGTTTCGTAAGCAGGAACATTGGAGTGCGTTGCCATTTCCTTCTCCAAAGGATCTTCTGGACACAGGGATTGAACCTTCGTCTCCTGCATTGCAGGCAAATTCTTTACCACTGAGCCACCTGGAGAGCTCCTGATATTTGACTAGATCTTTTAAAAGATTTATTTTATATTATCTATTCTTGGCCACACTGCAAAGCTTGTGGGATCTTGGTTCTCCAGTCAGGGTTGAACCCAGGTCTTTGGCAGTGGAAGCACAGAGTCCTAACCACTGAAACATCAAGGAATTTTCTTGACATAGATTTTTTTAAAAAACTGCAATTTAAAAAAATTTTTAATGAAATGTTTAAATATTAGCTGTCATCCAGATTTAACAGATAGTAATAAGGATGTCATTAATTTTCTATACTTTCCACTGTCTAAAATATTACATAAAACAAAAGTTGGATTCTGTGCCCTGGCAAGATTTTTTCAATGAGATGCTATAAATGTTTTGGAGGGAGGTAACGCTTGATGTATAAACTCTAAATCTAAATAAATCATTTGGCTCTGTAATCTCATCTGACCACCACTCCTGGCCCCAGCAGGACAAGTATTTGAAGGCTCATTTTGTAAATTAAGAAAGAGAGGCACAGAGAGAGTAAGTTGATAGGAATTAATGTTGCAAGAACATATGATTTTATTAAAAACACTTATATTTGTCAATTATCTTTCAGAAGCAGCATTAACGACAGCGGCTTCTGGGCATGAAAAATCCACGAGAGGTATTTTTTTCCTTATTAAAGGAATCATAACAGTGACATTTATGGCATTTATAGCTGATGTGCTATAAATAAGGTGCATTTTAGAACATAAGCTTCTTAGAGCTGTGAGACTGAGATAATAATGCTCATTTCATGAGACTAGAAAATTGAGGCTCATGGAGGCCTTGTCCACCAGTTACCACCCGCAGTCGCAGTTCTCTGGTCCTGGAGCCACATTCTTCTCACTCTACGATGTTGCTCATTTTTCATCAACTGGTGCTCAAGGTGTGTTTCCCAACACAGATGGACTGAAGGGGCAACAATCTGTGGCTCTGTCATCCCTAGTTTTGGCCTGTAAGACTTGTGCATTGTCGTGAGTCCTAAGGTCTGTTTGCCTTGCAGCAGGTGTGTTCACACACTGCTGCTGCTTGTTTGAGATGCACTTGTGAGCAATTTTATCTCACTCCCTGGTGGGCATTTTTTTCTGCCCATTTTTCTTGTTTCCACTCCTCTTCAGTTTATGGCCCCGAAGCTGTCAGTACTCTGTCCGTCTTTCTTTTTACTTACTTATTTATGACTGCGCTGGGTCTTCATTGCTGGCATGGGCTTTCTCTAGCTGCAGCGAGAAGGTGCTGCTCTTTAGTTTTGCTGCCTGGGGCCTCTCATTGTGGCCCCTCCTGTTTGCAGAGCATGGTCTCTTGGCAGATGAGCTTCAGTAGTCGCGGCATGTGGCCTCAGTAGTTGTGGCCCACGGGCTTAGTTGCTCCGCGGCATGTGGGATCTTCCCAGACCAGGGGTCAAACCCGTATCCTCTGCATTGGCACATAGATTCTAATCCACTGAATCACCAGGAAAGTCCGACAGGTGGCTTCTTAACCGCTGGACCACCAGGAAAACCCTCGGTCCGTCTTTCTGATCTTTCTTCCAAATTCCTTGCACCAGCAGTTGGCCTAGGGCACCCTGTCCTGTCTTCAACAGGGAAAAGCTGCCCTAAAAAGTTGCCATATCCCAGAAGAAAGTGTGGCTTCCTGAGCTGTTTCTTGGCCAAAGGCTCTTGCTTGTCCAGCTTTGGGCCAGTTCCAGGGCCTGTGGGTTCCAGGAGAGGTGATGAAAGGCTATGACAACTACCTGCCCAGGCAGATGGAGCAAGTGCTGGCCAGCTTGAGAAGGCAGTGTGCTAACAGTGTCTGCCCTGAGATGATGAGGCTGTACATTCCCTGCCTCACCTGCTGGGTGAGGCCTTCACAGGTACCAGCATCTTTGAGGATCTTCACCCCCCAATCCATTAGCAGTTGCCAGTTTGACACTACTGAAAGACTCTAAGTGGAATCCAGAAAAATTAGTTAAAGATGAGCACAATAAAAGAAATGATATGGACCTAAAAGAAGCAAAAAATATTAAGAAGAGGTGGCAAGAATACACTGAAGAACTATACCAAAAAGATATTAATGACCCAGATAACCACAATGGTGTGATCACTCACCTAGAGCCAAACATCCTGGAATGCAAAGTCAAGTCAGCCTTAAGAAGATTCACTATGAACAAAGCTAGTGGAGGTGATGGAATTCCAGGTGAGCTACTTCAAATCCTAAAAAATGATGCTGTTAAAGTGCTTCACTCAATATGCTAGCAAATTTGGAAAACTCAGCAGTGGCCAGAGGAGTGGAAAAGGTCAGTTTTCACTCTAATCCCAAAGAAAGGCAATGCCAAAGAATGTTCAAACTACTGCACGATTGCACTCATCTCACACGCTAACAAAGTAATGCTCAAAGCTAGGCTTCAATAGCACATGAACCGAAAACTTCCAGATGTTCATGCAGGATTTAGAAAAGGCAGAAGAACCAGAGATCAAATTGCCAACATCCGCTGGATCATAGAAAAAGCAAGAGAATTCCAGAAAAACGTCTGCTTCACTGACTATGCTAAAACCTTAGACTGTGTGGATCACAACAAACTGTATGAAAATTCTTAAAGAGATGGCAATACCAGACCACCTGAGAAACCTGTGTTTGGATCAAGAAGCAACAGTTAGAACCAGACATAGAACAACAAACTGGTTCCAGATTGGGAAAGGAATATGTCAAGGCATATTGTCACCCTGCTTATTTAACTTATATGCAGAGTACATCATGAGAAATGCCAGGCTTAATGAAGCACAATGGAATCAAGATTGCAGGGAGAAAGAGCAACAACCTCAGATATGGAGATGACACCACTCTTATGGCAGAAAGTGAAGAGGAACTAAAGAGCCTCTTGATGAAGGTGAAAAAGAGAGTGAAAAGCTGACTTAAAACTCAACATTCAGAAGACGAAGATCATGGCATCCTGTCCCATCACTTCATGGCAAATAGATAGGGAAACAATGGAAACAGGGAGAGACTTTATTTTCTTGGGTCCCCAAATCACTGCAGATGGTGACTGCAGCCATGAAATTGAAAGATGCTTGCTTCTTGAAAGAAAAGCTATGACCCACCTAGACAGCATATTAAAAAGCAGAGATATAACTTTGCTGACAAAGTTCCATCTAGTCAAAGCTATGGTTTTTCCAGTAGTCATGTATGGATGTGAGAGCTGAACTATAAAGAAAGCTGAGTGCTGAAGGATTGATGCTTTTGAACTGTGGGGCTGGAGGAGACTCTTGAGAGTCCCTTGGTCTGCAAGGATCTCAAACCAGTCAATGGTTAAGGAAATCAGTCCTGAATATTCAGTGTTAGGACTGATGCTGAAGCTGAAGCTCTAATACTTTGGCTACGTGATTTGAAGAAATGACTCATTGGAAAAGACCCTGATGCTGGGAAAGATTGAAGTCAGGAGAAGGGGATGACAGAGGATGAGATGGTTGGATGGCATCACCGACTCGATGGACATGAGTTTGGGTAAACTCTGGGAGTTGGTGATGGACAGGGAGGCCTGGTGTGCTGCAGTCCATGGGGCGGCAAAAAGTCAGAAATGACTGAGTGACTGAACTGAACTGAACTTCTAGAACTTTCAGAACTGGAGATGGAAAGATACCTGAATAAGATAGTGGTTCTTTTAGGAGGATGTCTTTTCTTTTTGAAATTTTACATAAATATGTATATAATGTATCTATCTACGTATGTAGATATTTAGCAGGGAGGATGAATGAAGGACAAACAATGCAGGGCTATACATTCAGGGAACTATTTATGGGAAAATGTGCTGTCCTAAGTATTGTGGGGGAAAGAAATTGCTGATTGAGCAGGGGAGATAAGATATGTAGGCATGTGAGTGGTGCAGATAATAGCAGCTGTATGATTTCAGACTTTGGAGAGTTTCTGTCTAGTGTGGCAATGGAACGCCAGTGTGAGCTGGGCCTTGAGTAGACGGGGTTTCAAAAAAAGAAGGCAGCTGGGGAGAGTTACCTTGGGGGCATTCTAGGTGGAGGGAAACGCACAGAGAGAATGCTGAGGCAGGAAAACATGGACTGGAATTTCAGTTTAGCTGAAACTGAGAGTTAAAGAGAAAGACTGGGTCACACTGCTTCAAAATTTACACTGCTGGGTAAATACTAGCAACAGATTTATTTTAGGATGGCTGGTGAAAACATCTGTTAGAGAGGTATGGGCAGCACTGCAACACATTTTTGCTAACACATCTTTAGCAAATGAGCTTAAGTAAGCCGCTTCACGTGTCTATTGCCCTTAGGAAGCATTCGCAGGTCAGATCAGCACAGTTTAGTGCTTGGATTGGTGGACTCTGGCACAGACCCGCCTGGGTTCTAATCCCACCTGCACAATGTATTAGAGGTGAGATTTTGGACAATTTACCTCACCTCTCTTTGCCTCAGTTTCCCTATTTGTAAAACGTGAAAGATAACATTATTCTTACATCCTGGGATTATTGTGAGAATTAAATGACTTAGATTAAATGAGTTCCTCAGAGCACTCAGCATGCCCATGGTTTGAAATGTGAGTTTGTTAAAAAGACGATTGGTTGAGTATTGTTGACTACAAAGAACTAGGCAACTAGGAGGCTATTGCTAAAATAACTACTTTTTTCCAAATGTGTTTATAGGTAGGTAATAGCTCTGTGTGGGCTTCCCAGGTGGTGCTAGTGGTAAAGAACCTGCCTGCCAAAGCAGGAGGCATAAGAGATGTGGGTTCCATCCTGGGGAAGATTCCCTGCAGGAGGGCGTGGCAATCCACTCCTGTATTCTTGCCTGGAGAATTCCACGGAGACAGAAGCCTGGTGGGCTACTGTCCAAAGGGTTGCACAGAGTTGGACATGACTGAAGAGACTTCGTGGGCATGCACAATAGTTCTGTGTATGTAAAGATAACGCACAAAGAGCATCCCCAGGAAGAAATACCATTGTCACCTCAGTCTGACCCAGTCAGGCTAGTTCCTAATTTCCTGCCACACTTGCTAACCCAGCTTTGCTGATGTCCACAGAAATTGTTGCAGAGTTTACAAATAAATCTCCAAGTATCCAACAAAAGCAGTGCCAAACACACTAATTAACTGTAGGAGCTCTCAATGAAATAGGTGTCTTTTCAAAATGCAGCACTAAATTGGGCTTTCTTTTCTTTTAAAACTGTGCCTCCACCTGGCTCTCTCCCACCCTCTTTCCTTTTCACTGGGAGTGTGAGGGGTAAGGAGTAGTTTCTGAATTCAGATAAATTGCTCAGATCTCCCAAGGTGAACCTGGCTTGCCCCAGATGGGTTTTCTGCCACTGTTTGGGTGACTCATTAATAGTATCCTTTTCCCTCTCAGAAGTCTGTTTTGTTTGCTTCTGTCTTGATTTTTATTTGTTATTTAAAGAGAAACTCGGGCTTCTCTTGTGGCTCAGCTGATAAAGAATCAGCTGATAAAGAATCCACCTGCAATGTTGGAGACCTGGGTTCAATCCCTGGGTTGGGAAGATCCCCTGGCGAAGGGAAAGGCTACCCACTCCAGTATTCTGGCCTGGAGAATTCCATGGACTGTATAGTCCATGGGGTAGAAAAGAGTCAGACACGACTGAGAGACTTTCAATTAAAGAGAAAGTCTGTTTCTGAAGACAGTTTAAAGAGAACTCAGGAAGTAGAAATATGTTATTCAAATTGGTCAACTGAAAATTGTATATATCACTGTAATCCACTAGGCAATCTGGATATCCTTAGAATATTTGTTAAAAATATAGGTTGTTTGTGCACATTTCAGTCCTGTCCAACTTCTTGTGACCCTATAGACTGTGGCCCACCAGGCTCCTCTATCCATGGGATTCTCCAGGCAAGAATACTGGAGTTGATTGCCATGACCTTCTCCAGGGGATCTTCCCGACCCAGGTATGGAACCGGAGGCTCTTATGTCTCCTGCATTGGCAGACGGGTTCTTTACCACTAGTGCCACGCCCATATATATGTGTGTGTGTGTGTGTGTGTGTGTGTGTGTGTGAGTCACTCAGTCGTGTTTGACTCTTTTCAACCCCACGGACTGTAGCCCACCAGGCTCCTCTTATATATAAAACAATTGGGGATTTACAAGCATTCTATAAAAAGAAAAAAAAATGTATGGCTCATGTCAAGTATAATATGGGTATTTCCCACTTTATTTTTATAGTTTAATTTTGTTGTTAACAATTTCCTATCCTTGTGAGATTCTGAGATGACTATATTTTTTCAAGCTTTGTGGTAACTGCTGAAGTTCAACTTTGAACCGATCTATAAAATTTAGCATTTTAGCTCTCTATGACTCTTGTCTGACAGAGTGTGGCATAAATGAGATATTGATACCAGTGGAAATTTTCTGTGTGGGAATACTGAATGCCATTTGATCATTCACTATATTTAAAAAAAGTTTAAATTTATTTTTATTATAGTTTATTTGCGATGTATTAATTACTGCGGTACAGTAAAGTGACTCAGTTATATATGTATACACATTCTTCTTCTCTTACTATTTATTTATTTGACTATGCTGGGTCTTCGTTGACTATGCATGGCCCTCTATCTAGTTGCGCTGTGAGGTTTCTCAGTGCGGTGACTTTTCTTGTTGCCAGGAGTGTGGGCTCTGGGCCCAACGGGCTATGGTAGTTGCGACACACGGGGTCAGTAGTTGCAGCTCTCGGATTCTAGAGCAAGGACTCAGTAATTGTGGGGCTTGGGTTTAGCTGCTCCACAACACATGGGATCTTCCTGGACCATGGATCAAACCCACACCTCCTGCCTTGGCAGGTGGATTCTTTACCACTGATCCACCAGGGAAGCCCGATATATCCTTCCTAATTTTTTTCCATTATGGCTTATCACAGGATAATGAATATAGTTTCCTGTGCTGTAAGGTAAGAGGACCTTGTTGCTTACCCATTCTATATACACCAGTTTGTATCTGCTAATCCCAAACTCCCAATCCACCCCTCTCCCTCCCCTCACCGCCTTGGCAACCACCAGTCTATTCTTTACGTGTCTTATTCTGTTTCCTAGATAGGTTCATTTGTATAATATTTTAAAATGTATTTTCCTTTTTGCCTCCGTGGCATGGCTTGTAGGATCCAAGTTCCCCAACCAGGGATCTAACCTGCGCCCCCTGCAGTGGAAGGAATCCTAACCACTGGACCTCCAGGGACTATCCCACGTGTCATATTTAAGATTCTATATATAAGTGATAGCATATGGTACTTATCTTTCCCTTTCTGACTTCCTTCACTTAGTATGATAATCTCTACTTGCATCTCTTACAATTCTTGGTTTCGGATACTAAACCATAGAGAAATCTCAGAGAGGGACTCTTATATACTAGGGTATCCGAGAGGTGTTCTTGGAAGCTGGGAGGGAGATTTTAGGGGAGCAAGGTATGGACTGGTATGGCAGCCTGGGCTTTTGGGCTGGCAGGAAGCCGTCCTGAGCAGGGCGCAGAGTGCCGGCCAGCGCGGGTGGAACGCGGAAGTGGCCACCCCCCCTTCCCGCCCCCCCAACCCCGGTGCGCACACCCCCTTTCCTGAATCTTCGCCCCAAAGAGCAGCACCGCCTCTGGGAACTCCGGCTGCTCCCGGGCTAGCGGCGCCGGGGCGCTGCGGGCTGCAGCCGCTTGGGGTGCCCCGGCGGCTGGGGAATGGGAAGACGTGAGCCCGGCCGCCCGGGGCCCTCCTGGAGCTCCGCCGGGACGCTCGGAGCGCCTGCTCCGGCCAGCAATGCTTTTCTTCCTGCGCATCGGCAAGCTGGCTGAGGGCAGAAATAGGGATATGAAACATCTTCTATTGATTTTTCGACTCTTGGCGGCAGCTGCCATATTCCTCGAGAGTCACTGAGTCCCAGACAAGATACTCCAAGCTCAACACGTTTGTAATAGACGACGGCTTTTTTTTTTTTTTTTCTCTCCAGAAAAGAGCTCCTCACCACCGGGCCCGGGACCAGCTCCTTCCCCGAGACCGCGTTCCCGCCTTAGGGCAAGTTCTTCCCTTCGAGATCCGAACCTTCACACTGCGCCTGGACGCTGAGGCTGTGGTGTGGGTTCTTTTCAGGATTGTTTTTGGTGGGTGAAGAGAACATGAGGGTCCTGCCCCCCCCCCCGGGGGGAACGGGAGTAGATTTGGGGGGTGAGGGGTCTCCAGGCGTCTTTCTTCCGCCACGATGACCCTGGCTTTTGGGAATACGGTCCCCCGACTACTGTGGGTTTTACGAAGTATCATCAGTGGACAGTAATCTGAAAAGTTAATTCTGCATTTTAGGCTAAAAAAGAAAAGAGGATTAAGTAACAGTCACTTTTTTTTTTTAAGCGTCCGGGGTGCCCGGAGCCCAGTCCCGAGACCCCGCTGTGACTTTCCATTGTTGGCGCGGCCCGCGCCCGCGGGCTGCGGGGCTGAGTCATTCCGAATTCTTCTCTTTTTGTCTTCTCTCCGCGAGCGCGGGGATGGCTGCCCGAAGAGTCATCTTCCTTGCTCAGACAAAAGAAATCTAGCCTTTCATGGTTCTGATTCACGAGTCAGCTAAAATATGAGTCAAACTCCAGTTTCCTGAGAGCTGGAAATATCTGCTCCGCCCCACCCTAACGGGGAGCGCCCACAGTTCTCGTTTCGCCACCCAGTGGCTCAAATCTGGAGCACTTCTTTGGTGTCCAGGCAAACCGATCTGCGCCCCGTTAAGTGGTTTTCAGGACAGTGAAACTGCAGCGGAGTCCAAGCTTCCGAAGAGGGTGTGTGTGTGTGTGTGTGTGTGTGTGTGTTTCAGGACAGTGAAACTGCAGTGGAGTCCAAGCTTCCGAAGAGGGGTGTGTATGTGTGTGTGTGTGTGTGTGTGTGTGTGTGTGTGTTTCAGGACAGTGAAACTGCAGCGGAGTCCAAGCTTCCGAAGAGGGGTGTGTGTGTGTGTGTGTGTTTTTCAGGACAGTGAAACTGCAGTGGAGTCCAAGCTTCCGAAGAGGGGTGTGTGTGTGTGTGTGTGTGTGTGTTTCAGGACAGTGAAACTGCAGCGGAGTCCAAGCTTCCAAAGAGGGGTGTGTGTGTGTGTGTGTGTGTGTGTGTGTGTGTGTTTCAGGACAGTGAAACTGCAGTGGAGTCCAAGCTTCCGAAGAGGGGTGTGTATGTGTGTGTGTGTGTGTGTGTGTTTCAGGACAGTGAAACTGCAGCGGAGTCCAAGCTTCCGAAGAGGGGTGTGTATGTGTGTGTGTGTGTGTGTGTGTGTTTCAGGACAGTGAAACTGCAGCGGAGTCCAAGCTTCCAAAGAGGGGGGTGTGTGTGTGTGTGTGTGTTTCAGGACAGTGAAACTGCAGCGGAGTCCAAGCTTCCGAAGAGGGGTGTGTATGTGTGTGTGTGTGTGTGTGTGTGTGTGTGTGTTTCAGGACAGTGAAACTGCAGCGGAGTCCAAGCTTCCAAAGAGGGGTGTGTGTGTGTGTGTGTGTGTGTGTGTTTCAGGACAGTGAAACTGCAGTGGAGTCCAAGCTTCCGAAGAGGGGTGTGTATGTGTGTGTGTGTGTGTGTGTGTGTTTCAGGACAGTGAAACTGCAGCGGAGTCCAAGCTTCCAAAGAGGGGGGTGTGTGTGTGTGTGTGTGTTTCAGGACAGTGAAACTGCAGCGGAGTCCAAGCTTCCGAAGAGGGGTGTGTATGTGTGTGTGTGTGTGTGTGTGTGTGTTTCAGGACAGTGAAACTGCAGCGGAGTCCAAGCTTCCGAAGAGGCGTGTGTGTGTGTGTGTGTGTGTGTGTGTGTGTGTGTGTGTGTGTGCGCGCGCGCGCGCATGCTTTTAATAATCAGTTCTTTAAAACTATGAAATTGTTAGAGTGAAATGATGGACATTATCCCGGGATAGGGAGCGAAGAAGATGCCTGAACTGAACGGCAGCCTCCACGGTATCCTGTTTTATTTTTGGCAAGTGAATATGGGTCGTTTGGCAAGGCATGTGGCTGACAGGAATATCAACAAGGGCCACTTTGTAGCCACAGAGGCCACTTTACGCCCAGGGTGAGGTGTAATGTTTGACAGTGGTGATGCTGGGGGTGGGGTGGGGGTACGTGGAACTTTCCAGCCAAGAGCTCCAGGGCCAGCGGCTCTGAGTTTGGTGTTGGAAAGACAGGGGGACGTGGCGGGGGGGGGGGGGGGGGGGGGGGGGGGGGGGGGGGGGGGGGGGGGGGGGGGACAGGGGATCAGTTCCGGGGCTGACACTGAGGTTTTGGTTTTGTTTTTCTTTTAAAAAAATATGTTTTTTTCCTGATTAAACAATCAATCTTTATTTTCGAAAATTTTAAATAAATAAAAATGCTCAAAGGAGGAAAAAAAAAATAATTACCTGTCCAGAAATAACCTCTGTTAACATTTTGGTGTGTGTGTGTTCAGTATTTTTTTTCTATGCCTATTTTATTTAAACAAAAATGGAACTGCTATATTCAACAGAAATGAAAATATATGCACCCCCCCCAAACCACCGTGCATGAATGTTCATAGCAACATTATTCCTAACTGCTAAAAAGTGGAGAGAATTCAGCTGATGACTGGATGACCAAAAAGTGATCTGTCCATTTAATGGAATATTATTTGGGACTGAAAAAAATGAAATGTGGATGCATGCTACAGCGTGGATGAACTTTGAAAACATTATGCTAAAAAGAAGCCAGACACACAGACCGCACATTGGAGACAGAAACTGGATTAGTGGCTGGCAGGGCCTGGAGCTGGGGGAGATGGAGCTTCCTTTTGGGCTGATGAAATGTTCTGGAATTAAATATGTGATGGGCACACCGCTCTGTAATGTACTAATGACTACTGAACTGTACACTTTAAGAAAGATGAATTTTATGGTGTGTGAATTATATCTCAAAAATCTGTTATTAAACAAAAGTAAATTGAATCACACTATACCTCATATTATGAACATTTCCCTAATATTCTGAAAGACTACTCTTTTTAATATTTCTATTTTTAATTATCAAAGTAATGCACAATTATTCTAAAAAAAAAAATTAAAGAATGCAGAAGAAGAGTGAACAGAAGAAAGTGAAGTATTTCTCCCCCTGCCCATCTTCAACACCTTCATAGTACCTGCTTAAAGATTATTTTTATCTAATACTCTTCTGTTTATAGAACCTTAGGTTCGGGGCAAGCCCACTGTTTTTATTTTTAGTTTTAATTTTCTTCTCTCTAATTCTGCTTTCATTTTCCTCCCCTGTGTCACCACTCACTCTGTGATCCTTATATGTTCTACATTAAGCAAGTATCTCTGGAAAATATCACATTTTGGTATGGGTTTTTAATGTTTAGAAGTGGTTATTGTGCTATTAAATCTTCTTATGCAACACTTTCTGAGGTCTCTGCATGTTCTTGGGTGATATTATTCCTCAGTAAAATTCACAACATTTTATTTATCTATTTCCCTAATGAGCTGGCTCACCTCCAGCTCTGTCACAAGGAGCGGTGTGGTGTATACATTCCCTTCAGGACTTGAGCAAGAATTACTCTGGTACAAATACTCTGATGTGGGGCAGTGTACTGGGACAAAGGACATATTCTTCTTTAATTTAAATGCAATCATTTTGCTTTCTGGAATGGATACACCACTTTATATTCCCTTCTCCCTGTGGACAGTAATTTCCACTTCCTCACATCCTTTGCCAACACTTGATGGCATCAAACTTTCTAATTTTTATTAATTTGGTGGCTTGAAAGGAATATCTTAATTTGCATTTCTTTTTGTTTCTATTAATTACAAGGGAATTCATTTATTTTTTAAAAAATAACCTTTGTATTTTTTTTTTTTTAGAGTTATTTATTTCATTTTTGGCCGCACTGGGTCTTTGTTGCTGCTCAAGGGCTTTCTCTAGTTGCGGCCATTGGGGGCTACTCTTGGTTGCAGTGCATGGGCTTCTCATACCGTGACTTCTCTTGTGGAACATGGACTCGAGGGCTTACAGGCTTCAGTAGTTGCAACACTTGGGCTTAGTAGTTGTAACACTCAGGCTTAGTAGTTGTGGTACATTGGAGCTTGGTTGAATTCTCTACAGCATGTGGAATCTTTCCCGACCAGGGATGGAACCTGTGTCCCCTGCGTTGGCAGGAGGATTCTTATCCTCTCTACCACTAGGGAAGTCTTTTATGTGTTTATTAAAAAACATATTTATCTGTTTGGGTGTGCTGAGTTAGCTGCTGCACTCAGGATTTTTAGTTCAACGCTTAGTTGCGGCATGTGGGATCTAGTTCCCTGACCAGGGATGGAACCCAGGCCCCTGGCATTGGGGGTGCAAAGTCTTAGCCACTGGACCACCTGGCTGGACCACTGGACCAGTCTCTACAAGGGAATTTAATCAGCTCTTCATATACTTGTTTGACATCTTGTCTTCTACTAAGTGAATTGCCTCTTCAGTGCTCATTTTTCTGTTGGGTTTTCTCACTTTTTCTTGTTGATCTGGAGCTCTTTGAATAGTCTAGATATTAATCTCTTCTATGGACAAGATGTTGCCATCTCCTCTACTCCAGTATCTGTTAACTTTGGTATGTTTTACTGAAAGAAGTACTTGATGTAGTGAAAACCATTTAATTTTACTCCTAGGGACTTCCCTGGTGGTCCAGTAGCTAAGGCCCTGTGCTTCCAATTCAGGGGGCCCAGGTTCAATCCTTGGTTAGGAAACTAGATCCCACATGCCGCAACTAAAGATTCTGCATGCCACGATTAACAAGATCCCATGTGCCTCAACTAAAACACAGCACAGCCAAAAAATAAATGATAAAAAAAAGATAATTTTTCCCCGTTCCTAAATGCTGAAGATATTTTACAGTATTTTTTCTTTTCACTAATTTTATATTACTACTACTAACAGATCTTTTCCCATGTATATATCAACACATCCATAATTTATTTCTTAACAAAAATATAATAAGAGAATGTGTTTTGTTAGATAGCTCTTTTTCATCTTCAAACAAATTATATGGACATTTTCCTATGTCTCTATTTCAGCATGCTTACTTTTTAATGGTATTCTCTTATATGAATGTACCATAACTTCTTTAGCAATTTCCTTACTGATGAAAAACTGACAATAGTCTAAAAAATGCTTGGTGCTTGTTCAAGTACTTTTTAGGCTAGATTACCATAGGCAGACTTTCTGGTTTAATGAATATGTTTAATTTTGACTTACTACCAAATTACTCTCCAAAAATGTTGTAATGACTTGTATTTCCATTGACAGTGTTCAAACACAGTTTATTGTTGCAGTAGTTGTTATATAAATTAACTTTTATTATAGGCTGGTGATGTTTCCAATGGTGTTGCTTCTACTGTTCTTTCAATTCCTTTAGTCTCTAAGGCGACTTCCCTGTGAGGGCACCAGGGGTGGTGTGGTCCAGGTATCGCCAGCCTCCGTTTTCATGCATGAGCTGCAGCTTTCCTCTTCATCTTGGTTTTGCCACAGAAGGAGCAGGTGTCCTTGGTGTGCAGGCTGATTTTCTTCACTATCTTCCTGCAGGAGGTCCTATGTCAACATCGTCCTGAACCGACAGTGGTCCTGACCTTCCTGGTACAGTTAGCCATATCACCTCAAACTAGGTCCAAGCCCAGAGGGGAACCAAATGTGATTTTTTAAAATTAACTTAATTTTTATTTTATATTGGAGTACAGTTGATTTACAATGTTGTGTTAGTTTCAGGTGTATATTAAAGTGATTCAGTTGTACATATGCATATATCCATTCTTTCTCAGATTCTTTTCCCATGTAAGTCATTAAAGAATATCAAATAGAGTTTCTTGTGCTATATTGTAAGTTCTTGTTGATTATCTATTTTACAGTAGTGTGCATTTGTTGATCTCAGACTCCTAATTTATCCCTCCCCTGCCACCTTTTGAAACCTTTTGGTAACCATAAATTTATTTTCGAAATCTGTAAGTCTGTTGTAAATAAGTTTATCTGTATCATTTTTTAGGTTCCAACTATAAGCAATGTTTGTCTTTGTCTGACTTTCTTCACTTAGTATGATAATTTCTAGGTCCATATATGTTGCTGCAAATGGTATTATTTCATTCTTTTTATGGCTGAGTAATATTCCATTGTTGACTTCCCTGGTGGCTCAGTGGTGAAGAATCCACCTGCAGTGAAGGAAATAAGGGTTTGATCACTGGGTCGGGGAGATCCCCTGGAGAAGGAAGTGGCAACCCACTGCAGTATTCTTGCCTGAGAAATCCCATGGACAGAGGAGCCTGGCGGGCTAGGGTCTGTGGGGTCACAAAAGGGTCAGTCATGACTCAGCAACTACAAGTCAACAAAAGCAGTATTCCACTGTATATATGCACCACATCTTTTTTATCCATTCTTCTGTTGATGAACATTTAGATTGCTTCCATGTCTTGATTATTGTATACAGTACTGCAATGAACATTGGGGGGCATGTATCTTTTCAAATTATGGTTTTCTGCAGATATATGTCCAGGAATAGGATTGCTGCATCATTTGGTAGCTCTATTTTTAGTTTTTTCAGGAGCCTCCATATTGTTTTTCATAGTGACTGTACCAATTTGCATTCCCACCAACAGTTTAAGAGGGTGCTGTTTTCTCCACACCCTCTTCAGCACTTCCTGTTTGTAGACTTTTTGTTGATGGCCATTCTGACTGGTGTGAGATGACACCTCATTGTAGTTTTGATTTGCATTTCTCTCATAATTAGTGATGTTGAGCACTTTTTCTTGTGCTTTTTAACCATTTATATGTCCTCTTCGGAGAAATATCTATTTAGATCTTCAACCTATTTTTTGACTGGCTTGTTTGTTTTTCTGACATTGAGCTGCATGAGCTGTTTAAACAAAATATACATTTTGGAGATTAATCCCCTGTTGGTTTCTTCATTTGCAAATATATTCTCTCATACTGAGGATTGTATTTTCATTTTGTTCATGGTTTCCTTTGCTGTGCAAAAGCTTTTAAGTTTAAATAGGTCCCATTTGCTTATTTTTGTTTTTATTTTCATTATTCTAGGAGGTGAACTTGGGCAAACTCTGGGAGATGGTGACGGACTGGGATGCCTGGTGAGCTGTAGGCCATGGGGTTGCAAAGAGTCAGATACCACTGGGTGACTGAACAACAAAGGAGGTGGGTTCAGAAAGATATTGCTGTGATTTATGTCAGAGACTTTTCTGCCTATGTTTTCCTCTAAGAGTATTACAGTCTTTGGTCTTACATTTAGGTCTTTAATCCATTTTGAGTTTATTTTTGTATAAACAATAAACTAGAGAATGTTCTAATTTCATTCTTTTGTATGTAACTGTCTAGTTTTCCCAGCACCACTTATTGAAGAGACTTCAATATTCAATATTATTCTCGTCTCCTTTGTCTTAGATTAACTGAGAATACGTGTATAGGCTTGTTTGGGGGCTTCCTATTCTGTTCCACTGGTCTTTGTGCCAATACCACGCTCCTTTACCTTAATTGTATAGTCTGAAGTCAGGGAGTCTGATTTCTCAAGCTTCCTATTTTCTTTCTCAGGGTTGCTTTGAGCTCCTCAGACATGGACGGTGGGCTCTAACCATCACCCATCTTTGCTGATAGCAAGAATGGTAGCTGCAGAATCACTATTGGTATGCTTGGCTCTTCTGTTCCTTCCCCTTTTTAAATGTTTTCTATTTCAGGAATAGAAATAATGAATGATCATTTTTTCCATAGAAGCAACTGAATCATATCAACATGCTTAGGTTTCTAGAAAACATTAAAAAGATTCATACTGCTATAGAATAAACATAAACTAGTTCAGTTCAGTCGCTCAGTCGTTTCTGACTCTTTGCGACCCCATGAACCGCAGCACGTCAGGCCTCCCTGTCCATCACAATCCCCGGAGTCTTCTCCAACACCACAGTTCAAAAGCATCAATTTTTTCAGCGCTCAGCTTTCTTCACAGTCCAACTCTCACATCCATACATGACCACTGGAAAAACCATAGCCTTGACTAGACAGAACTTTGTTGGCAAAGTAATGCCTCTGCTTTTTAATATGCTATCTAGGTTGGTCATAACTTTCCTTCCAAGGAGTAAGTGTCTTTTAATTTCATGGCTGCAATCACCATCTGTAGTGATTTTGGAGCCCAAAAAAATAAAGTCAGCCACTGTTTCCACTGTTTCCCCATCTATTTCCCATGAAGTGATGGGACCAGATGCCATGACCTTAGTTTTCCGAATGTTGAGCTTTAAGCCAACTTTTTCACTCTCCTCTTTCACTTTCATCAAGAAGCTTTTTAGTTCCTCTTCACTTTCTGCCATAAGGGTGGTGTTATCTGCATATCTGAGGTTATTGATATTTCTCCTGGAAATCTGGATTCCAGCTTGTGCTTCTTCCAGCCCAGTGTTTCTCATGATGTAGTCTGCATATAAGTTAAATTAGCAGGGTGGCAATATACAGCCTTGACGTACTCCTTTTCCTATTTGGAACCAGTCTGTTGTTCCATGTCCAGTTCCTAATATCACACATGGAGCTGAGATAGTGATACAAAATTCCCAACTCAATGTAATAGTTTGAGTCAATGGGCTTATTTGGTTGAAGTCGGCACGGGGAGCCAAGATTGCTGGTGGGGTCCCTGTAAGCTGCAAAAACCTCTTCATTAACAGAGTACATATCTTGGATCCCAGCTTTAAGTCTTGTTGCCTGCATATTCGGGGGTATATCTGTGGGTACTAAGTGAGGTAGTCTATGTGACAGTGGTATACACATGCTGTCACCTATCATATGCTCATGTAGCTACTGATGATCAAAAAGAGACCTCTGTGAATGCCCTGCTGCTAATGACAGAACAGCTCAAAGCTCAGCAGACACCTAAAGTAGCTTTGTTGTGGAAAAAAAAAAAGTGCATTATCATACGTATTGGGCTTCACAGGTGGTGCTAGTGGTAAAGAATCTGCCTGTCAGTGCAGGAGACACAAGAGACACCAGTTCGATCCCAGGGTCAGGAAAATCCTCTTGAAGTGGGCATGGCAACCCATTCCAGTATTCTTGTCTGGAGAATCTCCATGGACAGAGAAGCCTGGAAGGCTACAGTCTTTAGGGTCACAGAGTCAGACACGATAGAAGTGACTTAGCATGCACGCACATCATACATATTGTATAGGTAATTTATACAATATACTGATTGGAATTTCCTCTGACAGCATCCCAATACTTTTCACAAACAGTTCTTGAGCATTAAAAGGACCAGGCTGTATATCCTATCTCGATCACTTTCAGTCTCAACCAGACTTCTGTGGGGAGCTCACATTTCAAGCTGTGGAGCGAAGGTGAAATTGTGAAATGCTCAAAGTGAGGGGCTATTAATGGCTCTAATGCAACATGAGGCCAGTATGCACTTGATCCCCGAGAGGCAGTGACCCTCAAAGGGCTAGCATATTTCAGTGGTTTCTGCTGAAGAGAGCATTACAGGAAGAGACTTAACACAGAGTTTAGGACAGAAGGGGGATTCCCTGTCCCAAGCGCAGCCTATCACGCAGGGAGACTGTGTGAGAGGAAACGACTACTTTTCTAGCTCAGTTGTGCAATCGTGGCTTCTCACCGAGAGGCACAGGACTGGCTGGGCCTGACGTCAGCTTCCTCCTCCCCCTGTGTCAAGGTAAAGTGAAAGTAAGCACTCGGGAAACTACTAGTGTTCTTCCTCATCAAGGCATGCAGAAAAGGGTGGCAGGAGAATGGGTTACATTTCATTTGGTTTCAGTACTTCCGGTACTCAAAGCTTGCCATAGCAGACACAGCTCCAAGAAATTACTTTCTGTGTCACCCTCTGAAAGCACAAACTTTTAGGACTTCCCTGGTGGCTCAGAAGGTAAAGTGTCTCCCTGGAGACCCGGGTTCAATCCCTGGGTCGGGAAGATCTCCTGGAGAAGGAAATGGCAACCCACTCCAGTATGGAAAAGGGTGGCAGGAAAATTTTTCATTTGGTTTCAGTACTTCCTGTGTTCAAAGCTTGCCATAGCAGAGCTCCAAGAAATTACTTTCTGTGTTAACCTCTTAAAGCACAAACTTTTATAACTGGCTTTTCTTATGGTTGCTCTAAAAGACAGAGGCATTTGAAAAGGCGTTGTGATCCACTTTACATTTCTATGAAAAAGATTATTTTTTAAACGGAAATTAGATGTTCACCTCATATCTAGTCATCTGAGGCAGTAACATGCTTTTCCTGAGAGGAAGAGGAACCAGGTCATTTCCTATAGGGCTCTTCCTGCCTTTAAATTTAAATACTTGACCACTATTTTTCTGTTGGGGCAATTTTATTTAACAGTGATAAACTTCCCTCAGAAATCATTTACTTTGCAATAGGATCTAAATTCAAACATCTCTGATTTCTTGATAATGAAGCAAAGGCTGAAGTAGGAAGGACATTACAATGGTTAATACAAACTGCTGACTCCGGCGTTGCCTCTGTTTCTTTCACAACTCGGCTTCCCGAGGGCAGCGGGCATGCTTGTTTGCCCTGGATTTGACTGTTAGGTGGATAATGACAATCTCCATGGGAGGTTGCCAAGGCTGGACCCTATGAGGGAAAAGGTTTGATAAATCAGGATGTGAACTCCATGGGAGAAGGGGTTCGCCCTTTTCACACTGTATTGCAGATACAAGAACAAGCCCAGCACATGATGAATGTGTGGAAAATACTAGCTGTAGAACTGGGAGGAGAATTACTTTGCCTATATCGGACTGAGCTATTCTCAAATACTTTCAAAACCATTCACCAATGGCTGCCACTTATAACTTACTTTGAGGTTAGCATATCCTTTCTGCATTGAGTGTTACATTTATTCAGTTTCTTTTTTGAGAAGAAAACAGTCTATTGAAAAAATAATAATGAGTTAAAAAAAATCAATACATTTAACAAAGGGTTATTTACTAAGTATTGGTTAAGCAACTAAAATGTTGCTGCTCAGTCTCCTCAGCTCTTTGCCGCCCCTTGGTCTGCAGCATGCTAGGTAAAGGAATTGTTGGGTGGGCAAAGGGAAGTGGGGTGGGAGGGTCCCACCCTGTGGGAGCATCCTGGTCTGGGAAGTGGGGTGTACTTGGACTAATAACCCGGCACAGGTGGGAAGTCAGACAGAAGAGGTTCAGACTAAAAGCAGTGAGGTTACTTATCTATTCCAGGTGGAAAGAAAAGCTGCAAAGATCTTATTTGGGAAATGGCAAAAGAGATTAAAAAAAAAAAATTCCAGGGTCTTAGAAAGACTGGAGTGGAAAATACAGGTGGTTAGTTATAAACAGGGTTGAGGGTGAGGTGGGAGATGAGGGAGGAGAGAGAATAACAAATGACTTCAAGCCGGAGCCTCAGTGACAGGGAGCTGAAGCTCTTAACAGGAGTGAGGATCGTGATGGGGACGGGACGGTTGTTTACTGGGGGAATGGGGTGAGGGAGTGAGGCTGGATTTAGACTTCTCAGGTGAAGTGAAGACAGCTCACTGGGGATGTCCATTAGGCAGTGAAAAGCCTGGTGGGGATTACACAGTAGCTTGAGTTAACAGGTGTCTTGTTTTTTAAAGTGATGATTTTATGTGACTAGGTTACACTGTTGCGTTTCATAAGGTGAAAATGAATCTCCTTTCCACCTCCCCACCCGGTAGACTACCTTTTCTCTACAGAAGGACCTACTGTTTCCAGTCTCTTGAGTATTACTCTAGAAATATTCCATATATATATATATATGCGTATATATCTATCTGAAAGTGAAAAGTGAAAGTGTTAGTCGCTCAGTTGTGTTTGACTCTTTGGGACCCCATGGACTGTAGCCCGCCAGGCTCCTCTGTCCATGGGATTCTCCAGGCAAGAATACTGGATTGGGTTGCCATTTCCTTCTCCAGGGGATCTTCCCGACCCAGCGATTGAACCCAGGTCTCTTGCATTGCAGGCAGATTCTTTACTGTCTGAGCTACCAGGGAAGCCCTGTCTATCTATCATCTACCTATTATTGTGCCGAGCAGGACTGCTCGCAGGATCTTAGTTCCCTAAACAAGGACTGAACTCCAGCCCCTGGCAGTGAAAGCTGGACCATTTTTATGTTCCTGGGAGAGTTTGGTGTTTTTTAAAGTATTTATTTATTTGGCCAGGTCTTAGTTGGGGCACACGGGATCTTTGATCTTTGTTGGGACATGTGGGATCTAGTTCCCTGAGTAGGGATCGCACTCCGGTCCCTAGCATTGTGAGTGCAGAGTCTTAGCCACTGGACCACCAGAGAAGTCCCTGCTATTTTTGTTTTTTAAAGGCTAGAGAAGGCTTTTGTGTGTCTTTGAGACAAAAGGGAAAGAACATGAAGACAGGTAGAGACTGAGGAAGCAAATTAAAGAGGAATTACTGAAGCAAGGTCTAGTGAAGGTGGAGAAGATATAATCACTAATGCATGCACATGTTTTAGTGGGAAGAGTGGACCCTTTTGAGAGCAGGAAGGGCAGGCTGATGGCCATAGGGGTTTGTGATGCTGCATCACTCAGAGGACCTAAGTATTCTGCCCAGGTGATGGTAGAGATGCATGCAGAGGTCGACAGTGGTTTGAGGAAGACAGCAGGAAAGATGTAAAACAGCCACTGTGGATACACAAAGATATCATAGAACTGTCAGATCAAAAAAAAAAAAAAAATCATTCCAAAAAGGTTTATTTTGATAATTTATAAAAGAAATATCACCATAGCATCTTAAAGCTATTTACAGATTTAAACATTAATTTACAGAATGTATACACATCATATTAATTAAATAGCTTTAGTTAAAATGTTACAGGTAGTGTTGAACATACACAACGAAACATAAATCAAGTTCTAAATCACATAAATACCCTCAAAGCATGCTCAAAACCACTGGAAGATGGTCCAGGAAAAACTAGAAAAATAAAATTTCAGAAACCAGCACTAAAGATGATTACACCACTGGTTGCAGGTGATATGGAAGTAGAAGTCACTTTAACCTTGAACTGCAACCAGACACTTAGGTTTAAGACAGACAGGAAAAAAAAAATGTGAAAATGTTTTTCTTCTTTTTATATTTTAATTACTCTGGTGTAGCTCCTAGAACACAGGACTTGAAGATTTATACTCTGATCCACGTGAAGGTAGGATCATCAAGGATGATGTTATATGTGGCTAATTGGGCATCACACTTTCTTTTGCAGGTTACATGCCAGGCAGTACTCTAGTGTGCTGGGAAGGGAAGGGAGAGGGTGCATGGAAACCATGACTGTGGATCGTGCTGTCCCTGTTGGCTCAGGGCTTCATCCACACATTAACAGCCCCAGGGGAAGAATACCATCCAAAGCCTTGGCGCTGACCCTGGTCTTGGATGCTGCCTAAGTGCTGGGCACTGTCCCTGAAGCCAGAGAGGGGATGTGTGGCAGCTGCCTGGGCATGCTTCCCTCAGTGAAGTTGCCAGGCTGAATGATACAGTGGCTGCCAGCTCTGTGCAGAGGCTCAAGTTAGAGATCTAAGTCAGTCAGGGATTCTTGATGACAAATAATTTTTTGAGGAAAGTGTACAAAAACAGATGTTTAACAAGACCTGAGAATTATTATCCACTTTAATTAAGCAAAGGTACAGACGGGTCTATTTCAGCTCATCTTTTTAGGTATGGTCTTATAAATAAATAGAACTCCCCTATTGCGGGTTGCCTGACTTGCAGCCAGGTATGTGATCCTGAATTATAAGTTCCAGCAAATGGGTTAATAATAATTAAAAATAGCTAATTTTGCTTATCTGGCAACTAGTGACATTTCATGATTACAAGCCTTACAATTCTAATACAGTACAATTTTTTTCTTGTATGTAGATTGCTTACACATTAAAATATCAAAGGCACTTTTAGGTTACATGATAAACAAAGATACATTAGTAGAGACAGGATTATTTATTGGTTCCTTCAGTTCCTGTGTCCTCGGTGATCACTGACAGCCCAGTTTTGCACTTCACCTTTGGCAAATAGTGTGAAGAAAATGGCACCAAATATATTGATAGCAGCAGCAATGCAGAAAACAGTTTTCCATTCTCCAATAGTGTTCTGCAGAGAAAGAGAGAAACAGATGCAAATGCAAAAATATCTTGTTTGTAGTTCACTTTTTAAAAAAGACGGTATCTCAAGACTGTTGTTACATGGCAGTAGCATTATTCATAAAACCTGGACAACACAAATGTCCATCGACAGTGAACTTGTGGCATATGTATTCAATGGAATACTATACAGCAATGAGAAAGGGTGACCCACGACATCATCGATACAGCTCACCAAATGTTAAGCAAAAGAAGCCAGACACAAAAGAGTTCTGAGTGATTCTATTGATATAAAGCCAATGAGACAAAGCTAATCTCTGGTGTTAAGAAGTCAGGATAGTGGTTCCTCTTGGTGGGGGTGAAAGAGAAAGGAAGGGATGCCTGACCACTGTGCAAAGGAGATAACGTTCTGTTTCTTGATTGGGTGGGCACGGGTTACATGAATGTTTTAACTTTGTGAAAATTTGTCCTACTATGTACTTAGGATTTGTGCATTTTAAAAATGCATGTTATACTTCCAAGAAAAAGTTTACTAAAAATAAAACATGGGTATGTCCTTGAATCATGTGTTACTAGGAAAGTATTAGTATTATGTCAGCACATCACCTCCTAAGTTCTCATGTGGGAGGTGTCAGAGGCAGATCAAGTAAGGATGAGTTAAGATGGACTTTTAAGTTCAAGTTTGAGACCTGGCTTGAAAGATCCTGCAGGGCTCTTGAATGGCACTCAACACATGACGTGGATGGGATATGTCAGTGAGAGATCAAAAAGATACAGTGTGTTCGGGATGGGGAATACGTGTAAATCTATGTCTGATTCATATCAATGTATGACAAAACCCACTGAAACGTTGTGAAGTAATTAGCCTCCAACTAAAAAAAAAAAAAAAAAAAAGATACAGTGTGTAATCCAGTAGTACAAAAATATCCAGTAGTCTAATCATTATGAATTATGACATTTTTCACACAATAAAAATAATTTATGTAAAAAATATCCAGTAGTTACCTAAATCTCTGGGTCATGTGACTATCTTTAATAACCTTTTTTTTTTTTTAAATTTTCACAGTTTCAGCGTATCCAGAGTGCGACATTTGCAGCACTTAAAAAGAAAAACAAAACAAGCAGCAGAACCGGCAATGAGGAAGAAAAAGGAAACCAGGAAGTTGGAAGCTGGCATGAAGTGATTTATTTAGGAAAAAAGGAAAAAGAAAGAAAGGAGCACTCTGTGGTTAATTATGCTTATCTGAGATGAATGTATTTTGGTGAAAAAAAAACCTTAGAACTGCTTCTTAGATTTTAGGGACTATTTAGATATGGTTGCTAACAATGTGTTATCATCCTAGGGTAGAAGTCTGTTAGTAATTATAGTTATAAATCAGAGAGACAGGTTTAAGACAGCGTCTTAGGATTCCAAGACAAAGCTGCTCTGTGTGATCTACAGGTTGAAATAACTCTTCAGTGTTATCTGGAGGCAATGGGTGACTTAAAATCAATCAATAGTATCAGAAATTCACAAAGCTCCTAGTTTGCCTCTTAACAAAAAAGTTCCACTAGTTTTTAGAGAATACTGTTTTGTCTGTAACAAAACTGAACCTCAGGCATGCTCTGACCTTTTATTTCATTCTTTTTCTTCTTAACTTTTGGCCATGTCACACAGCTTGTGGCATCGCAGCTCTCTGACCAGGGACTGAACCTGGGCCATGGCAGCGAGTGCCAAATCCTAACCACGGGACTTCCAGGGAACTCCTTATTTCATCATTTATGCTCTGACTCATTCCACAAAACTTTTGTGGTTGTGCATTAAGCTTTAATTGTAAGTAATTACAATTGTAAAGGCAAATGTGCTTTTCCTTTTTTAAAAAAACTAATGGCCTTTTGGACTTGCCTGGTGGCACAGTGGGTGAGAATCCACCAGCCAATGCAGAGGACACAGGTTTGATCCCTGGCCTGGGAAGATTCCACGTGCTGTGGAGCAACTAAGCCTCTGGGCCATGACTACTGGGTCCAAGCTCCAGAGCCCTGGAACCGCAACTGCTGAGCCCAGGTGCTGCAACTACCAAAGATCGCACCGAGAGCCCATGCTCTGCAAGAGAGGCCACTGCGATGAGAAGCCCATACAACGCAATAAGGAGTAGCTCCTGCCTGCCATAACTAGCAAAAACCCACGCACAGCCATGAAGACCCAGCACAACCAAAAATAAATAAAAGTATAAAAAAATAAAATAGTAAATTACAAGAATGGCCTTCTAATAATATTAAACAAATGCTTAGACAACATATCTGAAATCCAGTTCATTTCCACTTTACAAACATTCAAGACTTGAATTCAGGAGTCTGTATCTTCCCAGCAGAAGTGCCAGGGCTATTGAGAATGTATGGAATTACTCATGGTAGTGTGCTGACTTAGGTTCTTGTGTTGCCACAATGCTCCAGGAAGATAAGGCGAAACATCTGTGACCTGACCATGCTGAGACGTTCCAACATTCCTTTCCATTAAGTGAGAGAAAATCGTAACAAGGAGGCACTGATTGACTTGAGTAAGGAATTAGAAATGGTAGACAGCGCCACCTGCAGTGAATACACATGTTTGAAGTCAGAGTTTCTGGTAATAAGACAATTTGTAGGCATAGCCTGAAAATCCTAAGGATTGGATAGTGTTAATTTCATCACAGAGACAGAAAATTAACTCTATTTATAGAGATTTAAATAAGCCTCTTGAAGAATCCAATTTCACTAGTCCTTTAGATTTTTCTTAAACAGTAGGAAAAATAGAGTTTGAAAGGGCCTTTGAGGTTGCCGAATTTGGTTTCTTATATAACTCAGAGTCCCTCCTTAGTGATCTGACCTTAGGCAGCCTTTTGGCTTCAGTGCAGACCAGCCCCGGGTCCACAGTGTTTCTGGGGCAGCACCTGAACACTGGTGGGGAGCGGAGGCCCTCCCACACCCCGGCTCACCCCTCCAGGCTCCATCCCCACAAACTGGCTCTTCCCTTCTCTGTGCCCACAGCACTCTGCACACGTTTTTTTTTCTGCCTTTGTCACACTGTACTTTTTTTTTTTTTTTTTATTATATACAACCTTCAAATAATGAGCTTCTCAAATGTATAATTTGCAATTTTGCCTTCAAATCCTTTGTATCTGTCACATAAATAAGCACTCAAGAAGTGCCAGTTGACATAGGGAACTGATTACTTGCTAGATTGCTCTTTCCGCTTTTGATTCCCCCTCTTCTCCTCCTGGTCACCTCTATCTCCCTCCTCCCTCTTCTCTTCTCCATGTAACTCTGTGAACCTCTCTGGGTGTCCCTCACTGTGGAGAATCTTTTCACCATTAACCTAGATGTTTTATCATCAGTGCTGTATGGATGGAGAAGTCTTGAGGCTACTGTAAGAATAAGACTGAAAACCAGAGGCAGGAGGCTTAAGTCCAAAACCTGAGAACACCAGAGAACTCCTGACTCCAGGGAACATTAATCGATAAGAGCTCATTCAAAAGCCTCCATACCTACACAGAAACCAAGCACCACCCAAGAGCCAACAAGTTCCAGAGCAAGACATTCCACACAAATTCTCCAGCAACGCAGGAACAGAGCCCTGAGCTTCAATATACAGGCTGCCCAAGGTCACACCAAACCCACAGACATCTCAAAACTCACTACTGGATACTTCACTGCACTCCAGAGAGAAGAAATCCAGCTTCACTCACCAGAACACTGACACAAGCTTCCCTACCAGGAAACCTTGACAAGCCACTTGTCCAACCCCACCCACAGGGAGGAACCTCCACAATAAAGAGGAACCACAAACTGCCAGAATACAGAAAGGCCACCCCAAACACTGCAATCTAAACAAGATGAAAAGGCAGAGAAATACTCAGCAGGTAAAGGAACATGATAAATGCCCACCAAACCAAACAAAAGAGGAGGAGATAGGGAGTCTACCTGAAAAAGAATTTAGAATAATGATAGTAAAAATGATCCAAAATCTTGAAAACAAAATGGAGTTACAGATAAATAGCCTGGAGACAAGGATTGAGAAGATGCAAGAAATGTTTAACAAGGACCTAGAAGAAATAAAAAAGAGTCAATCAATAATGAATAATGCAATATGTGAGATCAAAAACACTCTGGAGGGAACCAATAGTAGAATAACGGAGGCAGAAGATAGGATAAGTGAGGTAGAAGATAGAATGGTAGAAATAAATGAAGCAGAGAGGAAAAAAGAAAAACGAATTAAAAGAAATGAGGACAACCTCAGGGACCTCTGGGACAACGTGAAATGCCCCAACATTTGAATCATAGGAGTCCCAGAAGAAGAAGACAAAAAGAAAGGCCGTGAGAAAATACTTGAGATAATAGCTGAAAACTTCCCCAAAATGGGGAAGGAAATAGCCACCCAAGTCCAAGGAACCCAGAGAATCCCAAACAGGATAAACCCAAGGCAAAACACCCAAGACACATATTAATCAAGTTAACAAAGATTAAACACAAAGAACAGATATTAAAAGCAGTAAGGGAAAAACAACAAATAACACACAAGGGGATTCCCATAAGGATAACAGCTGATCTTTCAATAGAAACTCTTCAGGCCAGAAGGGAATGGCAGGACTTACTTAAAGTAATGAAAGAGAATAACCTACAACCCAGATTACTGTACCCAGCAAGGATCTCATTCAGATATGTAGGAGAATTCAAAAGCTTTACAGACAAGCAAAAGCTGAGAGAATTCAGCACCACCAAACCAGCTCTTCAACAAATGCTAAAGGATCTTCTCTAAACAGGAAACACAGAAAGGTTGTATAAACATGAACCCAAAACAACAAAGTAAATGGCAATGGGACCATACCTATCAATAATTATCTTAAATGTAAATGGGTTGAATGCCCCAACCAAAAGACAAAGACTGGCTGAATGGATACAAAAACAAGACCCCTATATATGCTGTCTACAAAAGACCCACCTCAAAGCAAGGGACACATACTGAAAGTGAAGGGCTGGAAAAAAATATTTCACGCAAACGGAGACCAAAAGAAAGCAGGAGTCTCAATACTCATATCAGATAAAATAGACTTTCAAATAAAGGCTGTGAAAAGAGACAAAGAAGGACACTACATAATGATCAAAGGATCAATCCAAGAAGAAGATATAACAATTATAAATATATATGCACCCAACATAGGAGCACTGCAATATGTAAGGCAAATGCTAACAAGAATGAAAGGGGAAATTAATAATAACACAGTAAAAGTGGGAGACTTTAATACCCCACTCACACCTATGGATAGCTCAACTAAACAGAAAATTAACAAAGAAACACAAACTTTAAATGACACAATGGTCCAGCTAGACCTAATTGATATCTATAGGACATTTCACCCCAAAACAATGAATTTCACCTTTTTCTCAAGTGCACACGGAACCTTCTCCAGGATAGATCACATCCTGGGCCATAAATCTAGCCTTGGTAAATTAAAAAAAATTGAAATCATTACAAGCATCTTTTCTGACTACAATGCAGTAAGATTAGATGTCAATTACAGGGAAAAAACTATTAAAAATTCCAACATATGGAGGCTAAACAACACACTTCTGAATAACCAACAAATCACAGAAGAAATCAAAAAAGAAATCAAAATATGCATAGAAAAGAATGAAAATGAAAACAAAACAACCCCAAACCTATGGGAAACTGTAAAAGCAGTGTTAAGGGGAAGGTTCATAGCAATACAGGCTTACCTCAAGAAACAAAAAAAAGTCAAATAAATAACCTAACTCTACACCTAAAGCAATTCTAAGTTTAGAAAAAACGTATATGATAGGCTGAAGTGAGCTGAATTTTCTGAAATATGTGTGAGTACTACACGTGAAGGTGTTTACTATTTTAGTTATTGCCCTCTTAGTTCAAGGAGGGGGAAGGAGTGTTCTCTGGGTAAGTGACAGTGGTATCACTTAATGCTACCTGTGATGAGGTCTCCTCAGAGATGAAATTAGTCGGAATTGCCACCTGGATGTTGGTTAGCTTTCCGCTTCCGTATTTTAAGCATGAGTAAGCTTGGGTTCCCTGGTGGCTCAGATGGTAAAAGTGTCTGCCTACAATGAGGGAGACCTGGGTTCAATCCCTGCATCAGGAAGATCCCCTGGAGAAGGAAATGGCAACCCACTCCAGTACTCTTGCCTGGAAAATCCCATGGACAGAGAAGCTTGGTAGGCTACAGTCCATGGGGTTGCAAACAGTCGGACACGACTGAGCGACTTCACTTTCACTTTTCACACCTAAAGCGACTAGAAAAGGAAGAAATGAAGAACCCCAGGGTTAGTAGAAGGAAAGAAATCTTAAAAATTAGGGGAGAAATATGCAAAAGAAACAAGAGACCATAGCATAAATCAACAAAGCTAAAAGCTGGTTCTTTAGAAGATAAATAAAATAGACAAACTATTAGTCAAACTCATCAATAAACAAAGGGAGAAGAATCAAAACAAAATTAGAAATGAAAATGGAGAAATCACAACAGACAACACAGAAATACAAAGGATCATAAGAGACTACTATCAGCAACTATATGTCAGTAAAACAGACAACTTGGAAGAAATGGACAAATTCTTAGAAAAGTATAACTTTCCAAAACTGAACCGGGAAGAAATAGAAAATCTTAACAGACCCATCACAAGCACAGAAATCCAAACTGTAATCAGAAATCTTCCAGCAAACAAAAGCCCAGGACCAGATGGCTTCACAGCTGAATTCTACCAAAAATTTAGAGAAGAGCTAACACCTATCCTACTCAAACTCTTCCAGAAAATTGCAGAGGAAGGTAAACTTTCAAACTCATTCTATGAGGCCATCATCACCCTAATACCAAAACCTGACAAAGATGCCACAAAAAAAGAAAACTACAGGCCAATATTCCTGATGAACATAGATGCAAAAATCCTTAACAAAATTCTAGCAAACAGAATCCAACAATATATTAAAAAGATCATACATCATGACCAAGTGGGCTTTATCCCAGGGGTGTAAGGATTCTTCAATATCCACAAATCAATCAACGTAATGCACCACATTAACAAATTGAAAAATAAAAACCATATGATTATCTCAATAGATGCAGAGAAAGCCTTTGACAAAATTCAACATCCATTTATGATAAAAACCTTCCAGAAAGCAGGAATAGATGGAACATACCTCAACATAATAAAAGCTCTATATGACAAACCCACAGCAAACATTATACTCAATGGTGAAAAACTGAAAGCATTTACCCTAATGTCAGGAACAAGACAAGGGTGCCCACTCTCACCAATACTATTCAACATAGTTTTGGAAGTTTTGGCCACAGCAATCAGAGTAGAAAAAGAAATAAAAGGAATCCAGATTGGAAAAGAAGAAGTAAAACTCTCACTGTTTGCAGATGACATGATCATCTACATAGAAAACATGAAAGACTCCACCAGAAAATTACTAGAGCTGATCAATGAATATAGTAAAGTTGCAGGATATAAAATCAACACACAGAAATCCCTTGCATTCCTATACAATAACAATGAGAAAACAGAAAGAGAAATTAAGGAAGCAATTCCATTCACCATTGCAATGAAAAGAATAAATACTTAGGAGTATATCCACCTAAAGAAACAAAAGACCTGTATACAGAAAACTATAAAACACTGATGAAAGAAATCAAAGAGGACACAAATAGATGGAGAAATATACCATGCTCATGGATTGGAAGAATCAATATTGTCAAAATGGCTATACTACCCAAAGCAATCTATAGATAATGCAATCCCTATCAAGCTACCAATAGTATTTTTCAGATAACTAGAATAAATAATTTCACAATTTGTACGGAAATACAAAATATCTTGAATAGCAGCCAAAGCAATCTTGAGAAAGAAGAATGGAACTGGAGGAATCAACCTGCTTGACTTCAGGCTATACTACAAACCTACAGTCATCAAGACAGTGTGGTACTGGCACAAAGACAGAAATATAGGTCAAGGGAACAAAATAGAAAGCCCAGAGATAAATCCACGCACCTATGGACACCTTATCTTTTACAAAAGAGGCAAGAATATACAATGGAGAAAAGACAATCTCTTTAACAGGTGGTGCTGGGAAAACTGGTCAACCAGTTATAAAAGAATGAAACTAGAACACTTTCTAACAGCATACACAAAAATAAACTCAAAATGGATTAAAGATCTAAATGTAAGATTAGACACTATAAAAGTCCTAGAGGAAAACATAGGGAAAACACTCTATGACATAAATCACAGCAGGATCCTCTATGACACACCTCCCAGAGTAATGGAAATAAAAGCAAAAATAAACAAATGGGACCTAATTAAACTTAAAAGCTTTTGTGCAATGAAGGAAACTGTAAGCAAGGTGAAAAGACAGCCTTCAGAATGGGAGAAAATAATAGCAAATGAAGCAAATTACAAAGAATTAATCTCAAAAATATACAAGCAACTCCTGCAGCTCAATTCCAGAAAAATAAATGACCCAATCAAAAAATGGGCCAAAGAACTAAACAGACATTTCTCCAAAGAAGACAGATTGGCTAACAAACACAAGAAACATGAAAAGATGCTCAGCACCACTCATTATCAGAGAAATGCAAATCAAAACAACAATGAGGTACCATCTCACGCAGGTCAGAATGGCTGCTATCCAAAAGTCTACAAACAATAAATGCTGGAGAGGGTGTGGAGAAAAGGGAACCCTCTTAAACTGTTAGTGGGAATGCAAACTAGTACAGCTACTACGGAGAACAGTGTGGAGATTGCTTAAAAAACTGGAAATAGAACTGCCATATGACCCAGCAATCCCACTGCTGGGCATACACACCGAGGAAACCAGAACTGAAGGAGACACGTGCACCCCAATGTTCATCACAGCACTGTTTATAATAGCCAGGACATGGAAGCAACCTAGATGTCCACTGGCAGACGAATGGATAAGGAAGCTGTGGTACATATACACAACGGAATATTACTCAGCCATTAAAAAGAATACATTTGAATCAGTTCTAATGAGGTAGATGAAACTGGAACCTATTATACAGAGTGAAGTAAGTCAGAAAGAAATACACCAATACAGTATACTAATACGTATATATGGAATTTAGAAAGATGGTAACGATAACCCTGTATGCGAGACATCAAAAGAGACACAGATGTACAGAACAGTCTTTTGGACTCTGTGGGAGAAGGTGAGGGTGGGATGATTTGAGAGAATAGCATTGAAACATGTATATGTGAAACAGATCGCCAGTCCAGGTTGGATGCATGAGACAGGGTGCTCAGGGCTGGTGCCCTGGGATGACCCAGAGGGATGGGATGGGGACGGAGGTGGGAGGGGGGTTCAGGATGGGGAACACATGTACACCCATGGCTGATTCTTGTCAATGTATGGCAAAAACCACTACAATATTGTAAAGTAATTAGCCTCCAATTAAAATAAATAAATTAAAAAAATAAAAAATAAAATAGAAGAGAGGAAAAAAAAAAAGAAGTGCCAGTTGAATATATGTTTGACTACTTCAGGGCTCACTAATTCATGGTGGTGTTAGTTAGCTTGCTAAGTCGTGTCTGACTCTCTCTTTTTTTGAAAATTTTTGTTTATTTATTTATTTTGGCCTTGTTGGGTCTTTGTTGCTGTACGGGCTCTCTCTAGTTGTGGCGAGCGGGGGCCACCCTCTAGATGCAGGCTTCTCGTTGTGGCGGCTTCTCTTGTTGTGGAGCATGGGTTCCAGGTGCATGGACTTCAGTAGCTGTGGTGCACTGGTTAGTTGCTCTGAGGCATGTGGGACTGTCCCAGACCAGGGATCGAACCCATGTCTCCTGCACGGGCAGGCGGGCTCTTTACCACTGGGTCACCAGGGAAGCCCTGTGTCTTACTCTTGCAACCTGATGGACTGTAATATACCAGGCTCCTCTGTCCAAGGGCTTTCCCAGGCAAGAATACTGGAGTGGCTTGCCATTTTCCTTCTCTAGGAGATCTCCCCAACGCAGAGATTTAACCCACATTGAACCTTTGTTTTCTGCATTGCAGGTAGATTATTTACTTCCACCAGGGAAGTCCACTATGTCACAGGGCAGCCCATTCCACACAGTAACAGCTTTAAACAGAAAATTTGCTATTTATCTCCTTGTAACTTCTATCTGCTTTTGTGGAACTGTTGAGAGAAATCACCATCTTTTGAATATGTGAAGACATCTATGCATGCCTGCTAAGTCACTTCAGTTGTGTCTGACTCTTTGTGACCCCCATGGACTTGTATGTAGCTTTCCAGGCTCCTCTGTCCATGGGATTCTCCAGGCAAGAATACTGGAATGAGTTGTCACGCCCTCCTCCAGGGGATCTTCCCGACTCGGGGACTGAATCTGTGTCTCCTGCATTGCAGGCGGATTCTGTACCGCTGAGTCACCAGGGAAGCCCAAAGACATCTATACATCTTCCTAAATCTTCTGTTCTTCTAAATGTTCTTGATAATTTCAACTGTTTTTGTTCATTCACACATGATTTCCTGATACCTTTGTGGTTCCACTTCTTGAATAATTCTACACTGCCAAATTTATTTTTTCAAACCAAAGATACAAGTCATGTATCTGCTATAATATCACAACTTTTAAGGACTTGCGCGGTTTCAGTTACAAGATCTTCATTTAACCTTGTTCTATTGTTCTGTCTAAAATTCAGAATGTTCTTTGAAATATACTTTCCCACCTACTAAGGCATTTAGCTTTTCATTGCTGTAAATAACTGCACAAGAATAGGCATTCAGCATTTTACCCTTATTAAATATACTCAACTTTAATATAGATGTGCAGCTTCAAATAAACTGCTTAGACCTTTTTGGTTTATAAGTAAGTTATCTACTTACCTCAGGAGTCAGACTTCTAGCAATGATGGGCCCAATCATTCCAGGAATAGTGGCAAAGGTATTTGTGATGCCCAGGAGAATACCAGCATACCTACAGAAACATTTTCATAGAGGTTTATTAATGTGTTACACATGTTTTGGGGGGAGGGTGGGAATTGAACTTGTCTGTACCCCCTGCAATGGAAGTGCAGAGTCTTAACCACTGAACCACCAGGCATTCCCTGTGTTACACATTTAAGTAGCTTCTGTCCAGAGATAGCTACATTCCCATGCTGTATTCTTGTGAAATTTTACATCTAAATGCAATGTTTTACTGAAATAGGACTAAACAGTTAGCTGCTGAAAACCTTGTATTTCAATAGTTCTAACATCATATAGAGGAACATGGCCACTGAAATGATCCCTTTTACAGTGAAATGGAGATGTGCCGAGATATGATTTTCATACAAGACGGTATCTAGATAGGAAGCTTCATGTATCTTAAAATTTTTTAAGTTAAAAAAAGAATTTATTTCCCGATTACAAAATTTATGTCATTGTTAAAAATTTAAAATAAGAAAAATACTATGAAGAAAGTAAAATTACTTATAATCCTTCTATGTAGAGATAATCAACAGTAACATTTTGGTAAATATCCTAATTTTTTCCTGTATATATTTGAATATATCTAATAACATAACAATATATTATTATAGAAATGAGATACCAAGCACAGTTTCACAACTTATTTGTTGAACTTATTACATATCTTCCTGTAGCTAAATCCCTGCATATTGTCCCAGAAATAGACAAACTGAGTTTATAAATACTGTGTGTGTATGACAAAAATGCCTATTGATAAAAATTTTTTTCAGAATCTTTATTGTCCTCAAAGCTGGTACTTCATGTTTTAGGAGGGAATCATTCTCTAATTCAAGTTTGCTAATTTTGACCACATACTCTCCCTGAAAACTCACATTTTATTCTCCTTTATTATTTCCAGTGCAACATATATGCTCATTCAATATATGCTGACCAGAGAAATGGTGTGTGACCTGAAGTTGTTCAGATCCCATGCCTGGTCCTATGGGGCTCTAGCTGCACTGGCTGCTGGAGCTTTGTCCCCTGGAGACAAAGGGACAAAGTACCTTCTCCTGGGACTTGATTCCAAAGGATTATACAGTAGGCAACATTTTGGATTACATGCTAGGGTTGCTGAACAGTATTCTAAGTTGTGTGTATTAACTGAATAACCTGGGATTTTGTCTTGTAACCAGCCCTACATTCTAAATTTTGTAGACTGAGGCATCATTTGATATAGTCTTATGTGGCTCAGACGGTAAAGCGTCTGCCTGCAATACGGGAGACCCGGGTTTGATCCCTGGGTTGAGAAGATCCTCTGGAGAAGGAAATGGCAATCCACTCCAGTACTGTTGCTTGGAAAATCCCATGGACGGAGGAGAGTGGTAGGCTACCGTCCATGGGGTTGCAAAGAGTCAGACACGACTGAGCCATTTCACTTTCACTTTATGTCCCCTGTATTTCCTGTACACTAGTATCTATGGGCTTCTTTGGTGGCTCAGACGGTAAAGAATCTGCCTGCAGTGCAGGAGACCCAGGTTCAATCCCTGGGTCAGAAAGATTCCCTGGAGAAGGGAATGGCAACCCACTCCAGTATTCTTGCTGGAGAATTCCATGGACAGAGGAGTCTGGCAGACTATAGTCCACAGGGTCCTGGCAGACTACAGACTTGAGATCCTAGAGGGTTCATTAGATTTAGGCTTGATATTTTTAGCATGAAAACTCAATGCTGGTGGTAGAGTTAAAAATTAGTTAATCGAATAAATTAAGTTATTTTTTTATACAAGTCGCCTGTGCTGTGTGCTTAGTCGCTCAGTCGTGTCTGACTCTTTGCGACCTCATGGACTGTAGCCCGCCAGCTGCCTCCGTCCATGGGGAGTCTCCAGGTAAGAATACTGGAGTAGGTTGACATGCCTTTCTCCAGGGATCTTCCTAACCCAGGGATCAAACCCAAGTCTCCCTCATTGCAGGTGGATTCTTTACCATCTGAGCTACCAGGGAAGCCCACAAATACTGGAGTGGGTAGCCTATCCCTTCTCCAGGGGATCTTTCCCACCCAGGAATCAAACTGGGGTCTCCTGCATCGCAGGTGGATTCTTTACCAGCTACCAGGGAAGCCCAAAAGCCACCAAGTTACATACAAAGGCCAATTAGAGCTTTTTAATGAGATAATCAGTGATATTATAAAATAAAATTGTGGTCAAAATTAAAGAAGCTTGGCATTTATTAGGCCGTATAGTCTTACTGTGGGATGATCCTGTTTTTGTCAGGTTTAGGATCCTCAGTGCCTCGGCTGCAGACCGCTGACCTGAAATTCCTCGCCCCAGGTTAGACATGGAAAAGCGCCTGCTATGGACAGAATCATGTCCTCCCCCAACCCCCACTTCCAATGTGACTGCATCTGGAGACAGGGCTTTTAAGAAGTAACTGAGGCTAAATGAGGCCATAAAGATAGGCTCCCAACCTAATAGGGTTGGTGGCCTTACCAGGAGAGGATGAAAGGCAGATTCCTCTCTCTGTTTCTGAGAGCTCCTATGGAGGAGAGGCCGTGTGAGGACATAGTGAGAAGGTGACTGTCTGCAAACCAGGAGGGGAGCCTTCACCAGAACGCAACCCAGCAGGCACCCTGACCTCAGACTTCTAGCCTGCAGAACTGCGAGAAGATCAATTTCTGCTTTTTAAGCTACTCAGCCACATAGTATTTTTATGGCATCCTGAGTCAATCGACACAGTGCCTAAATAAAATATCCTGCTGAACCCAATTCAGTTATCTATAAATATCACAAATATTTATGCTGAAAACTGATGTACACAGTGCACAACAACAAAACGAAAGAGCTCAGAACTTTTTGGCTTAAGCCCTTCAGGGAGCAGATCTTAAATTAACCAAGCTTGGCAGAACTTGTCCTTTTTTTTTTTTTTTAAAGCATTAACACCTTGGCAGTAGGAGGAACTGACTGCAATGCTGCCAGGCCTTTTCAGTGACAGATATTAAGTGCAGATGAATGTTGTGAAATTCTAAATGTCAGCACCAAGAAGCTCATTCAAGTACTTATATTACACTGGGCGAGGAAAGGCCATGAAAGATTGATGAGAGCCTGGGGGAAAAAAATTGCTGTATGGACTCAGTCTGGATTCTGTGCTATTGGAGTCTTAGAATTCTGTGGGATTAACAGTTAAAAATCTATTCAAATCCTTTGGAATCTGAGTAACAAAATTATCCATAGAAAATATCTATTTTAGTCCACAGAAGAAAAGGCTTAGAAAATACCATGTCACATATATTTACATGCTAACAGGACTGATTGCCTATTGAAAAACCTTATGCCAGGCAGGGTTCTAAGTAGTTTTTATATCTTATCTTACTTTAACAGTAAAATGAACCCCATGAGGAAGGTTATCTTTACTCTATAGATAAGAAAGAAAGACTATAAAATGTTACTCAATTTGTCTGGTTCCAAATCAGTACTTAACATTGGAATGTTATAATCTATAATGCTGGGGCTTGTAGCAAAAAATTAAGCATGAGAAAACTGATCTTTCCTACAGACTGAACTCAGTGATGACTGTTTTCAATAAGGTATTGTTACAGATATATAAAATATCCAGCAACAGAGGAATGGATAAAGATGTGGTACATATGTATAATGGAATATTACTCAACCATAAAAAAGAAAGAAAGAATGCCATTTGCAGCAACATGGATGGGCATAGAGACTGTCATACTGAGTGAAATAAGTCAGAGAAAGACAAATATCATATGATAACACACATGGAATCTAAAAAATGGTACAAATGGATTTGCTTACAAAACAGAAATAGAGTCACAGATGTAGAAAAGAGACTTATTGTTATCGGGAGGAGAAAGGAGAAGGATAAACTGGAAGACTGGGACTGACATATATATACTAGTATATATAAAAAAAATAACTAGTAAGGCCATACTATACAGCACAGAGAACTCTACTCAATACTGTATAATGACCTACATGGGAAAATAATCTAAAAAAGAGAGGATATATGGATATGTATAATAGATTCATATACATATTCAGCAAATTGATTCACTTTGCTGTCCAACTAATACAACATTGTAAATCAACTGTACTCCAACACAAATTAAAAAAAAATAAACTATAGTTTATTATTTTAACCTCCTTGAGAATAGAGTCTGGGTGTGCCCAGGACACATACCACTTTGGACAGTAGATGCTCAATAAATAATCTGTTGAATACATTTTTAAAAATTATGTCTTATTTTCCCACAATTTATTGACTATTCACAGAGTAAGAGGGAAAAGGATGAACTATAATTGTTGATTATGAAGATACTCCTCAATTGTGTAAGAAATACATCACTCACCCTAATGTCTTCCTTGGAACATAGTCAATTCTTATCACAGTTTCTAACCAATGCACGAAGGAGATCCAACAGTTTAAGCCATTTTAATAGTAAACACCAGTTATTGCTGTCACCCACCCATCCATCCATTCATTTAACAAATAATTCTTAAATTTTATTTATTTATTTATTTTTGGCTGAGCTGGGTTTTCACTGCTGCATGGCATTTCTCTGGTTGTGGCAAACAGGGGATATTCTTCATTGCAGTTCATGGGCTTCTCACTGTGGTAGCCCATTTAACAAAAAATTCTTAAGTATGTCATTTGTGTCCACCACTACAGAGGACTCTCATGTCCAGTAATGAATTAAACATAGTTCTTATTCTCAAGGAGCTCACAGTTTACTTAATGAGAAAGACTAGGGGTCAAAAATGTAATACAACCTAGTCATGTGAATAATGGGCTTCCCAGGTGGTTCAGGAGTGTGTCAAGGCTGTATATTGTCACCCTGCTTATTTAACTTATATGCGGAGTACATCATGAGAAATGCCAGACTTGATGAAGCACAAGCTGGAATCAAGATTGCTGGAAGAAATATCAATAACCTCAGATATGCAGATGATACCACCCTTATGGCAGAAAGCAAAGAGGAACTAAAGAGCCTCTTGATGAAAGTGAAAGAGTAAAGTGAAAAAGTTGGCTTAAAGCCAACATTAAAAAAACAAAGATCATGGCATCTGGTCCCATCACTTCATGGCAAATAGATGGGGAAACAATGGAAACAGTGACAGACTTTATTGTCTTGGGCACCAAAAGACACTTGCTCTTTGAAAGAAAAGCTATGCCAAACACAGACAGCATATTATAAAGCAGAGATATTATTCTGCCAACAAAAGTCTGTGTAGTCAAAGCTATGGTTTTTCCAGTAGTCATGTACGGATGTGAGAGTTGGATCATAAAGACTTGGACATAAAGCACCAAAGAATTGATGTTTTTGAACTGTGGTGTTGGAGAAGACTCTTGAGAGTCCCTTGGACTGCAAGGAGATCAAACCAGTCAATCCTAAAGGAAACCAGTCCTGAATATTTATTGGAAGGACTGATGCTGAAGCTGAAGCTCCAATACTTTGGCCACCTCATGTGAAGAGCTGACTCATTAGAAAAGACCCTGATGCTGGGAAAGATTGAAGGTAGGAGGAGAAGGGGATGACAGAGGATGAGATGGTTGGATGGCATCACCAACTCAATGGACATGAGTTTCAGCAAGCTCCGAGAGATAGTGAAGAACAGGGAAGCCTGGTTTGTTTGCTGCAGGGCATGGGAGAATTCCATGGACAGAGGAGCCTGGCAGGCTACAGTCCACAGGGTCACAAAGAGTTGGACACGACTGAAGCGACTGAGCGTGCGCGCATCATCATGGGTATCTTCTTCTTTTTTTTCATGGGTATCTTCTTTACTCTTCAGGTCTCATCTATTGTCAAGTCACTTCTATTGTATTTACAAAGATCTCAACTCTATCTACCTCTTTACATCTCCTATCTCCATTCCAGGCCATCACCACCTCCTATCTGGGTTACTGCAATAGCCTCCTAATTGGTTTTCTCTGCTTGTATTTGTTCACACAAGAGTGACCTTAAAAGTGACCAGAGAAGGTCACTTCCTATTTGCTTTGGATACAATTTAAAATACTTACTACATGCCCCTACTCACTCACCAGTGGCTTTCTTCCCTGCATCTCAGCCACAAGTGACCTCTCAGTTAAGTGAAATATAGAGTTTTGGACTGAATGTGTATGTGCTTCCAAAATTCATATGTTGAAGTCTTGACCCTCAATGTGACTGCATTTGGAGACAGGCTCTTTAGGAAGTGATAGAGGTTAAATGAGATCATAAGGGGTGGGACTCTAATCTGACAAGGCTGATGCCCTTATAAGAAGAGTGAGAGATGTCAGAGCTCCCTCTCTGCACACACCCATTCACACGTACCCAGGAAAAGGCCGTGCAAGCACAGAGCAAGGAGCTAACCCTTCTGCAAACCAGGCAGTGTCCTCACCAGAAACCAAGGTGTCGGCACCTTAATATGGGGATTCTAGCCTCTAGAACTGTGAGGAAATTTGTTGTTTAAGGTACTGAGTCTGTGTGTTTTATTCCGGCAGCCCAAGCAGACTGAGACACACACCAATTTCCTCTTCCTGTCATGTAAATTCTTCTGTCAAGAACACTACTTCCGTTTTGCCCAACTTCTTGCTTATCCTTGAGGCTTTAGCTTACACAAGTATCACTTCCTCAGAGAGACCTTCCCCTGCTCCCTGATCTGCCTTATACCCCCATTATATTCTCTTACTTTCTCTTCAAAAAGTTAGTTTTTATTCGTTTCTTTCACGTCTACCACCCTAGACTAAGAGTTCCATGGGCCAGGGCTGGGCTGTTTTGGCTGACACTTGGTAGGTAGGCATGTTTTAAGTATTTGTTGAAAGAATGAATTGTCATCATAACTTATTACAATTATTTTTTATTGTTCTTTCCCGAACTAGACTGATTGCCTTGTGAGCAGGAGCTGGGTTTTATTTTCTATACTGCCATGTGGAGGGTTGAATGTACAACTGATATTATACAGACATTTGTTGTTTGCACTAGAGGACTGGGCCAGCCCTGGGACTCATGCTTGAAAGGACAAGGGATATACAGGATCCTTTAGATCCCTGAGGATCGAAAGATGCAGATTCTGGTTCACTAAGTCTGGAGAGATGCCTGAGAATCTGCATTTTGCACAAGCTCTCATGTAATGATGCCAATGGTCCACGGACTGCAGTCTGCATAGATAAGAATACTCTAAATCTTTCCTAGTTCTAACTTTCTATGATAAAACTATACTCTGTATACACTGTATGTACGAACTATGCACTGTATATACACTGCATGTATGAACTATACACTGTATGTACAAACTATACACTGTATATACTACATGTATAGACTATACATTGTAGTGTCTACACTGTTTATAAAAACAATGTCACTCGTTTAACTTACTTCCAGGGAAATCCTTTCCAGATTCCTTTTCTAATCAATCGCATACGGGAACGTATTTCAGTCCTTTAATTATTGCTACTCCTTGAATCCTTTTCTGTAACGAGACTTAGTCTACTTCGTAAATACCATGTCCGCTTCAAGCCCCGGGCAGAGAGGTGTTTAGGCTTTCGGGCTCCCGAATAGGCCCTCCTGCTGAAATGGCTTCTTACACCTTCACTCCTTCCACGGCAGCAGGCTCTTATTTGTTATGTTTATATCTGATCTTTCAAACTGTCACTATATTTAACAAGGTTTTCTTGAGGTTAATTTACTTTTCAAGTATTCTTCTTCTCTTTTCTCACTATGTTAAGCTCCTTTAGTTTTTTTTTTTAATTAAAAAAGTTTTTTTTTGGTTGTGCTGCATGGCATGTTGGATCTTATCATTAGTTCCCTTACCAGGGACTGAACTTGTGCACCCTGCACTAGAAGTGAGGAGCCTTAACCACTGGACCACTGGGGAATTCTAAAACTCCTTTAGTTCTAAACTCAACAATATGTATACTTAACATTTTCTAGCTTGTAAAGTTCACAAAACTCTTCCCCTGTTTCTCATAAGAAAGAGCATTAAAGCAAAGTGTTGACTGACACACAGTAAGGTCAATACACAAATAGTTTTTTAGAAAGAATTTTGACATGATACTGAATATGAAAATTTATTTTCCAGGCTTCCCTGGTGGCTCAGTGGTAAAGAATCTGCCTGCCAACGCAGGAGACGCCGGTTTGATCCCTGGTCCTGGAAGATCCCAATACTGGGGAGCAACTAAGGCCGTGCACCCCAACTATTATTCCTGCGCTGTAAAGCCCAGGAGCTGCAACTACTGAAGCCCATGTGCCCAAGAGCTTTGTTCCACAGCAAGAGAATCCATCACGAGAAGCCTGCACATTGCAACTAGAGTAGACCCCGCTCGCCACAACTCGAGGAAAGCCCACATGGCAACAAAGACCCAGCACAGCCAAAAATAAATAAAATAAAGTAACAAAAAAAGAAAATCTATTTTCCTTCTTCCATGCATATAATTGATTGACAGCACTGCCGATGGCCCTGCACAGTACCAGGCCGGGGGTTAACAGGACAGACTTGGGCCCTGAACTCGCAGAGCTGACAGCACCAGAGCTTTTGCTTGGCTCTCTTTTGTTTCAAATCGTTTCTTGGCCCAGTACCCAAGTGTTATTCATTTTCTTTCCTTGGTTCCCCACTGTTAAGGGTATGCAGATGGAAGCTCCTATTTTTTTTTAGTATGATCATATAAATCAACCACTCAACAAGTATGGACTGGGGGTGCTTCTCCTTGTGCAGAAGTTGTGATATGGATATATAAGATGTCTCAGTCTGAGGAAGCTCCCAAGCAGATTGGGGAGAGAAGGAAGAGAAGAGTTACATTCAGAAGTAATTACAAATTAAGCTATGGTATCCAGCATAAAATTATAAACGGAGAAAAGGAAGAGAAAAAAAGCACAAGTGTCTGGAAAGGCTTAATGAAGAACTGGGATGTGAGCTGGGAAGGATTCATATGGATGGGGAGGAAAGAAAATGGACCGGAGGCTGAGAATGAGTCCCAGTAGAAAGCATTGTGGAATAGCAGACAGGACTCTGCCTGGAGCCAGGCATACATAGACTCTGATCCTGTGGCGCCTTCTTGAACTTCTTATACAAAAGAAGAGACTGGATTAGAATGATTTAAAAGGTCCACGCAAGTTCTATGAGCATCAGTTTATTGGTGCTTATCTAGAAGTATTTATTGAAGGGATGGGAGACTGAGGATTAATAGGAATAGGAAGATTCTGAGGTAGTCTAGGTGTGAAAAGTTGGGGGTAGGGGGTAGGAGACTACTTGTCTTTTCCCTAAAAATAAATTCATATTCATTATTTAAAAAAAATTAAGTGCACCAAATCCTCTGGGTTAAAATATTCACACAGTCCCCTCTACCTTGTGTCAACTGGCACAAAAGAATTCTAAAGAATGTGGTCCAAAGAATATTTCCAGAGAAATAGCTATTGAAAGAATTCTGGGCTTAAAAGTAGGATCCTAGGGGAAGTTTTGGCTCTATCATTTATTAGCTGGGTGATACAAGATGAGTCACTTGACTTCTCTGAATCTGAGTTTTCTCAGTCATAAACTAGGTCAAGAATGCCTTTCTCAAAGGAATGCTTTAAGGATCAAACAAGATAATGTTTGTGAAGATGGTTTATATGCTATCAAGTACTAAACAAATATATTTGCAAATAGGTAAGATCATAACTGGACAAACAACTCGGTCTGGTCTTCGGCATTCATCCATCCAACTAAATGCTCGCCATGGGCCAAGCTCCATGGTGAGTCCTGAGAACATTAAGACCCTGAAGAACTCTGCCTTCACCGAGGTCCTAATCTAGCTGGGCTCTGAAGAACTCTGCCTTCACCAAGGTCCTATTCTAGCTGGGCGGTGTATGTAATGTTTTTACAGAGGTGATGATAGTTAAACGTGTAAATTTAAAAACAACTTCGGGCTTTAATTATTATGTAAACTGAAACCTCGTTTAAGGATTTAAGTCAGTCTTAGGGCAGTCAAATTCATAGACACAAGAAAATAGTAGAAGGGCAGTTGCCAGGGGGTAGGGGTGAGGGAGGAAGAATGGGAGTTAGTGTTTAATGGGTCCAGGGTTTCAGCTTGGGAAGATAAAAAAAAGAGTTCTGGAACACGCTTCCCTGGTGGTTCTGTGGTAAAGAATCTGCCTGCTAGTGCAGGAGACGTGGGTTCGATTCCTGGTCCAGGAGGACCCATGTGCCTCGGGGCAGTTGAGCGTCTGTGCACAACTCCTGAGCCAGCCCGTACCCTAACGCCCTTGATCCACAAGCGAAGCCAACGCAACGAGAGCGCAGAACTTGCTCTCATCAACTAGAACAAAGCCTGAGCACAATGAAGAACCAGCATGACTAAGAAAAGAAATTAGTATTTTTAAAAAATAAGAAAAAAAAAAGAGTTCTTGAATGGATCATGTTGATGGTTGCACGACAATGTGAATGGATGCACTTAATGAAGGGATAATTAGGAAATTTGTGATGGACATGTACACTCTGCCATATTTAAAATGGATAACCAACAAGGACCTACTCTGTAGCACAAGGAACTCTGTTCAATGTTATTTGGAAGCCTGGGTAGGAGGGGCGTTGGGGGAGAATGGATACATGTATAAGTTTGGCTGAGTCCCTTTGCTGTTCGCCTGAAACTTACATGACATTTTTAATTGGCTGTATCCCAGTACAAAACTAAAAGTTCAAAAATAAATAAATAAGTAAAAATACATTAGAACTTCTAAAATATTTAAAAAATGGTATCGATAGTAAAGTTTATGTTATGCATAATTCACTACAATTAATGATTAGTAATGATTAAATAATGATTAGTAATTTAAATAATAACTTAAAGCTAATCTGAACCAATCTTTTTTTTTTCTTTATATCTTTTTTTTTTCATTTATTTTTATTAGTTGGAGGCTAATTACTTTACAATACTGTAGCGGTTTTTGTCATACATTGACGTGAATCAGCCATGGATTTACATGTATTCCCCATCCCGATCCCCCCTCCCACCTCCCTCTCCACCCGATTCCTCTGGGTCTTCCCAGTGCACCAGGCCTAAGCACTTGTCTCATGCATCAGCCTGGGCTGGTGATCTGTTTCACCCTAGATAATATACATGTTTCAATGCTGTTCTCTCGAAACATCCCACCCTTACCTTCTCCCATAGAGTCCAAAAGTCTGTTCTGTACATCTGTGTCTCTTTTTCTGTTTTGCATATAGGGTTATCGTTACCATCTTTCTAAATTCCATATGTATGTGTTAGTATACTGTATTGGTCTTTATCTTTCTGGCTTACTTCACTCTGTATAATGGGCTCCAGTTTCATCCATCTCATTAGAACTGATTCATTTGAATGGCTGAGTAATATTCCATGGTGTATATGTACCACAGCTTCCTTATCCATTCATCTGCTGATGGGCATCTAGGTTGCTTCCATGTCCTGGCTATTATAAATAGTGCAAATCAGTACTCACGAAGGTGCAATGTCCAGATGGTTGATGCTAAATCCAGAAGAGCAAAAGCCTCCCAGTGTTGTTGATATGGTTAAGAATGCAACAGCCAAGGAATAATCGCAACCTATAAATCCTGCGGCAACCAGGAATACCGCAGGTCCAATCATCCCTGGAGTTAAAACATTATAGAAAGAAAAAAAGAAGAAGCCCCAGCATTAGTATTTGCTTGCTCTTTAATATAGTATAAATCTGAGATTTGATATTACTGCCACCTACTGTAGAAACATTGTACTGCCTGGAAGACTCAGCTTCAATTATAGTTTCACAAATAAAGGAGATCAGTCCTGAATATTCATTGGAAGGACTGATGCTGAAGCTGAAACTCCAATACTTTGGCCACCTGATGCGAAGAACCGACTCATTTGAAAAGACCCTGATGCTGGGAACGATTGAAGGCGGGAGGAGAAGGGGACAACAGAGGATGAGATGGTTGGATGGCATCACCGACTCAATGGACATGAGTTAGGGCAAGCTCCGGGAGTTGGTGATGGACAGGGAGGCCTGGCATGCTGCAGTCCATGGGGTTGCAAAGAGTCAGACACGGCTGACTGAGCGACTGAACTGAACTAAAAAGTGCTGGAAAATATATAGGATTAATGCAACTATTATAAAAGTTAAAAAATCTCTTTATGCAATGTTATTAAATTTACATGTGACCAGGACTCAGCTAAAGTTCTATAATATTTGAGAAAAGAGCAAGAGAATGACTAAAACATATGGCTCCAGAGAGAGGCAACAGTTGATTCAGAATATGATTCAAAATTCAGATAACAAAAGAAGGCAAACTAAACAATAAACTCTGTTAGATAAGGTTAGGAAAACATTCCATCTAGGTTTTGACAACTCAAAGTGGTACGTGGAGATTATTACAGACAGTTAAGCGTAACATAAAAGTAATACAGGAAGGGACGTAATGAGCAGCTGCTGTGTTTCCTGAGCCTATAGCAGGGCCATCAGCAACTCTCTGTGATGATGGAAATGTTGTATTTGCTGATACTGCAACCAAGGAACTTATTAGTTGTTTTATATCGTTTTAAAATTCACTTTTCTGAAATCAGAGTCTGAAACATATGACTATTTAAGGTTCCTTTGAGTTCTTTGATTTATGGGTCCTCATTTGCTATAATGATGCTAATATATATTTTTGATTGAAATTTAAAATAGAAAAGGGATGGCGACTTTCTTATTTTCATTGCAAACTTAGAGTTGAAAACAAAATGATTTATAAAAATTCTGGGGAAGATACTCAGCAAAGCAAGCCGTTTTTTTTAATAGTTATAAGAGTATGGTAGAGATAACAGGATATTATAAATCTTAATCCTCAAAATGCGTCATTCAAAAAGAACCATCTTATACAGACTTGTGCTACATGCATTAAAATATATTGTTTTGATATGTGAACAAATAACTAATATTATCACTTTTACTTTGCCTTTCAACATAAACACAGTAAATAATTGTAAACCAAAACAACATGATTCATTTTTACCTACCTATAAGGCTAAAAACTCTTCGAACCCATAGAGTTGAAAAATTCCATCTTGCCCTTAAATTGTCAGCAGCTTGACCAGATAGGATCATACATAACCAACAGCCTAAATAAGGGACTGCAGATAAAAACCCATTCTGGAAGGAATAAGAAGATCCAGGATTAATTATGGAGGGAAGAAGAACCAAAATAACACATACACACACACATACACACATACCCCTACCACCACATGAAAGCAAATACATAGCAGTATTCTGCTAATTTTTATATAATATAGTAAATAAGTTTGTTTTTTAGGATTATGGCATTCAGCTCAATGCAGGCCCAGAGAGCCTGTCTCACAGGGAACCAGAGTCTAGAACTAGACTCCCCATAGTCTAGTCTGCTTAGGGTGATCTTGAATGCTATTTTGGGATTTGGGCTCTAGCTTCAGTGAGAGAGGATGTCTTCCTATTAGCCTAGGGCTTTCTCCCGTGGTACAGTTTTAATTTATTTATTTTGAAAACATTTTTTAATTATAAAATAAAATTCAGAGAAAATCACATAAGTCAAATGTACAGCTTAATGAATTATTTTAAAGTGAGCGCCATCCAGATGCTGTTAGAAACTGCTCTCTTCGGGCTTCTTGCTTGAGGATGCCCAGACCTACTCCAACTGCATCAGTGCCGGGCACTGATGAAGGTGAAGTGACAGAAGAGGAGCCCCGGGCTGCTGGTGCCCCCCGACCCCGTGCAGGGCGACGGGGATGCATGGAAGAAGTAGGTGAGGAGTTTCTCATCAGACTTGGTCCCCTCGGTATCGGGTCTCCGTGGCTCCCCTGGCAGGGGCCCCAGTGGCCCTGACCCACCAGCTCCCTCTGCTGATGTCCAATGGTTTGATTTCTGTCCTTCTGTCTAAGGCAGGCAACAAGGGCCTCAAGCTCTGTCCCTTTCCCCGTCTGACATGCAGTTTGAATGTTGGGGTTTTTTGTTTATTTTGTTCTGAAATTAAAGTACGCAACATAAAGAAGATGCAGTTTTAAAAAAACAGTGCCTGGAGCACTCGCACATGCTTTGAGCAGAGGACAAAGGTGGTGGGTGCTAGAGAGAGCTCTATTTTTTCCCCTCTTCCTTTACAACACTTCCTAAACAAAACGAAAAAACCATGAGACATGAAACAGAATGTCTCATGGAAATGTGTTATTCGTTTTGATGTGACTGCTTTTCAGGAAATCACCCATTCTGTAAAATGAAGAAAGCATACTCAAAAAAAAATATTTCTTTCTTCTGTTCATTTTTCCTTTAAGCACAACCTGAGGTGCCAAGCCTCAATGATCCAATTCTGATAAAAACAAAGGTTTTTCAGAAACAGACACAGACTTAGAGAATGAACTTATGGTTGCTGGGGGAGGGGAAGGTGGGTTAAGGGACAGTTAGGGAGTTTGGGATGGCCGTGTACACGCTGCTGTAGTTAAAATGGATAACCAACAAGGACCGCACAGGGAACTCTGCTCAACGTTATGTGGCAGTCTGGATAGAAGGGAAGTTTGCGGGAGAGTAGATACATGTATGTTTGGCTGAATTCCTTCGCTGTTCACCTACAACTATCACAAGATTGTCTGTTAACTGGTTATACCCCAATACAAAGTAAAAAGTTAAAAAAAGAAAAGTTTTTAGTCTGAGAGAGATGGGTACACCTGTTAGAGATTTACAAACACCAAAAAGGTAGAAAGATATTTTATCACTGATATTAAAATCTGGTAATAATAATTGTTTTTCCAGGAAAAACAATTATTCTTCTTCTTATATTTTGATTTGTTCTGTAGTTGGTTCCGGATTTTTGTTTCTTTTTTCTCTGTTGCTGCAGTTGTTGATTTTATTATTACTATTAACTCTCTTTAAGCTTTTGAGAAATATTTTTTATTTTTTTAAAAAATTAATTTATTTTAACTGGAGGATAATTACAATAGTGTGATGGTTCAACATGAATCGGCCATAGGTATATATGTCCACCCCATCCTGGTAATAATTTTATCTAATAAGTAAAGTCTATTTGTCTAATAAATAAATCCCATCTATCGAATAAATACATTCTATCTAATAAATCTGGTAATAATTCTATCTAAGCATTATTAATGGAATAGATCAGCAAAATTTGTTAATATTTTAAATTTAAGTGTGCTTAAGAAAAGACTGAAATTTTTCCACAGTCTGTGATCTATTTTCAGATGTTGCATGCTTCCAGTTCCACTTCCACGGCTGAATATTTTTGCTTTTTTCTGGTATTGAGTAATTTCCTCTTTAAATTTCTTCCACTTAGAATTCTGCATAGTGGGGGACTTCCTTGGTGGTCCAGTGGCTAAGACTCCAGCTCCCAATGCAAGGGGCCCAGGGTTCAATCACTGGTCAGGGAACTAGATCCCACATGCCACAACTAACAGTTCACATGCTGCAACTAAGACCCAGTTCAGCCAAATAAATTAATTAATTAATTAAATAAGAGATACTAAAAACAAAAAGAATTCTGCAGAGTGGGACCACATCTATTGTTGTTTGTGGCAGAACCTTACACATGAATAACTGTAGCAAATAGAAAAGAGAATTTTCTGATCTTGGCCTTGTCCTCTGCTGGGCTAAGACCAACAATCACTAGTTACTGAATTTTTCCACTTAAAATTCCAGTGGTAAAAACTCCCCGGACAACCTAAAACTGCTAAAATCTTCAACATTTATACCACATATATACGTCCGTGGCTATCTTCCATAGTTATTAAGCATTCTGTTCAAGGATATAGTTCCTTGTATTCACTTATTTTAAAAATTGATTCCAAAATGGCAATATTCAAAATAGGCTAACAGATACAGCTTCAGCCTCACTGAGTTGTGAAAAATAGGGACATTAGGAAAAAATGAGGAAAAAGTACAAGTGATTATAACTAACAAAACTAAACTTATATAATAAAGCAAATGATCAGATCTTTAAATTTTTTAATTAATGAGATTATAATTTTAAATACAATGTATCTCAAATCAAGCTTTATTTTGAACAAAGTCTGTTTCATGAATGTAGTATGCTGATTTTTCAAGGAAAAAGCCATTAAAAAAGAGGTTCTATATAACAAGAGAATTATTTTCAAACTCTATTCACATTTATTTTAATTTTGATTCAAAAAGAAAATGCCTTTTTTTTTGTTGTTTTGGTATGAAAATGTCAAGAAAAAAGATTCTATTTTTTTTTAAGATTCTAAAGTCTCTCAGTACAGAACTAAAAAAATATTAATGAAAAGTAAATGAAGGCAATTGAGTACATATACTAATTACCAGTCAACTATTGATACTGCATTCTTTTTATAGTTCTCCTGGGAAAATTTCAAAAAAGAAGCATCAAGTGGATTGATCCTTAAATTTGCATGCAATTTGTCACTACGGTAGGAGACTACAGTCAAGCTCTGTTAACAGAGAGCTTAGGAAAAATGAGGTTGCTTGCAACAAATCCATCCCAAGCTATGGGTAAAGCCTCAGTTCAGTTGAATGCAATTGGTGGATATATTTCAGTATAATGGATTTTGTTTTTCAAAAGTAGCTGGAAGAGTTCTTCACAGCTTAGCTGTCTAGGTGAAGTTTAAGGTTTGGTCCACGTGGCCAACATCTTCAGTGTGCTTTGGAAGCGAGGTGACTGAAAGGTTCACTTTAACAGTGTTGATAGCGTTAGGTCCATGTAACCACTGCAGCTTTGCCGTCAACCTTACTGTCTTTACATTCACCACCCACCACCCAGGCTGCTGCTTTTTCTTCCAGGGCTTCCCCTCTGGCTCAGTAACAGTTCTTGGGGGAATGGGGGAATATACCATATTTTATTTATCTGTTCATCAGCTTATACCATTTGGGTTGTTTCTACCTCTTGGTTATTATGAATAATGATGCTATAAGCTTTTGTGTACATGTACATGTTTTTGCGTGCACATATGTTTTCAGTTCTCTTGGGTATAGACTCAGGAATGGAATTAGTGGGTCATAATAACTTTACGTTTAACTTTCAGATGAACTGCCAAACTGTTTTCCATGGCAGCTACACTTCACATCCTACCAGCAATGTATGAGGGATCTCTTTCCTCTGCATCCTCACCAACACTTGTTATTTTCTTGTTTTATTTTATTTTTTTTTATTCTAATAGGCATGAAGTGGTGTCTCATTATGGTTTTGAGTTCCACTTCTGTATTGAGTAATAGTGTTCAGCATCTTTACATGGGCTTATTGGTCATTTGCATATTTTCTTTGTAGAAATGTCTATTTAAATCCTTTGCCCATTTAAAAAATTGGATTACTTATCTTTTTATTATTGAGTTGTACAAATTTTTTACATATTTGGAATACTTAATCCTTATCAAGTATATGATTTGCAAATATTTTCTCCCATTCAGTGGGCTTTCATTTTTGATAATATCCTTTGAGGCACAAAAGCTTTCAATTCTGATGAAGCCCAACTTACCAGTTTTTTCTTTTGGTCATGTGTGCTTTTGGGGTCATATGTGAGAAGCTGTTGTCCAGTGCCAGGTCACAAAGATGTACACTTCTAAGAGTTTTATCATTTTATCTCCCAACATTTATGCCTTTGATTCATTCTTCATATGAAGACAAAAAACACTACCAAGTTTTCTTACAAACTATGCCTCTTTCTATTTATGTTTTTCTTCAATTTCTTTAGAGACAAAATCCATCAACATAGAGATAATAGGAATTGTCTCCATTTGATGAGATCAGAAGGAACTGACAGTTTTCGGGAGGTCTGACTTAGACAGCTTTACAACTATAGCTCTGCCAATGCCTGGAGAGCACTACAGAGCACCCTCTGTACAATAATCTTGTGTCTTCCCACACCCCAGTCGGCTGCCAGCAGAGTCCTGCCACCATCCCTTTTAGAAGCGAATACTCTATCACCTGCAGGGCTACCCTGGCGACTCAGACGGCAAAGAATCTGCCTGCAATGCAGGAGACCAGGGTTTGATCCCTGGGTCAGGAAGATCCCCTGGAGAAGGGAATGGCTACCCACTCCAGTATTCTTACCTGGAAATTCCATGGACAGAGGAGCCTGGTGGGCTACAGTCCATGGGGTCATAAAGAGTCAGACATGACTGAGTGACTAACATACACACACACGCACACACACACAGTACCACCTGTATTTGTCACCTGAGATCCTGGCATGTTACTGGGCACTAGTAAGACCTTCACAGTTAAAGGGGATACTAGCCAAGACACGCTGAATCAAGAGTTAACACACATAGAGGAAAGGAAGAAGCAAAGCTAAAAAGAGAAGTCTCTAGAATTTAGTATACCAGAGTAAAACGGAAGATGCAAAATAACTGAGTTTCACATAGACAGGAACAAATTCTGTATATTCTCTATAAGAAGTAGATGCTTATTTTTTTCTTACCTCTTGAATATTGAACCTTAGGACTTCCTTCATGTAAGTAGGCAATAAGGTCAATAAAGTATAAAAAGTCCAGTTGTAAGAAAAATGTGCAACTACAATAGCCCAAAGTGGCAGTGATTTCAGCATGGGTATCCATGGCACTGACTTCTGTGAAGAGAGCTAGAAAACAAACAAACACCAGGTGTAATTGGGATAAGCTACAGCTACGTTTGGGCTTCCCTGGTAGCTCAGCTGGTAAAGAATCTGCCTGCAATGCAAGAGACCCCGGTTTGATCCTTAGGTTGGGAAGATCCCCCAGAGAAGGGATAGGTTATCACTCCAGTATTCTTGGGCTTCCCTGGTGGATCAGATGGTAAAGAATCTGCATGCAGTGCAGGAGATCTGGGTTTGATCCCTGGGTCAGGAAGATCCCTTGGAGAAGGGCATGGCAATCCACTCCAGTACTCTTGCCTGGAGAATCCCCATAGGCAGAGGAGCCTGGCGGGCTACAGTCCATGGGGTCTAAGTACAGCACAGCACAGCTATGTTTAAATCTGAATCTCATCAGCTAAAGTTTCATCTAGAATACACTGTCAATCTTGGCTAGTAAATCTTAGATTTCTGAAACAACTCTTTAAAAATATTAAATAGCAATAGAAACTCCATGATTCAGATTAGAAGAAAAAAACAGAAATGTAGTCTTAGAGCTCAAAGGTCAAACTAAAAATGCCTTATAAGTGTCAGAAGTCCCCTGAAGTATTAATTTCTCCACCTTAAAAATAGAGGACAGTTTAATAATAATCTAATTCAGAGGCTGACATAAGGGCCAAGATAAGAGACTGGAAGTCCTATTAGAATTCATATTTAATTCTCCAATCTTTATTCAATTATAGTGATTTATAAGAACTGCACAATAAAAGGTTTTTTATGTAGCCATCTGGAGTAACGGTCTTCAAAGCAGGGTATAAACATCCCAGGGGTAGCAAGATGATCTTCCACAGCGTGGAAAGGCATACTAGACCTATCCATACTCACTATACTCATTTTAAAACAAGAAATTAAGCTCTATTCATATTTAGCGAATAGGGTGGCTGTGGAATATGTCAGATAATCACATATTGTCTGATTTCCCCAATCAAAAGGGGTTCAACGGTGTCCTTACTTATTGGTCTGCCCTCGGTGTAGTATCACAGCACACTTTAGTTTATACCTGCCTCTCAAAATGGATTTATGGGTTTCATTAGCCAGTTTTAATGAAAACAGATCTACAGAATTAACAAGGGCTTCCCTGGTGGTTTAGTGGTTAAGCAGCTGCCTGCCAATCCAGGGACCTGGGTTTGATCGCTGGTCAGGGAAGATTCTGCAGGCTGCAGGGCGGCTAAGCCCACTTGCCACAACTACTGAGCCCACACACCTAGAGCTTGTGCTCTGCAACAAGAGAAGCCACCGCAATGAGAAGCCTGTGCACCACACCTAGAGAGCAGCCCCTGCTGGCCCAACTGGAGAAAGTCCACACGCACCAAGGAAGACCCAGCGCAGACAAAAAAAAAGTCTTCAAAAGATTCATCTGAGAAGGTAAACAGAAGTCTAATGACGTAAGCACGAGTGAATGCTAAGAAAATAGTAGAGTTCACACTTTTCTTCATGAGCCCTTTGTCAGCTACCACACCAAACAAAATAATGGCAGGCTCATCAATACTCCGTATTCAAACACACTATTCCCAATTAAACAATGTATTATTATTAATTTTTAAGTGACAAAAAGCTTTTTCTATTAAAATTTTAATTTATGTATATATTGTTTATTTCATCTTACCCATCCTTTAAAGAGTCTGTCTTTATGTAAATTTTATAATGTATGAAAGTACAGAAGTGCATGTACATAACCATAAAAATATGCATATGTTCAGATTGTTGTCCCCCACACTGTATTTTTTTAAAATGTATTTATTTACTTGGCTGTACCAGGTCTTGGTTGTGGCACTTGGGATCTTCGGTTGTGGCAATGTGGCATCCAGCTCCCTGAGCAGGGATCGAACCTGGGCCTCCTGCATTGGGAGTACAGAGTCTTAGCCACTGGACCACCAGGTAAGTCCCCCCGCTTTACTGACGCATGATTAAGTAAAGCCTGGAGACCACTGGCCTGAGAAATCAGTGCCTTATGTTTCCTGTATACTGAGACTCTGCTCTGTCTTCTTCAAAAGCTGGAGCAATCTATGTTTCCGCCCCTAGGGTGCGCTATTATTTCAAAAAGGGGAAGAACCAGTATTAACCTTAGGGCCTTTTTTTCCAGGGACTTTTGATCTGATTTGGTAGATATGCTCTTTTGATTCCCCCCAGGTATCAAAGATGTAGGGGACGTGTGGGAACAGAAAGAGAGGAGACAATTATTCTTATATAGCAGTGGTTCTTGATTCCAGCTACACTTCAGAATCACCTTTGGCACTTCAAAATTACAGTTGGCTGTGTTCTACCCCAGACTTGCTGATTCAAAACCAAAGTCAAACTTCTGAGTGGAGGGCCAACGTGTTTATTTTAAAAGGCTTCCCTGGTGATTCTACACTGCAGTGGTTCTCAAACTTTGCTGCACATTGGAATCACCAGGAGAGCTAAAAATCCCCAGAGCCAAAATCACAACTGAGACCAATTAAATCAGGTTGGGAGGTGGGTGGGAGATGGGTAGGAGGTAGGTGGCCATATTTTTGAAACATCCATGGATGATTTCAAAGTGTAGCACACTTTGGGATCCACTGTTGTAATAACGGGGGCTTCCCCGGGTGGCGCTAGAGGTAAAGAATCTACCTGCCAATGTAGGAGATTCAAGAGACTCCGGTTCTATTACTGGGTTAAGAAGATCCCCTGAAGAAGGAAATGGCAAGCTATTCAGCATTCTTGCCTGGGGAATCCCATGGACAGAGGAGCCTGGCGGGCTACAGTCCACAGGGTTGCAAAGAGTTGGAAACGATTGAGCATAACACAGCAGAAGTTGTAGTAAAGAATTCTGCAACCTCCCCCCTGCTGCACTGAGCTCTATCACCCCTTGCTTGAAAATCTTAGGACAAAGAGGAAGGAAAAAACCAGTCTAGAGAATTTAGCATTTAAAGGAACTTGGAATATAGTTCTTTTTACATGGCTTTGAAACTCACAAAAGAAATGAAATCATACTCCTGTGTTGAAAAATATGAGCCTAAATGTATCTGATCTAAATAACTTAAATATATCTGATGTAAAATATGTAATAATTTTAAGACATGCTTACGATTATGTATTTACACTTACTGACGGTGATGCTTTAGAAGAATATAGGGCTCTGATAATAGCTTCTGTAGCTTTTCACCAGTATTTAGGCATAATCTTGCTTATATGAATATAAATGAAGGAAAATTGAAGCAAACTGAGCCATACCAGAATATTTTCAGTCTAACAATTGAATTTTCTATAATCTGATTTTTTTGGAGAATCACTCAACCATGACCAGCTATACGTGGACAGTGATGTCATCAAGATGGCCAAATAATATGCCCCTTATTGGTATCCACTGTTCCCCACCCCCAACAACAATCTGGCATCCACCCACAGACAAAGTGCTTTTCCAGGGGCAGTGGGATCTACGAACATATGCCGAGGGACGCAGTAAGGGTTTTGCATGCCTGTGCATTGGGTAAAAGACAAAAGGATCTTGGTCCCAGCTGTGAACCCTGAAGTAACTTGTCAACCAGCTTCAGCCTTTCTTGGTCGTGGTCTGGGAACCCTTGGAAAATACTGACTTAGACAGTTAGCTTTAGACAAGGAAATCCTGGTATTTGTGACAACGCATGTGGACCCTGAGGGCATTATGCTAAGTGAAATAAGTTATACAGAGAAAGACAAATACTGTATAGCTTACATGTGGAATAGAGACCAAGCCCTGACACAAGGGAAGCCACCACAACGAGAAGCCTGTACACGGCAACGAAGAGTAGCCCCCGTTTGCCACAACCAGAGAAAGCCCGCGTGCCACAACAAAGACCCAGTGCAGTCAAAAACTAAATAAATAAATTAATTAATTAAAAAGTCAAAACTCATGGAAACAGAATAAAATGGTGGTGGCCAGGGGCTGGAGAGAGGGGGAAACTCATCTTCCAGTTACAAGATGAGCAACTGCTACGGTCTAAAGTACAGCATGGTGACGATAGCTAACACTACTCTATCATGTACTTGAAAGCTGCTAAGGAAGTAGATCTTAAATGTTCTCACCACAAAAAGAAACAGTGATCAGCTGAGATGATGGAGGTGTTAACTAACCCCACTGTGGGCACCACTTTGTAACACGTGCATGTGTGTATTTGCTGCTCAGTCGTGTCCGACTCTGCGACGCCATAGACGGTAGCCCGCCAGGTTCCTCTGGAATTCTCCAGGCAAGAATACTGCAGTGGGTTGCTGTTCCTTTCTCCAATTTTGTAATTAAGTATATCAAATCATCAAGGTGTATATCTTAAACATACATAATGTCCATTATATCTTAATAAAGCTGGGTTGGGGGGAAAGACCAGTTGTAGGCCAAACATATAAGCTTGACATGTAGCAGGATCTCAATAGCTATTTATTACACGAATATGAAGCCCAGAGAGTCAGAAATTTGGAAAGAAGAATATGATATGTAAATGTTAGTGTTCATTTGTAAACTGGTATAAAACAACAGCTTTCTTTTCTCCGAATGAGAATTATGAGATCAATTTACAATATTTCCACATTATAAGTTATATTTTAGGGGGAAAACCCTTCATTTATAAAACATTCAAATTAATGATGAATTTTTAAATGTTTCTAGGAGAAACTATCCAATTAGCTGTGGCACACATTAAAAAAATCCTTCAAGATTTTAAGATAGCCCTGTCTAATAGAACTTCTTATGGTGACAGAAATGTTCTATATCTACACTGCCCAATTTGGTAAAGAGTAGCCCTATTAAGCCTTTGCAATATGGCTAGTATGACTGAGGAAATGAATTTTTAATTCAATTAATCTAAATTAAAATTTAATAACCACAAGTGTTGGTGGCTACCATAACGGACAACAAAAGTTGAAGGCAAGACCTTAATAAAGTACAAAACAGCTTTTTCTGATGTTCTAGATGAGAAATTATCTTTTGCTATTATCAGAGGTGACCTGTCAATCATGCAATCTCACACACTCTATTGGCTTCATTATACTTAAATGTTGGCAAAGCACATTATAAAAGTTCTCAGCAGAGCTCCACATTCTTCTAAAATGCCACTGCTTACGGATGAAAATATACTGGAAAGGAAATTTTTTAGCTGTTCAGATCATCTGCCCAGCCAATATATTGAGAGCAAATTCTTTAAGATATTTGAGTAAGGGAATTTCTGAAGGAATAATCAATGATATCTTGAATCTTATATAGAGAATGTATCATTAAATAAGTAATAATAGCTCAAACAGCTTTTTTAAATACCAGTTGAAGCACAAAAGCACAGAACAAAAATGTATTCGTTGTCAAATGTACAAAATCTTCTAGACTATAGGAAGGGTAAGGTCAATCAATAACATTTGAGTATCTTCTATGTGCAACTTCACAAAAAAATGTTTTCCTGTCAAATGTAAGAAACAACAAATTGGTTTAGAAAAAGCTGCATGAAACACATGTTCTAAGTTAGAGCAACTAAATATTCAAGCCAAAGCCCTTATTTGCTTCATAAGACTGCAAAATTGTATACTCTTTCAAAAAGGTAGAAGAGAAGCAAAACAGTTATAAAATATCCTGTCCTAAAGACTTAGTAAAGAAAAAAAAATAAAAGCAAAAAACCAATACTAGATCTCCCGAGGAAAGAAAATGTCAGTGGGTAAAGTGGTAACGTCTTAACAATTTATTAAAAAGGAGACTTCTATATACCACGTTCTTGGACTGGAAGAATTAATATTGTTAAAATGACCATACTACCCAAACCAACGTACCAGTTCAATGCAATCTCTGTCAGAACAACAACGGCATTCTGCACAGAACTAGGACAAATAATTTAATAGTTTGTATGGAAAAATAAAAGACCTCGAACAGCCAAAACAATCGAGAAAGAGAAACAGCTGGAGGAATACGCTTCCTGACTTCCGACTATACTATAAAGCTATAGTAATAAAAACTCAGTATGGTTCTGGTACAAAAACAGACTCATAGATCGGTGGGACAGAATAGAAAGCCCAAAAATAAACCCACACACTTATGGTTAATTACTCTATGATAAAAGAGAAAAGATAGTCTGCACAATGGAGAAAAGACAGATACTTCAATAAATAGTGCTGGGAAAACAGGACAGCTACATGTAAAAGAAAAAATTGGAACATTTTCTACTCCATACACAAAAATAAAAATATTTAAATGTAAATATTAAAATATTAATGTAAAATATTTAAATTTAAATATTTACATTTAATATTTATTTAATATAAAATTAAAATATAAATGATATATATATAATAAAATATCTATAAAATACAAAATATAAAAATAAAATATAAAATATATTTAATATTTACATTTAAATTACATTTAAATACTTAAATGTAAAAATTAAAATGTAAAATATTTAAATGTTAAATATTTAAATGTAAGACTGAAAAGCATAAAATTCCTAGAGGAAAGCAAAGGGAGAATGCTCTTTGACATAAATTGTAGCAATATTTTTTGAATCTATCTCCTAAAGTAAATAAAAGCAAAAATAAATAAACAGGATCTAATTAAACACAAAAGCTTTTTCACAGCAAAGGAAACCATCAACCAAACAAAAACAGTCCTGAATGGGAGAATATATTTGCAAATGATATGACTGACAAGGGGCTGATACCCAACATATATACATACCTCATACAAGTCACCATAAAAAAATAAAGAATCTGATTAAAAAATAGGCAGAAGAACTGAACAGACATTTTTCCAAAGAGCAAATGCAGATGGCTAACAAGCATATTAAAAGAAGTTCAACATCACTAATCATCAGGGAAACGCAAATCAAAACCACAATGAGATGTCACCTCACATCTGTCAGAATGGCTGTCATCAAAAAGAACACAAATAACCAATGTTGGAGAGGATGTGGAGAAAAGGAAACCCTTGTACACTGTTGGTGGGAACGTAAATTGACGCAGCTGCTGTGGAAAACAATATGGAAATTTATCAAAATACTAAAAATAACTTCAGATGACCATTGCATCTACTACTGTGGGAAAGAATCCCTTAAAAGAAATGGAGTAGCCCTCATAGTCAACAAGAGTCTGAAATGCAGTACTTGGGTGCAATCTCAAAAATGACAGAATGATCTCTGTTTCCAAGGCAAACCATTCAATATCACAGTAATCCAAGTCTATGCCCCAACCAGTAATGGTGAAGAAGCTGAAGTTAAATGGTTCTATGAAAACCTACAAGACCTTCTAGAACTAACACCCCCCAAAATGTCCTTTTCTTCATAGGGGACTGGAATGCAAAACTAGGAAGTCAAGAGATATCTGGAGTAACAGGCAAATTTGGTCTTGGAGTACAAAATGAAGCAGGGCAAAGGCTAACAGAGTTTTGCCAAGAGAAAGCACTGATCATAGCAAAACACCCTCTTCTAGCAACACATGAGAAGACTCTACACATGGACATCACCAGATGGTCAATACCGAAATCAGATTGATTATATTCTTTGCAGCCAAAGATGGAGAAGCTCTATACAGTCAGCAAAAACAAGACCAGGAGCTGACTGTGGTTCAGATCAAGAACTCCTTATTGCCAAATTCAGACTTAAACTGAAGAAAGTAGGGAAAACCACTAGACCATTCAGGGATGACCTAAATCAAATACCTTACAATTATATGGTAGAAGTGACAAATAGATTCAAGAGATGAGATCTGATAGAGTGCCTGAAGAACTATGCACGGAGGTTCATGACATTGTAAGGGAGGCAGTGCTCAAGACCATCCCCATGGAAAGAAATGCAAAAAGGCAAAACGGTTGTCTGAGGAAGTCTTACAAATAGCTGAGAAAAGAAGAGAAGCTAAAGGCAAAGGAGAAAAGGAAAGATATACCCATTTGAATGCAGAGTTCCAAAGAAGAGCAAGGAGATATAAGAAAGTCTTCCTCAGTGATAAGTGCAAAGAAATAGAGGGACACAATAGAATGGGAAAGACTAGAGATCTCTTCAAGAAAATTAGAGACACCAAGGGAATATTTCATGTAAAAATGGGCACAATAAAGAATAGAACAGTATGGACCTAACAGAAGCAGAAGATATTAAGATGAGGTGGCAAGAATACACAGAAGAACTACACAAAAAAGATCTTCATGACCCAGATAACCATGATGGTGTGATCACTCAACTAGAGCCACACATCCTGGAATGCAAAGTCAAGTGGGCCTTATGAAGTATCACTATGGACAAAGCTAGTGGAGGTGACTGAATTCCAGGTGAGTTATTTCAAATCCTAAAAGATGATACTGTTAAAGTGCTGCACTCAATATGCCAACAAATTTGGAAAACTCAGCATTGGCCATACAACTGGAAAAGGTCAGTTTTCATTCCAATCCCAAAGAAAGGCAATGCCAAAGAATGTTCAAACTACCACACAATTGCACTCATCTCACATGCTGGCAAAGTAATGCTCAAAATTCTCCAAGCCAGGCTTCAACAGTATGTGAACGGTGAACTTTCAGATGTTCAAATTGGATTTAGAAAAGGCAGAGGAACCAGAGATCGAATTGCCAACATCCACTGGATCATCAAAAAAGCAAGAGAGTTCCAGAGAAACATCTACTTCTGCTTTATTGACTATGCTGAAGCCATTGGGTGGATCACAACAAACTATGGAAAATTCTTAAACAGATGGGAATACCAGACCACCTTACCTGCCTCCTGAGAAATCTGCATGCAGGTCAAGAAGCAACAGTTAGAACTGGACATGGAACAACAGACTGGTTCCAAATTGGGAAAGGCAGTATATTGTCACTCTGCTTATTTAACTTACATGCAGAGTACATCATGCAAAATGCCAGGCTGGATGAAGCACAAGCTGGAATCAAGATTGTCGGGAGAAATATCAATAACCTCAGATATGCAGATGACACCACCCTTATGGCAGAAAGCAAAGAACTAAAGAACCTCTTGATGAAGGTGAAAGATGAGGAGAAGGGGACGACAGAGGATGAGATGGTTGGATGGCATCACTGACTCGATGGACACGAGTTTGAGCAGGCTCCAGGAGCTGGTGATGGACAGGGAGGCCTGGCAGGCTGTAGTCCGTGGGGTCGCAGAGTTGACTGAACTGAACTGAACTGGGAACTACTAAAATGACCTAGCAATCCCACTCCTGAGTACCTACCTGAAAAAAAAAATCTCTAATTGGAAAAGATACATGCATCCTAATGTTTATAGCAGCATTATTTACAACTGCCAAGAAACTGAAGCAACGTAAGTGGGAATCAACAGATGAATGGATAAAGAAAATATGGTATACACACAATGGAATAGTACTAAGTTATATAAAAAAAGAACAAAATTTTGCCATTTGCTGCAATATGGATGGACTTGGGAGGGCATTATGCTAAGTGAAATAAGTCAGACAGAGAAAGACAAGGTATTACTTACTTATGGGATCTAAGAAATACAACAAATTAGTGAAGATAACAAAAAAGAAGCTGACTTATAGATACAGAGAAAAAACTAATGGCTACCACCAGGAAGAGGGGAGGTGGGAGGGGCAATTATAGGGTCAGGGGGTAAAGAGGTACAAACAATTAGGTATCAAATAAGCTACAAGGATATATTATACAACATGAGGAATACAGCCAATATTTTATAAAGTTTTATAAAGCCAACATTTTATACAAATATAAATGCAGCATAACCTTTAAAAATTGTGAGTCACTGTTTTGTAATAGGGCTTCCTTGGTGGCTCAGATAGTAAAGAATCTGCCTGCTATGCAGCAGACTTGTGTTTGATCCCTGGGTCAGGAAGAGCCCCTGGAGAAGGGAATGGCAATCCGCTCCAACGTTTTTTTTAAAGCTTTATTTATTTACATTATTTTTTGGCCATGGTGGGTCTTCGTTGCTGCACGTGGGCTTTCTCTAGTTGCGTTGAGCTGGGCTTCTCATTGAGGTGGCTCCTCTTGTTGAGGAGGACAGGCTCTAGGCATGCGGGCTCCAGTAGTTGCTGCTCAGTAGTTGTGGCTCATGGGCTTAGTTGCTCCCTGGTATGTGGGATCTTCCCAGAGCAGGGATTGAACCATTGTTTCCCCATCTATTTGCCATGAAGGGATGGGACCAGATGCCATGATCTTCGTTTTTTGAACGTTGAGATTTAAGCCAGCTTTTTCACTCTCCTCTTTCACTTTTATCAAGAGGCTCTTCAGTTCTTCACTTTCTGCCATAAGGGTGGTGTCATCTGCATATCTAAGGTTATTGATATTTCTCCTGGCAATCTTGATTCCAGCTTGTGCTTCATCCAGCCCAGCGTTTCTCATGATGTACTCTGCATGTAAGTTAAACAAGCAGGGTGACAATATACAGTCTTGATGTACTCCTTTCTTAACTTGGAATCAGTCTGCTGTTCCATGTCCGGTTCTAATTGTTGCTTCTTGACCTGCATACAGATTTCTCAGGAGGCAGGTAAGGTGGTCTGGTATTCCCATTTCTTGAAGAATTTTCCACGTTTGTTGTGATCGACACAGTCAAAGGCATGTGAAATGAGTGCAATTGTGCAGTAGTTTGGACATTCCTTGGCACTGCCCTTCTTTGGGACTGGAATGAAAACTGACCTTTTCCAGTCCTGTGACCACCACTGAGTTTTCCAAATTTGCTGGCCTACTGAGTGCAGCACTTTAACAGCATCAAGCTTACAAGTAGTTCACAGCATCCCAGTGCCTAGAGGGTAAAGTCTAAGCTCCTCAGTGGGACATACAGGATTCTCCATGATCAGGCTTCTTCTGCCACTCTCTGCCTTTGCCTTTTACCTGCAGCAATGCCTGATTCCTGGCGAGTATCACTCTCTCTCCTCAGAATCTGCTTATACCACATCCTTGCCCGGGGATGCCCACACATCTCTCCCTTTCCCAAAGTGCCTAGTTAACTCCAACTTGTCTTTCAAGATTGCTCAGATGAAGCTTTTACCAGTAAGAAAGAAACAAGCAGCCTCTGACTGCTCTCACCTGAGATGGTCTGCTTCTAACAGTTGGGCCACAGCATGCTCGCAATGACTGTGATCCCTGGTCTGGGGAGATTCCATATGCTGAGGGGCAACTAAATACATGTGCCACAACTCCTGAGCCAGCGCTCTAGAGCCCATGCTCTGCAACAAGAGAAGCCACCGCAACGAGCAGCACATGCACCGCAATGAAGAGCAGTCCCTGCTTGCCACAACTAGAGAGGGCCCGCAGCCAGGAAGGCCCAATACGGTCACAAATAAATAAAATCTTAAAAAATGAAAAAAATAAGAACGTTAGAATGAGACAGATAGACAACACCTTGATCACCTCTGAGCACAGATGAAAACAAGAATGTATGAACCACACAAAAGAGCAAAACTCTCTCCTGGCTAACGTGACTGTGGCTTCTCTGCCAGTTATTGCCTCAGTCCCACCTTCTAGATAAAAATTGAGATCCTCAGCCACAGAACCGCTAATGCCTTCTCACAACACCAATTCTGGAGCAAAACAGCGATTCTTTAAACCCTCCTCACAGTCAAGTAACACAAATCTAAACTGTAACAAGCTGCCTTCAGCTCTCTCACTGAGATGCCCTTTCGTTCCTCATGGTGTGGTTTCTTCTTCATTGCCACAAAGCAAGAAATCCCATGCTCACTTTGGCAGGACATACGCTAAAAGTGGAACAATACAGAGAAGATTAGCATGGGCCCTATGCAAGGATGACATGCAAATTCATGTAATGCTCCATATTAAAAAGAAAGAAAGAAAGAAATCCCTTTGTTCAACTACAGGTAAGTTGCTGACAGTCCTTGGCAGGAGAGTATCATCCCCAGGCTGGCTGAAGACTCCGGCCTTCTCTGTACCAAAGATGGACTATGTAACCTGTAGACAGCAGTGTCGGCCTGAAATTCTGTCCATTCACATCTGTCTCCCTCTGGATATCACAGGTCCCACAGGAGCCGTGTCTTGTTCATTTCTTCTCTCTGATTATCAATTTCTTGGTCCTTAGTACCTTACAAAGAGGGGCTTCCTTACTGGCTCAGATGGTAAAGAATCTGCCTGCAAAGCAGGGGACCTGGGTTTGAGCCCTGGGTCAGGAAGATCCCCTAGAGAAGGGAATGGCTACCCACTCCAGTATTTCTGCCTGGAGAATCACACTGACATAGGAGCCTGGCGGGCCACAGTCCAGGGGTCAACTGACCGACTAAGCACACACACATCTGACAAAGAACCTAGGACATAGTAAGCTCTCAAAAAGTGTTTAAGGAATGAATGAAGTACAGCAGATGCCAAACATTTATTGGATCCATTTATTGGATTAAAAGCGGAGCTTCATGTAGCAAAGTATTTTATGACATTTTCAACTACAATGTCATCTGGTTTAAGAATGCAGTTTGAAGTTCTAGGAAACCTAATTCTCTTAATTCCTCTTGCTTCTGAATATTTCAATTTCTGAAGCATATGGAAAAACAGATTAACCTTAGGTTTGGATAATGGACAGATATAGGCACATTTGAAGCTCTCTTTAAAAAAAAAATCTAAATAAGTTTCATAAGTCAGTGAAGATAATGATAAAAATGAAATCTGAGAAGAAGCAAGTTATTAATAATGCTGAGAAAACATACCAAGTTTTTTTTTTTTTTAATGGAAGCATAACTGACTTACAATATTATTATTAGTTCCTGGTGTACAAAAGAATAATTCAAAATTCAATACAAAGCTATTACACAATGTTGACTTATGTTCCCTGTGCCGCACAGTAAGTACATCCGTGTTACTTATTTATTTTATACCTAGGAATTTATACTTCTTAATTCCCGTCAACTACCTTGCCTGGCCCCCCTCCCCCCACTTTTCCCTCTCTAACCACTAGTTGGGTCTCTGTATCCACGAGCCTGTTTCTGTTTAATATTTGTTCACTTGTTTCATTTTTCAGATTCCACATATAAATGAAAAGACACAGCATCTGTCTTTTTCAATCTGACTTATTTCACTAAAGCAAAATACCGTCCAGATCCATCCATGTTGCTGCAAATGGCAAAATTTCATTCTTTTTTATGACCAAGTAATATTCTACTGTATATATAAGATACATTACATTTTATGTGGCAAGATTCATTTACAATGCATTACTCTTTTAATCTGTTCCTCAGTGGGCAAAAAATGGGTATTCATTTAATTGATATCTCAAAGAACACAGAGATCTCAAAGTAACTTTATTACATTGGTGATACCTCCTAAATTTCTGCCAACCTTTGGCGAAGACCAAGGGGTGCCATATTTCTGACAATTCAGCAGCTTATAGCGACCTTTGTAGCAAATTATAAAACTTAAAAAGAAACGTGAATGAGTAAATGTTTAATTATTACCTGGTTTGCTATATATAAAAATTGAACCCTGTGATACAAAGGGTGGGCCCAGTGAGCTGAGACAAGTGCCCACCAGCCCCGCGATGCTGAGGATGGGCCCGGGGAGCCCAGACAAGCACACACAGGCCTGTGATGCAGAGAATGGGCCCAGGGAGCCCAGACAAGCGCACACAAGCCCCGCGATGCAGAGGATGGGCCCGGGGAGCCCAGACGAGCGCACACAAGCCCGTGACGCAGAGGATGGAGCCGGGGAGCCCAGACGAGCGCACACAAGCCCGTGACGCAGAAGATGGGCCCGGGGAGCCGAGACGAGCGCACATAAGCCCGTGACGCAGAGGATGGAGCCGGGGAGCCCAGACGAGCGCACACAAGCCCGTGACGCAGAGGATGGGCCCGGGGAGCCCAGACGAGCGCACACAAGCCCGTGACGCAGAGGATGGGCCCTGGGAGCCCAGACAAGCGCACACAAGCCCGTGATGCAAAGGCCGGACCCATGAAGCTGAGACAAGGGCACACGAGCCCTGCAACACAGCGGGGTGAGCTCCAGGGGCTGAGGAAAGCCCACATAAGTCTCCGCGACACAGAGGGCGCAGTCGGGGAGCCAGAAAAAGATCCACCTACCCAGCAAGCTTCGGCCAGCGGTGCAGGACGGGACAGGAGAACAGAAGCATAGCAATGATCCCCGGGACAAGTCAGGGGCTGGTGGCAGTGGAGACACGCTGAAAGGGCCACTTTGAAGCAGCTATGGAAATAGAGGTGTCTAACACTGCCAGGGCCAGAAGGACTCCCAAACACATACTGGACCCATAGAGACTGCCGCACACTGCACGGCCCTTCAGAGAGAGGAGATCCAGCTCCATCAACCAGAACATAGGCACAAGCTCCCCCAACCAGGAAAACATCACAGGACGCTAACCCGACCCCATCCAAGGGGCAGACTCCACAGCCAAGAAGAAGTACGACCTTCAGAACCTTTTTTTTTTTTCCTCATTTTTTCTTATAAATCACCCTGTGTATTCCCCCTATATAGTCTCAAGAATCTTCTCTGACCACAACGCTATGAGACTAGATATCAACTACAGGGAAAAATTGCAAATAACACAAACTCATGGAGATTAAACAGTACATTACTAAATAATGAAGATGTTACTGAAGAAATAAGAAGGGAAATCAAAAGATTCCTGAAACAAATGACAACAAAAACATGATGACCCAAAACCTATGGGATTCAGCAAAAGCCGTTCTAAGAGGGAAGTTTATAGCAATACAATCCTACCTCAAGAAACAAGAAAAGCATTGGATAGACAGCCTAACTCTACATCTAATACAGCTGGAGAAAGAAGAACAAAAAAGTCAGCAGAAGGAAATAAATCATAAAGATCAGAGCAGAAATAAATGAAAAAGAAACAAAGGAAACAATAGCAAAGGTGAATAAAACTAAAAGCTGGTTCTTAGAGAAGATAAAATTGACAACCACTAGCCAGACTCATCAAGAAATAAAGGGAGAAAAATCAAATCAACAAAATTAGAAGTGAAAAAGGAAAGGTTACAACAGATAACACAGAAATACAAAGGACAATAAGAGAATATTATAAGCAACTATAGGCTAATAAAATGGACAGCCTAGAGGAAATAGACAGATTCTTAGGAAAGTTCAACAGGAAGAAACAGAAATTATGAACAAGCCAAGTACAAACACTGAAATTGAAACTGTGATCAAAAATCTCCCAAAAAACAAAAGCCCGGGGCCAGATAGCTTCACAGAATTCTATCAAACATTTAGAGAAGAGCTAATGCTTATTTTTCTGAAACTCTTCCAAAAAATTGCAGAGGAAAGAACACTTCCAAAGTCATTCTATGAGGCCACAATCACCCTGATACCAAAACGAGGCAAAGACAACACAAAAAAGGAAAACTACAGGCCAGTATCACTGATGAACATAGATGCAAAAATCCTCAACAAAATTCTAGCAAACAGAATTCAACAACACATTAAAAAGCTCATACACCATGATCAAGTTGGGTTTATCCCAGGAATGCAAAGATTCTTCAATATACACAAATCAATCAATGTGATACACTATATTAACAAGTTGAAAGATAAAAACCATATGATCATATAAATAGATGCAGAAAAAGCCTTTGACAAAATTGAGCACCCATTTATGATAAAAGCACTTCACAAAATGGGCATAGAAGGAATCTACCTCAACACAGGAAAGGCCATATATGATTAAGCCCACAGCAAACATTGTTCTCAATGGTGAAAACTAAAAGCATTCCCTCTGAGATCAGGAACAAGACAAGGGTACCCACTCTCACCACTATTATTCAATATAGTTTTGGAAGTCCTAGCCATGGCAATTAGAGAAGAAAAAGAAATAAAAGGAATCCAGATTGGAAAAGGAGAACTAAAACTCTCACTGTTTGCAGATGACATGATACTACACACACAAAATCCAAAAGAAACCATCAGAAAATCACTAGAGCTAATCAGCAAATTCAGCAAAGTTGCAGGATACAAGATCAATACACAGAAATCACTTGCATCCCTATATACTACCAATGAAAAATCAGAAAGAGCAATTAAGGACTCAATCCCATTCACCACTGCAAAAAAAAGAATAAAATATCTAGGAATAAACCTACTTAAGGAGACAGAAGACATGTATACGGAAAATTACAGGACACTGATGAAAGAAATCAAAGATGACATAAATAGATGGAGAGATATTCCATGTTCCTGGGTAGGAAGAATCAACATTGTGAAAAATGACTATACTACTGAATGCAATCTATAGGTTCAATGTGATCCCTATCAAATTACCAATGGCATTTTTCATAGAACTAGAACAAAAAATTTCACAATTCATATGGAAACACAAAAGACCCCTGAATAGCCAAAGCAGTCTTGAGAAAGAAGAATGGAGCTGGAGGAATCAAGCTTCCTGACTTCAGATTATACTACAAAGCTACAGTCATCAAGACAGTATGGTATTGGCACAAAAGCAGAAATATAGACCCATGGAACAAAAGAGAGAACCCAGAGATAAACCCCACACACCTATGGGTACCTTATTTTTGACAAAGGAGGCAGAATATACAACGGGGCAAAGACAGACTCTTTAATAAGTGGTACTGGGAAAACTGGAGAGCTATATGCAAAAAAAGAAATTAGAACACTTCATAACACCATTCACAAAGATAAACTCAAAATGGATTAAGGACCTAAATGTCAGACCAGAAACTATAAAACTCTTAAGAGGAAAATATAGGCAGAACACTAGATGATGTAAATCAAAGCAAGATCTTCTATGACCCACCTCCTAGAGTAATGGAAATACAAACAAAAATAAACAACTGGAACCTAATTAAACTTAAAAGCTTTTGCACAGCAAAGGAAACTACAAACAAAGTGAAAAGACAGCCCTCAGAATGGGAGAAAATAATAGCAAAGGAAACAACTGACAAAGGATTAATTTCCAAAATATGCAAATAACTCATACAACTCAGTAACAGAAAAACAAACAATCCAATCAAAAAGTGGGAAAAAGACCTAAACAGATATTTCTCCAAAGAATACATACAGGTGGCTAACAAACATGAAAAGATGCTCAACGTCACTCATTATTAGAGAAATGAAAATCAAAACTACAATGAGATACCACCTCACACCAGTCAGAATGGCCATCATCAAAAAGTCTGTAATCAATGTAAATCAATGTCAATTGATTACAGTCACTATGGAAGATGGTATGGAGATTCCTTAAAAAGCTAGGAATAATACCACCATATGACCTAGCAGTCCCACTACTAGGCATATACCCTGAGGAAACCAAAATTGAAAAAGACATATATACCCCAATGTTCATTGCAGCACTATTTACAATAGCTAGTACATGGAAGTAACCCTAGACGTCCATTGATAGATGAATGGATAAAGAAACTGTGGTACATACATACAATGGAATACTGCTCAGCCATAAAAGGAACACATTAGAGTCGGTTCTAATGTGGATGAACCTAGAGCCTATTATACAGACAGAAGTAAGGTAGAAAGAGAAATATAAATATCATATACTGATGCATATATATGGAATCTAAAAAGATGGTACTGATGAATTTATTTTCAGGACAGCAATGGAGAAACAGACATAGAGAACAGACCCATGGACACAAGGGGAGGCGAGGAGGGGGAGGGTGGGATGTATGGAGATAGTAACAGGGAAACTTACATGACCACATGTAAAATAGAGAGCCAACGGGAATTTGCTGTATGACTCAGGAAACTCAAACAGGGGCTCTGTGACAACCCAGAAAGGTGGGATGGGGAGGGAGACGGGAGGGAGGTTTGGGCGGGAAGGGGCATGGTGTACCTAGGGCTGATTCTTGTTGATGTATGACAGAAAAGCCATTATCCCTCAATTAAAAAAATTTAAAAAAGAAGAAAATAGATGACCAACAAGGACCTACTGTATAGCACAGGGAACTGTATTCAATATCTTGTAGTAACCTACAATAAAATCTGAAAGAATATATATATATAAAACTGAATCATTCTGCTCTACACCTGGAACACAACACTGTAAATCAACTATAATAACAACAAGAACAACAAATCACTGCCTCTTATGATTGTAAAACAGAACAGAATAAAAGAACAATTGTACCAGCCAGGGGTGGGGTGGGGAATTGAAAATATCAATAATAATAACTTGATGGGGAATAAAAGTGTTATATGAAATATTTTATGTTCTTTAAACCAATAAACTGACAATGAAGCCATTAATAATGCTAAAGAAAAGACTGTGTATTTTAATTTTTCCTAATGTTTTCAGGGTTCTTTTATTCCCACTAAAAGACAAATATTTTATCTTCAGGGCTTGAGAATTTACTGTATTAAATTATGACAGATTTTATTTCTGATTTGCTATTGTGCTCAACTAAGTGAAGCAAATCTTACTTTAGTGTATATAAATTTTTTTCTAAAGGTCTATTCTAGAGAAGAAAATTATATAGCATAGCAAATGTGCTGGCCTTGTTAAATCACACTCATTTAAGACACATATAAAAACACACTAGTTTCCTAAGAACAAACATTTAGAATGTAGCTGTAAGATTCCTCTTATAGATAACACATCTTATTTTCTCCTAAGAAGAAAGACAGTCACTTGAAAATCATTACTCTAGAAGGTTTAAAATGAAAAGTAATTTTTCATAGATTTAAGCTAGAAAGAATTAAAATATCTTGGGGAAAGCAGTACTTTGTATGTTAATTTGACTAGAGTGTGCACAACAGAAATATTCATTAAAAAACTGGTATCTTAAACCTGAAAAAAAAACTTTCCGAAATTATTTTTTTAAATGTGCCAAAATTCATACCTGATTTTTTAGTGATGAAAGAATATACTCCTTTTCATAGGGGGAGATTGTCTTGTGAGTTTCTGGTGTATCACTAACTAAGCAGATCCATAAAATAAACCAAATGATTCCAACAATGCCTTAAAACAGAAAAATAATAGTTACAATGAAATCAGAATGTACCAAGGCAGCAAGTAAATTTATGTCTTGAAAAAAATTATGTAATTATAAACTTCAGCACAATATGTCTAGCATTGTCACCACACAAAAATTTTTTTTTGTTATAAGAACTTTTAGGATCTATTCTTTTGGCAACTTCCAAGTATGCACTACAATATCACTGGGCGATACATTACAAACCTAGTCTTATTTATTTTATAATGGGAATTTTGCACCTAAAGCGAACAACTTTTGACCACATGACTGCCTAACAGGGTCTACCAGACAAAACTTTAAAAAACTAAATGTCTACGATCTATTATTTCCATAGGTATCTGCTTTTGTGTACTTATTTGTTTTGATTGCAGACATATTTCCTGAATAAATGTTTTGGTGGCATCTACCCTATTAACAATGTGTATCATCCTGCTGTTGAGACTGAGGAATGAAAGGCCCTGGGGCTAAACAAACAAACAAAAAAGATTAAAATTACCAAGTGAGAGTATTCTAGTTTGCTTGAGAAGAAATATTTTCAAATTTTACATTTTTATAATAAATGACATAGCAATTTTTGTAGTTAAGTGTAGCATTTAAGTCCTGGATTCAACAGCACTTTCTATTGAACAAATACTCCAAAATTAACAGCCAGTCACAGCTTAGCCAGATCATTTTAACCACATAAACTTGAAAAACAGGTTATCAGTAAGTGTTTCAGCGCTTTGTGGTTTAGGAGATGGTTACTTCAGTGAGTTGGCATATACATATTTTAACCAATTATTAAACCTCTATTACATTTCAGACCTCTCACATCATAATTTAGGTTACATTTTGAATAAACTTACCAAAGAAATAGAAGACATAAGTCCAATTCATATAGTAGCAAATTACTCCAGAAAGAGGAAGAGAAACTACTGTCCCAAGTTGTGCTCCTAGAACAACAACAAAAGTTTGTAAACTTTGGAGAAAAATGAACGAATAGGGGTCAGGTCTACTGCCTAAGAGGATGGATAATAGATTATGAGGAAAAGAGCGATCAGCTCCCATAGGTGGGGCTTCCCTGGTGGTCTAGTGGTTAAGAATTCGCCCTGCAAATGAAGGGGTCACTGGTTTGATCCTTGGGCCTAGAAGATTCCACATGATGCAGAGCAACTAAGCCCCTGCGCCACAGTACTGAGCACACCAGCTGCAAGTACTGAAGACCGTGGGCCTAGCGCCTGTGCTCTGCAACAAGAGGAGCCACCGCAATGAAGCCTGCGCACTGCAACTCCAAAGTAGCCCCCACTCATAACTAGAGAAAGCCCGCCTGCAGCAGTGAAGACCCAGGGCAGCAAGAACTACGTGAATTAAAAAAGAAAATCTCATAGGAATTGAGTTTGTTGTTGTTTAGTCACTAAGCTGTGTCCGATGCTTTTGTGACCCCATGGACTGTAGCCCGCCAGGCTTCTCTGTCCATTGGATTTCCCAGGCAGGAATACTAGAGTGGGTTACCATTTCCTTCTCCAGAGGATCTTACTGACCCAGGGATGGAACGCCATTCCTGGCAGGCAGGTTCCTTACCACTGAGCCACCAGGGAAGCCAGAGGAGCTGAGTAAGTCACATGCAAATTTAAATAATCCCTTCTCTTAAGGGATCATTTACTAGAAAACTAATAATATATAAAATGGATACATTAATATATAGTTAATTAGTTATGATTGTATAGCTATTGCTGAATTAGAAGGCATCAATCAATGGAAGACCTATTATAATATGAGCTAGTAAATGCCACATTACTAGTAAATGTGTTAGAAAGCCAAGTGTTTGGGGGAAAGGCTCAAAGATGATCTCTAAACATAACCTACTGCAGCACATCTGATGGAAAATGAACAAAGCTTTAAGTAATCTAATTTGCTCCAAATACATTACACACATTTGTATCAGATAAATAAGTACTAAAACTCATTTTAACCACAAGACAGAAGACATCTTAGTAGGTACACTGTGAGCTAAAATAATCAGCCATTGTTTCTGGTCTCAAGTTTTAGTCTTATAGCGTAAGTAAATATAAACAAATAATTATTATATGTTAGAAAGTGTTGAGTGTCACAGAGCAATATGAAAGTTCAAAGGTAGGACAGATAACCTCTGACCTCTAGAGGTCAGGAAAAGATGTAAGAGGCAGTGGTGGGACTTTGAAAAGATGAGCAAGATCTGGTCCCATAAGAAAGAAGATATAGAGGCAGGTGTAACACGGTGAGTAAGGAATGAAAGTAGGAATGGGAACTTCAACTGGGTGAAGGAGAGGAAAAGAAAGGCTAGAGAAACAGGTAGAATAGTTGTTGAATATCTGCTCCCTGCCAGGCACTATATGCCAGGGACTAGGCTGGCTAAAAGGAAGTGGTAATGATCAGAAAGACTCTTGACCCCTCGTTTGAGCGCAGACTTTATTTAATAGGCAAAGGAGAACCACAGATAGTGCCTCTTCTTGAGCTTCTTATCAGATTTCTTACATCGATCTCCACACAGCTGTAAGAATCTTCTTAAAAGAAAAAAAAGAGGAATCTTCTTAAAATGTACATGAGATCATATCTCTCAGGTAAAATATTTCCCCATTGCATTTCAGAGAAGAAAAACCCTGTGACCTGTAGGCCTTGATGTAATCTGGCTCTTGTCTATTTCTCTAACCCCATCCTCTGCTGTTATCTCTTTCATTCAGGGTTCTAGACATCTACAGTGTTTCTCATTGTTCTGAAACTATGTTACTTCCTGCCTGACAGTCCTTGTACATGCTGTTCTGATTGGCTGGAATGCTTTCCTTTTTGCCCTTTGCATGACTGGTTCATCTCATTCTTCAGATTTTAGCTTAAAAGCCACTGCAAGAGAGGTCTTTCTCAACCACTGCATTTAAAAGCCGTCAGGGCAAAAAGTTTTCATTCAGTATGTGAGCTGGAGGAATTATAATTCACATATAAAGCTCATGCTATCTTACCTCTAGATCAAAGTGATAGCAAATAATGCATAGGGAAAAAAAAAAGGTGTCTGAAGGGAGGGATTGAAAGTCATGACATGCTTATGAGATGATCAAACCAGAAATCACAATTTAAGGACACAAGCATTCAATTCTCCAGCTCTTTTGGGATTTTGTTCTGTTAAAGCATTCTCTATACCAACATCTGAAAAGGCAACATGGTTTGAAATAAAGGATGGCAGATGAAGAAAACAACAGTAGTCAATTATGCCATATTGCTATATGCTAGTGAGCCAAGGAAAACCATTAATAACAAAGTTGTATCCTCAAAGCTATTTTTTCCCAAAGGAAACACCTGACATTGCATGATTCTGGTGTATACCTTTCCCCCAAGGTTGATGTGTAGATAACAAACTGTAGCAAAAATCTTTATAAAAATGGTTATCTCACCTGCATATGAAATACTCAGAAGCTTGCTTCTTTCAAGAGGGGGAGCCCACGAAGACCACATCGCATGCATGGCTGGAAATGTGACACCCTGAGAAGGGCAAAAGGCATTTCTGATGAAATACAAAGTCGTTTTGTTAATGTTTTAAATTCGGTTGAGTATTTTGTTGCAAGAGAAATTTCCGGATAAGACTCAAACCAGAATCAGGTTTCCTGGAGTGACATGCCTTTACAGTGTTGAGTGAAAATACCTCATACTGAAGTACTTTAAAAATCTGAACAAAGATTTGTGGATTCTGTCAACTGGTTTAAGGACTGATTACAAGGTAAGGGTTATAAAAAATAGAATGTATTGAGTGATGATATAAAGGGATTCCTCTCAATGTTAACTTTACTCATCTACTTTATTTAAGGCCTGAATGAAATGGAAATGTAACCAATACATAATTTAAACATACTGATCTAATACTGTGGGATACTAGAAGAAAATTCAAATTCACCCCAATCAACAGGAAAAATGGTCCTACCAAAAAACACTCAATTAGAGTTGTTTTTTTTTTTTAAGTTTTCTGGTCATAATCAGCCTGGTAAATGCCAATTAGTGGAGGGGAAAGATAGGAGCAGGGGATTAAGAGGTATTAATACAAACCACTAGGTATAAAATAAATAAGCTGTCAGAAAATTATATATCACAGGGAATATAATATTTTAAAATAGTTACAAATGGAGTATAATCCATAAAAATTTTGAATGACTATGTTGTACATCTGAGATTTACAGAATATTGTACATCCATTACAACTCGATTTAAAAAAAATACCAATTACTGATAATGGAGAAATAGAACAGCGAAAGCAGGGAGGTCTATAGAGACTTGGGAGAAGAGATGCTACAGCTAACAGGAAGGAATAGATTCTGGTAGATTCAAAGTGGTGGATTCACTGCTCTCCTTGGCCGTTCACTACCTGTTGTAGCCTTAGAAAGATTAGTTAACCTCTTAGAACTTCTGTGCCTTTTTCTGTAAAACAGGTATTTTACTTAGGTAAGGAGAAGAGGAACCTGGTATTAGGGGGCTAGTTTTATTTTGTAGTCAAGAAGAGTTTATTTGGTACACCTCTATTTTATAAGGATCATTCAGATGAGTGACCAAAGCTTAAATTTAAATAGCACTTGGCAACTTCCAAAGTTTTCTAGCCGTTATTGTATGACTGGATTTTATTACTGCAGTCAGTGTTTTTCCTACACAGATATAAAGCAATTCCTCTCAATGTTAACTTTACTCTTCTACTTATTTAAGGCCTGAATGAGACTAACACTTTTTCACTTCCTATCTCCTCAGTAAGAGGCAGCAGTGGGGAGCTACGAAGTGTCCCCTAGAAAATGTTTTCTCTGGTCTTTGAGTAAAGCTTCTAATTTTGGAGTGCTTCCACTGGAGATCTCATCGACCACAAACAAAAATCTACTCATGTTATTTTATGGTTTAATCAGGTTTTAGTTAAAAAATAAATCCCCATTATCTTTCAGTGTCATTTTTTTGGGCTCATGCTCATACCAAAGAATGATATCTTTAGGAAAATAAGAAAGTGAGAAGGGGTAAGAAGAAAAATAAGAGAGAAAAAAAGCGTACCTCTCCTAGCCCTTCTAGTGCCCTGAGGGCAACGAGGGCTCCGACTCCGAAATCTGCAGCGAGGGGAGTGAAGAGGGTGAAGACAGCAGTGCCAAGGATCCCGAATCCTAGCAGCAGCTTCCCCCCACTTTTGCTGGCAACATATCCTCCAGGAATTTGTGTGATGATGTAGCCATAGAAAAAAGACCCGAGAATCCATCCTTGAGTTTCTGCATCCCACTGGTACTTTTTACCCTATAAAGAATAGGGGGAGAAAAAAAGTCTTTTAAGGCTAAGTAACATTCCATCGTGTTTATGTATCACAGCTTTATCCATTCATCTGTCAATGGACATGGACGTTTCCTCCACGTCTGGCTGTTGTAAATAGTGCTACAATGGACACTGGGGTGCATATGTCTATTAGAATTGTGGTTTTCTCAGGGCATATGCCCATCAGTGGGATTGCTGGGTCATATGGTAGTTTTAGTCCTCTTTTTTTTTTTTAAGGAATACTCCACACTCTTCTCCATAACGGCTGCATCAGTTTACATTCCCACTAACAGTGCCTGAGGTTTCTACCTCGAGCCTGTTATAGACAGTGAAGTAAGTCAGAAAGAGAAAAACAAGTATCGTATATTAACATGTATATATGGAATCTAGAAAAATGGTACTGATGAAACTAGTAGACGATGGATTTCTGGACACAGCAGGGGAAAGTGAGGGTGGGAACGAATGGAGGAGGTAGCATTTACATATATACACACTCGTGTAAAATAAACAGTTAGTGGGAAGTCGCTACCGAACATAGGGAGCCCACCCTGGCGTTCTGTGATGACCTAGAGGGGGTGGGATGGGGGGAGCTGAGGGAGGCTATGGATATGTATATAGTTATGACTGATTTCCATTGCTGTACAGCAGAAACCAACAGAACATTGTAAAGAAAATTTCCACCAAATAAAAAATTAAAAAAAAACAACCCAGCCTTTTAACATCTTGATAAAATGGCTCCTTTCTCTTACTGGCATGTGAGTACGTATAAATGCAATTTTGAACCACTGTTCTTTTTCTTCCTGTTCTTTTGCTTCTTGGCTGTGAGGCCAGTGAGATCTTAGTTCCCCGACCAGGGACTGAGCCCAGGCCATACCAGTGAAAGCAGCAAGTCCTAACCACTGGACTACCAGGAAACTCCCCAGAACCACTGATGGAGGCTGAAGAACATGCGGACTTCCTCTTGGGTGGGTGAGTCAATGTGATACAGACATGCAGGTTCTAGGAGCGAATGGAAAATCATCGAAAGTCATAATGTGCAGGAATGCTTGCTATTTTATAAAACTAAACTACAGGATGAATTGTAGATGTTTTGTGACAAAGAAGCCTCCAAAAAGGCAGAGGGTTGATCCAGAAAGTTACTGATCAGGATACTTCAGAGGCTAAGCCAGGCTTTCGAGCTAGGACTGGCTTCAAGGCCAGCTCTGTTACTTACTGGGTTTGTAACCTGGGCAGATTAAATGGAAAAGGCACCTAAAATAAGGCCTGACACATACTAAGTAATCACTTAATGCTAGCTACTAGTATGCAAAAATATAGATAATGTCTCCCTTTTTCAGAGCAAGCACTTAAAAAAGGATAAAGAGCAGTACAACAGAGCAAGAATTTAAACCAAGCCAGAAACCTCATGTGAGTAGGAAATGTCTTTTAACTAGTAGCAGCACACAGTAACGTGAATATGAAGATTCTAAAATTTTATTTATTTATATTTTTGGTTGTGCTGGATCTTTGTTGCTGTGCATGGGCTTTCTCTAGTTGCATGGAGTAGGGGCTACCCTCTAGCTGTGGTGAAGGGGTTTCTCATTGCAGTGACTTCTATTATTGCAGAGCACAGGCTCGGGAGTTGTGGCTCACGGGCTTATTTGCTCCATGGCATGTAGAATCTTCCAGGACAAAGGATCGAACCTGTGTTCCCTGCATTGGCAGGCAGATTCCTATCCACTGTACCACCAGGGAAGTCCGAATATGAAGATCTGACAACTTGGTATCTGAATCTTTAGAACACGTAGCCATGTAACCTAACCCATGTATTAAGAACCATTCAGGATTTCTTTTTATTGTGCATACAGGGCAGAGAGCGGAGAAGGCAATGGCACCCCACTCCAGTACTCTTGCCTGGAAAATCCCATGGACGGAGGAGCCTGGTAGGCTGCAGTCCATGAGGTCGCTAAGAGTCGGACACAACTGAAGCAGCAGGGCAGCAGGGCAGATAGGTGGCTCAGATGCTAAAGAATCTGCCTGCAATGCAGGAGACCTCGGTTTGATCCCTGGGTCGGGAAGATACCCTGGAGAAGGGAATGGCTACCCACCCCAGCATTCTGGCCTGGAGAATTCCATGGACAGAGGAACCTGGTGGGCTAGAGTCCATGGGATTGCAAAGAGTCGGACACGATTAGTGACTAAAAACTCTTCAAGTAGTTGAATTATCAGAAGAACTTGTGGAAAGGAAAAATACAAAGCAAACCTATAATTCTTTTTGTTTACAGTACCATTCTGTAGCTTCTCTGTAAAATTCCAGGCCTTCATGAAGTATCTAGCAGTTACAGGTTGAGGTGGGGAAAGTGGGTGATATGTACCCTTAACATGAATTCAATAGCATTATCAAAGTCCAACGAAAAGATTTTTGATGTCATTATTTTTGTATGTGTGCTTGTTTGGGGGCAGAAACCCTCTTCCCTGTTTGAGAAGAGGGAAGTCTTCTCATCTGTAAATGGCAGAGAAGACTCACGTAACGTAGGAGCTGGCTCTTTGATGAGCACTGGAGATGGATAAAAATATGCTTGTAAAAGGACACCAGCCTTCCCCCCCTGTATTGTCTCCATGCAAAGTAAAACGTTTAATATGTGTAAAACTCAATTCTGAACAAGTGATGAACAAGCACTCATCAATTCCACTAGAATACGAGGGGGGCAAAATGATGTAAGTGGCTTAGGTGAGACAGGTTATAGATTTTTGAAAAGAAATGGATGAATTCTTATTTTTCATCCTTGTAGTTGAGATTCTTTAACTTTTCCTGCAACAGAGGGCTTCCCTGGTGGATCAGTGGTAAAGAATCAGCCAGACAACGATCCCTGGCCTGTGAAAATCCTCCATAACGTGGAACAACTAAGCCCAAGCACCACAACTATTGAGCCTGTACTCTAGAGTCTAGGGAACTGCAACTACTGAGCCCATGTGCCACAGCTACTGAAGCCCGCGCATCCTACAGCCCTTGCTCCGCAACAAGAGAAGTCACCGCAATGAGAAGCCTGCGCACCGCAACTAGAGAGGAGCCCCACTTGCTGCAAGCAGAGAAAAACCCACGCAGCAACAAAGACCCAGTGTAGCCAAAAATAAATAAAATTTAAAAAGTTCTCCTGCAACAGGAACCTTTTAAAGAGTACAGCTATTAAATATTGTTCCCATAAAAACTATTTAGCAACATCTAAACCAATCTAGCTTCTCAGTATGCCAGACAGGTTTTTCCAAATTCTCTTCAAGGATGGCATGTTTATGGAGGAAACTGAAAAGTCACTTTTCAAACAGATCAGGGTGCAGCAGCAGCAGCTAACCAGTGACTGGGAAAACACGAAAGAAAATGATTCAGGTTTACATGAAGAAAGAGTTTGTGTTTCTGTAGGACAAACAAATTCAATGTTTTTCAATATGTTTACCTGGAAGTATTTTACGATTAAGATCGTCTGCTTGAAAAAACAGCACTCACCGTTTGGTTGTGAAGAACTTTTATGGGAGCAGAATGCTCTGCACACTCGTAGGACGTTCTGTTATCTTTGGCAGTTGTGTTTGAATCCACCATGTCCACTAGTGCAACACTCAGATTCACCCGTAATGAATAGAGAACGAAGAAACCAAAAAAGGATAAAAATGCTAGGTTGTAACGAGCAGAGCAGCACACTGGAGCTGAAATAAAGACTTGGGGTAAAACTTCCATGAAAAGAATAACTTAGATCATATTGTCTAAATCATTAAAAAGGTCACTTCTTAGATGTACCCAAGTTAGTAAATTATGAATATTTTTCTGAGAATATTCTCAGATGAAGTATACCTAAAAGCATGTATCAAGGAGAATTTGTTCTGGTATCTGTAGCTTTGATAAACATTTAACATATGAGAGCCTGAACTCTAAGATGGTTTCTTAAAACATGGAGGCACTGGTTTTATTAACTTTGCTCAGAAAAATCTGCATTCTGGAGTCAAAACTGAACCCCCAATCCCTGTCAGCTGACAAGATAAGAGAAACACAGGTAAAGGGGTTTAATGGCATTGCTATTGCTGAAAAACTATCTCAAACATGGCCAGTAAGTCCTTCTTCAGCATACCGTGTATAATACTAACTATGGCTTAGTAGTCATCTCTCACCATAAACACATCTCAGCATAAAAAACTTTCTGCTAAGGACAGGGCATGAACCCCCTTTCCCCCTCTCCACCCGCCACACACCATGATCAATTTCTTACCTTGAAAACCATCCTCAGAGGCTGGGTTTGAATCAGAAGCCATGATTAATGCTTAAGCCTTTCCTGAACTATATGTATTTAAGAATCCAGAAGCAAACTCACAGACTCTATGACAGTTGCAGCCCCCGCGACAGTTGCTCGGCTGGTCTTGCTTAAAGGGCCCACGGTAAAAAGCGCAGTAAGAGAGTGTCCCCCCCAACACACACACAGAAGCAGAGGCAGAGTGGGTGGGAGAAACCTGTTAAAGGAAGATCATATGACAGGAGGAGTTTGACCTATTTTTTTCCCTCTAATTATAGGTGTATGCACCTGATGTCTCTGCTTTTCTTCTTTTACTGAGTGGAAGAACTGGAAGGGAGATAAGAATTCAGCAAGCTGACTTAAGGGGGACTGACCCCAAGTGACAACCACAAAGTGGCAAATCCAGGGTTTTACACTGTAAGTTCGGCCAACACTGAGTGTTTTTAAAGATATGAAAATCTATTTCAATCGCTAATGACAAGTTAAATACATACATATGGATATAGGTGTGCTTTTATTTGGCAGTGATATATTAGCATGGTATGCACATATACAAATACAATACACACATAGACACACACATATGCCTGTTGTTTCCTACTCAGGAATCCTGGTATTTGCACTGACCTAGCTTTGCACAAGGATATATTTTTCAGAGTACAATGGTCTTGGTACAGATTCAGATCTGTACCATTCATTAAATCAGATACAGATTTAATGAACACAGCACAACTGCACTGAGTGTATATTAATGTACTGTAATCCAACTCACTTCTCTGTAAGCACTCATATACTTAACAACTGCCATCAATTTTAGCTTTATGAAAGATTGGCATCTTTTAACAGAGAATTTTTCGTTTGGCATTCTTGATGCGTTTCTCGAGAGTAGAGCTGGTGTTTGAACTGTGGCACCACCTGCCACAGTTCAATCCAGACCTGTGGAAACTATATTTCTAAAGTTTCATTCACACTGCCTCTGTCACCTGAATCTAATTACTCTTGCTCTCCACCCCAAGCAAATTGGCAGCTGTTTAATTAAGGACAGTTTGCAAACTACAAGGCATGTTTTTTTTTTTTTTAATTAAGCCTTTTATTTTGTATTGGAGTATAGCTCGATTAACAATGTTGTTAAAGTTTCAGGTGGGTGGCAAAGGGATTCAGCCACACATATACATGTATCCATTCTCCCCCAAACTTCCCTGCCATCCAAGCTGCCACAGAACATTGAGCAGAGTTCCCTGTGCTATATATTAGGTCCTTGTTGGTTATCCATTTTAAATACAGCAGTGTGTACACATCCATCCCAAACTCTCTAACTATCCCTTCCCCCATCCCTGGTGCCAGAAACTTGGGAAGTAGAGAAAAAAATGAGTAAAACGATTTCAAATTACCAGTGCAATTACTTGAAAATCTGACCTAGTAGTTACAGATCAGGCAATTTTAACTTTGGGAGGCACATTCAATAATCAGAGAAGAAAACGCCAACACGGAAGTCACGAAGTATATGACTATGAGGTTTTAAGAAATATTACAAATAAATGGTTCCCAGTTTTAAAAAAGTGGTTGTTGATTACAAATCAGTTGGAAAGCTTTTATTTCAAGAAAGTATGACAAGAATAAAGGAACGCATGGTGACAGAGCAAAATGTACCTGTGAATGTGGCCAGTGTTTGAACCTGGTCCAAGAAAAGTGCGCTTGCGTGACAATGAGAGAGTGCATTCACTGGGCACCCACCATACAGAAATCAAATTCCAAGTAAAACCATGCTTGCATAACGAGCGGAGCACCCATCAAAACAAACGGCAGCTTCTGAAACATGGTTTCAACTTAGGAATGTGAAGTAGGTGTAGCTGAAAGAACACAGGCTGATTTAGATCAAAGCACACCTGCTGGTGGAAACTGAGCTCTGATATTCACTGGCGGTGCGTCTTGGGGGACGGCTGCTAAGAGTTTCCATTATCAGGCTTCTCCGCTGCCAAATGAGGTGACCGCCATCCACCTCACTGGGTTGTGTGTAGATTCGATGAAGTTACTGAAGGGCAGGCAGTAACAGAGAATTCCTTTCCCATTTACCCTGGAGAACGTCATACCGATGAGATACAGGGCTACAATACACACACGTGTGTAACGCGGGACTAAAGAGGGACGTGAGCATGCTGTGTGGGGTCGGGGATGGTCAAGGAAGACCTCTGGGAGAAGGAACACAGCACTGGATCGTCATCCGTAAGCAAGAAGCCACGGGCAGGCTAGCGGAGGGAGAGTGATGCAAACATAGGCAGGGCAAGCACAGTGGAAACGAGTGAGCACGAAAGGGGCAGGAAGCCATCTGGCCCTGGGCTTTTGTTTGTTGAAAGATTTCTGATCACAGTTAGATGTCCATTGATAGATGAATGAATTAAGAAGATGCGGCCCATATATACAATGGTCATAAAAGGGAATGGATTTGAGTCAGTTGTAGTGAGGTGGCTGAACCAAGAACCCGTTATACAGAATGAAGTAAGTCTTGGGCTCCAAAATCACCGCAGATGGTGACTGCAGCCATGGAATTAAAAGACGCTTGCTCCTTGGAAGGAAAACTATGACAATCCTAGACAGCGTATTAAAAAGCAGAGACATCACTTTGCCAACAAAGGTCCATACAGTCAAAGCTATGGTTTTTTCCAGTAGTCATGTATAGATAGGAGAGTTGGACCATAAAAAAGGCTGAGTGCCAAAGAACTGATTCTTCTGAATTGTGGTGCTGGAGAAGACTCTTTTTTTAAAAAAAAACTTACTTATTTTTAATTGGAGGATAATTGCTTTACAATACTGTATTGGTTTCTGCTATATATCAAGTGAATCTACCATAGGTACCCCTATGTCCCCTTCCCCTTGAACCCCCCTTCCACCTCCCACCCCATACCACCCTGCTAGATTGTTGAGAGTTCCATGGACTGCACGGATATCAGACCAGTCAATCCTAAAGGAAATCAACCCTGAATATTCATTGGAAGGGCTGAAGCATCAGTTAGATAGCAAGGGTTAGATAGGAAAGGTTAGGAAGGGTTAGGTAGCGTCACTGATTCAGCAGACAGGAATTTGAACAAACTCCGGGAGACAGTGAAGGATAGTGTGCTATAGTCCATGGGGTCACACATGGAGTCACGCACGACTCAGCGACTGAACAGCAACGACAAAGTCAGAAAGAGGAAAAAAAATATATCATGTTTTAACTCATATATATGGAACCTAGAAAAATAGTACTGATGGTCCTGTTAACAGGGAAGAAATGGAGATACTGATATAGAGAACGAACTCGTGGACACAACAGGGGAAGGACAGGGCCGGATGAACAGGACGACTTGAGAAAGTAGCAATGACACATATATACTACCATGTGGAGAAGAGATGGCTGGTGGGAAACTGCTACACACAGGGGAGGCCCAGCATGGCATTCTGTAATGACCTAGACAGGTGGGGTGGGAAGGGGGGGGAGGCTCAAGAGGGAGGGGGGTATATAAACATATATGACTGATTCGAGTTGTCATAATGGCAGAAACCAATACAACACTGTAAAACAATCATCCTCCAATTTAAAAAAAATAAAAATTAAAAACAAATTAATATAAAAAAGAGGAGCAGGAAACAGCAGCTGACCTGATGGGGCTGGACTATGATGCTGCAGTAACTGAGTGGAACACTGGTTTCTTAATTTAATAACAAAAACAACAGGCAATAATGATTGAGCTCAATTATCAGTCTAAGTGTTTTAGATTATGGTTATAAGGATTACTGGGGTTGTACATATAAAATATTTAGAACACACATAATATGCTTCAATTACTGTGAACTGTTGTTATTATAATGCTTTCTCTGGATATTAGGAATGGAGGAAATCAGGGCTTCCCAGGTGGCTCAGTGGGTAAAGAATCAGCCTGCAGTGCAGGAGACACAGGAGGTGTGGGTTCAATCCCTGGGTCAGGAACATTCCCTGGAGGAGGGCATGGCAACCCACTCCAGTATTCTTGCCTAGAGAATCCCATGGACAGAGAAGCCTGGAGGGCTGCAGTCCACAGGGTGGCAAAGAGTTGGACATGGCTGAAGCCACTGGGCATGCATGTATGTTAGGGATCAAGGTTATTTCTCATTTCTGAGAAATTAAGAGATGAAAAAGAAGCTATTGAAGAGAGTGGGGGTGTGACGTTCCCGGTGAAACATACAGAATTGCTCAGTAAGTGAACATCCACCCAAAACTGGGGTGAGCAATCTGCCCTTGTGTTTGACCTTGAGGCACACCTTGCCTGTACTCAGAGGCAAGCACCAGGTAGGCAGATAGCTCATACTGAGACGGATGCGGTGACAAAGTAAGAGGTCAAAGGAGTTTAGAGTATGAGCAAGAAAATAAAGTGCTGGAGTGTGATTCTGACTCCAGAAGCAAGCAAAATGGAGAGGGCTAATGCTCAGGGTGAGAGCTGGACTATAAAGAAAGCTGAGTGCAGAAGAATTGATGCTTTTGAACTGGGGTGTTGGAGAAGACTCTTGAGAGTCCCTTGGACTGCAAGGAGATCCAACCAGTCCATCCTAAAGGAGATCAGTCCTGGGTGTTCATTGGAAGGTCTGATGTTGAAGCTGAAACTCCAATACTTTGGCCACCTGATGTGAAGAGCTGACTCATTTGAAAAGACCCTGACGCTGGGAAAGATTGAGGGCAGGAGGAGAAGGGGTCGACAGAGGATGAGATGGTTGGATGGCATCACTGACTCAATGGACATGAGTTTGGGTGGGCTTCGGCAGTTGGTATTGGACAGGGAGGCCTGGCGTGCAGCAGCTCATGGGGTCGCAAAGAGTCGGACATGACTGAGCGACTGAACTGAACTGAATGCTCAGTGAAAGCAGGAGCTTTTCAGCTATGTTGTTCACTGCTGTCTACCTTCAATGCCGAGAGCAGTGTCTGCAAGAGTTGGCATACAAATATTTAGGGGGCTTAAAAGTAGAGAGTGTGGCTTCCCCAGTGGCTCAGCTGGTAAAGAACTTACCTGCTAATTCAGGAGACGCAGGAGACGCAGGTTTGATCCCTGGGTTGGGGCGATCCCCTGGAGGAGGAAATGGTGACCCACTCCAGTATTCTTGCCTGGAAAATTCCATGGACAGAGGAGCCTGGCAGGCTACAGTCCACGGTGTTGCAGAGAGTTGGGCACGACTAAGCGAGCGTGAAAAAGTCGAGAGGTGTATCTTTAAAAAAATTATTGATTTATTTATTTTTGGCTGTGCTGGGTCTTTTATCGCTACATGTAGGCTTTCTCTAGCTGTGGGGAGTGGGGGCTACCCTTCATTGTGGTGCACTGGCTTAGTTGCCCCGAGGCATGTGGAATCTTCCTGGAGCAGGAATCTAACCCAAGTCCCCTGCCTTGGCAAGCAGAGTCTTAACCACTGGTCCACAAGGGAAGTTCCAAGAGGGGTTTCTTGATGGAAGTTCACAGTTCTACCTATGAAGTTCTCTTGACAATAGATAAAACAGACACACCTTCTCTCTACTTCTGGATCCGTGTGAAATCTTCCATAAAAATAAATGAGGCATCAGTGGGTGGAAAGTTCAGATGGAATGAGAGAGAGGTCAAAGTGGAGCAGTTACACAGGCAGGAAGGGAGGAATTCTAGTTGAGGTTAAGGCAGTTATGGGAGCTGACAAAGTCCAAGGGGTGACTGAGGAGGGAAGGAAGTCATCAGACACGTCTGAGTCTGAGAACTTGAAGGGATGTGTGTGAGAAGTCACTCGAGATAACAGTGGGGAATTAGAGCGGAGGAGATGGAAGTGTGTCGGGTGGGTAAAGCCTATGATCAATGAAGCAAAGGGCTGGGCAATGGGAGAGGGGGAGACCGTGTGAGCGAGAGTGGTCTAGCTGAATGGCCCTGAGAGTTGAGGGGTGATTGGGAGCATCAGTGCGGAGTATGAAGGAAGTGACCCCACCAGTTGCTGTAGATAACAGACAGCAGTGAGGAGTGGGAGTGGAGAGCCCAGAAGGCCGGGCTTCCGCTGGAGTAAGGAGGTGCCTGAGGGGAGTGCAGGCTGGTGAACACCTGAGGATGCCCGGCCTCCATTCACGGTGGGAGGGTCTGACCCTGGGGACAAGCGGGCCTGGCTGAGGAGCAGGACGTACTGAGTGGTGGTGAGGGGCTGAGACTGAGGTGGAAAATTCATGGGCAAGGGCACGGACCTACGCAAAGATGATGACTTTCTCTAGAGGAGGGGGCCTGGATGAGTGGCCCCTTGGCCAGGGAACTGCATTAAAAAAGAGTTCCTATCTAAATGGTTAAAGTAAATTTTGCTTCTAAAAAAGGTAAATATTTAACTAATCTTAGCCGTCTTGGGCTTCCCTGGTGGCTCAGATGGTAAAAAATCTGCCTGTGATGCAGGAGACCCAGGTTCAATCCCTGGGTCAGGAAGATCCCTTGGAAAAGGAAATGGCAACCCACTGCAGTACTCTTGCCTGGAGAATTCTACGGACAGAGGAGCCTGGTGAGCTACATACAGTCGATGGGGTTGCAGAGAGTTGGACATGACTGAGCAACTAACACATAGACACACACAGACACACACACACACACACATACACACAACCTGTCTTATGGGTAACCCACTCCTGATAAGTCTTTATTTATTCCTAGTTCCCAAATTAATATCCATTTACATGAAAACAAATTCCATTAAAATGGACTCAGTTAATTTTTTTCCTGTTAGGCATTGAATATATTAATTTTTAAAATATATGCAACAGTATTACACGTATTTGCCTGGAGAATTTCATGGACAGAGGAGCCTGGCGGGCTGCAGCCCACTGGGTCACAAAGAGTCGGACACGACTGAGCAACCAACTCACAACATTAAATGTAGGCCTTGTTTAAATCTATACTCTGAAACAGAAAAATAAAAAACCGCTAGAATGGACTCAGTTACTTTAATATGTTAACACTAATTATCACAACATGACCCAAGGCCACGTCCCTTCATCCTGCAATATGGTTGCTGTCTATGAGCACTCCATACCTTATATTTAAGACGGTAATTACACACAAGTTATATTTGTGTGTACTATACAAAGCTTGTATAACTGAGCCTTCAATGTAACCATCTGCCTCTTGCCCCAAAAGAATAGTAGAGGCAAAAAACAAAACAAAACAACAAAGAAATGAAATAAAGCAGAGGATGTGCCATTATAAGCTAGAAAATAAAGTTCCAATAGTGTGTGACATGAAGAATGGGGCTCTTTTTTTTTTTTGGTGCCAGCTGCTCTGAGGAATGCAAAATCCAATTTTAACTGATGATAATAATAGTAATTAACAGTTACTATATGCCAAACTCTATTCCAAGCACTTTCTATTACCTTATTTAATCTTCACAATAGCCCTATGAGTTAGGTATATTATTTTCTCTGATTTACAGGCACAGAGAGATTAGGTTAGGTAGTGAAACTAGGATTGGCAATTAGGCACCCTGCCTCCAGATCCATGTTCTGCTTTTAAACACAAAGAAATGTCTAAGGAGATCTAAAACTGACTTTTCCTAACATGAATGAACATATTTTCGGTGCAAACAGTATTCTGAAAGTCCATTTAATCAAATACAAGACACATTTCATTCATACAAAAATAAACCTTCAACTGGTGGGAAGTGTGAGGAATGGAATTTTAATTCCCTGCCTCCCTCCTATCTAAATTAAGCAGAAAAATCTATACATTCCTTTGGTTTATCAGCACTAAGCCTTCCTTCCCCCCATCACTTAAAAACATTTTGGGGGGTATATTAATAGTTGATCTGATTTACAAGTTGTGCTATTTTCAAGGGTATAGCAAAGTGAATCTGTTATACATATACATATACCCACTGTTTTTTAGATTCTTACCCCATATAGGTCATTACAGAGTATTGAGTAGAGTTCCTTGTGCCACACAGTAGGTCCTCATAGTTACTTACTTTATATATAGCAGTGTCCATATGTCAATTTCAATTGTCCAATTTATCCCTCCCTCCTTACCTCTTGGTAACCGTAAGTTTGTTTTCCTCATCTATATCTCTATTTCTGTTTTGTATATAAGTTCCTTTGTATCCCCCTTTTTTAGATTCCACATATAAGCGATATAATATGATATTTGTCTTTCTCTACCTGACTTACTTCACTCAGTGTGACAATCTCTAGATTAGAGGAATCAAGCTCCCTGACTTTAGAATACAAAGCTACAGTATTTAAGACAGTATGGGACTGGCAGAAAAACAGAAATATAGACCAATGGAACAGGATAGAAAGTAGAGATAAACCCAGGCACCTATGTTCACCTACTCTGTGGCAAAGGAAGCAAGAATCCACAGTGGAGAAAGACAGTCTCTTCAATAAGTGGTGCTGGGAAAACTGGACAACTACATGCAGAAGAATCAAATTATTACACTCCTGAACACCACACACAAAAATAAATTCAAAATGGACTGAAGGCTTAAATGTAAGACTGGACACTATACAACTCTTAGAGGAAAACATGGGCAGAACATTCTTTGACATAAATTTCAGCAAGATCTTTTTTGATACACTTCCTAGAGTAAATGGAAATAAAAACCAAAAATAAATAAACGGGACTTAATTAAACTTAAACGCTTTTGCATGACAAAGGAAATCATAACCAAAATGAAAAGACCACCCTCAAAATGGGAGAAAAGATCTGGAAATGAAGCAACCAACAAGGGATTAATCTTTAAAATACACAAACAGCTAATGCAGCTCAGAAAAACAAAAGACAAATAAAAAATGGGCAGAAGACCTAAACAGACATTTCTCTGAAGGAGACATACAGATGACTAAAAAGCACATGAGAAGATGTTTAACATCACTAATAGCGAAATGCAAATCAAAACTACAAACCTGATACCAGTCAGAATGGCCGTCATCCAAATGTCTGTAAACAATAAATGCTGAAGAGGGTGTGGAGAAAATGGAACCCTCTTACACTGTTAGTGGGAATGTAAATTGATACAGTCACTATGGAGAACAGTACGGAGATTCCTTAAAAAACTAAAAATAGAGCTACCATATGATCCAACATTCCTAATCCTGGGCATATTATCTGGGGAAAATCATAATTCAAAAAGATACATGCATCCTCAGTGTTCATTGCAACACTCTATACAGTGTCCAGGACATTCAAGCAACCTAAATATTCATCAACAGAGGAATGGATAAAGAAGATGTGATACACATATACAATGGAATATCACTCAGCCAGAGAAAAGAATGAAACAGTGACATCTGCAGCAACACAATGTCTCCCATTACTTTGGTGTTCATCTCTGAAATCTAGCTGGCTATGGAAAAACAAAATGCTTGAAAGGCAAACCAGTCAGGTTACCGAGAATTCTGTCATATTCTGTCAACCTGAGAGGTTCTTTAAAACTATAGAAATATACCTTAATTTTAGCTCTCTTAATAAAAAAGCACTACCTATAAAACAAAACCATGTCCTCTTATCCATGATGGAGTGAGTGCTGAACTTTCAAATTTGTGAAGTCACCAAAAATGATTAAGCATTTTGCAAATAGGAATTTCTCAAATGTTATACAAATGTGGCAGTGTTGTGACAAGGAAGGAGGATGGGACTAAAATCTAGAACTCTGGTTAGACTTTAACACAGCTACAGCAATCTTTGGGAACTTAATCTCTTTTTGGCTCTTGGTTGTTTATATATAAAATGATGCCCACCAGATGGTAGTTTAGCCTCTAAGGTGTTTTAACTGCTGTATAACATTATAACTAACATTTTATCAGCTTTTGTTATCTCTTCTGATAAACAAAACTATACACATAGGTGTAGAGAAGATACTGCTAATTTCATATAGGCTTGTTCCAAAACAAACATAAATGATAAGTAAAACATACATACTATGCTCAGTCGTGTTGGACTCTTTGTGACCCCATGGACTGTAGCTCACCAAGCTCCTCTGTCCACAGGGCTTCTCCAGGCAAGAATACCGGAGTGGGTTGCCATGCCCTCCTCCAGGGAATCTTCTCAACCCAGGGATCAAACCCAGGTCTCCTGCATTGTGGGTGGATTCTTTACCATCTGAGCCACCAGGGAAGCCCAAGAATACTGGAGTGGGTAGCCTATCCCTTTTCCAGGGGATCTTCCAGACCCAGGAATCGAACCAGGGTCTCCTGCATTGCAGGTAGAGTCTTTACCAGCTGAGCTACCAAAGAAGACCAAGAATACTGGAGCGGGTAGCCTATCCTTTCTCTAAGGGATCTTCCCAACCCAGGAATCAAACCAGGGTCTCCTGCATTGCAGGCAGATTCTTTACCCACTGAGCTACCAGGGAAGGCCAAAACATATATAAACATACAGAAAGAGAGATTTTAAGGTCAGCTGAAGATTTACTCCTTCAGGCACCACTAAAAAGCTAATTTTGGATGGAAAGTTTTTTTTTTTTTAAACACCTACAATGTCTGAAATATGCAAAGTAAACATACAGAACATAATTTAAATAAAAATATAACTAATAGTCATCTTGTTTCTCCTATTAGATGCACAGAAGCTAGGACCGGGGCACTACCGAGCGAGAAGAGGAGGTAACTCCTGGTGCCTCTTATAAAGCTGTTATACCCATCTTTGTCTTTCCCATTGCTCCTCTCTTGTCTTTGTCATAGCACACCAGGCACAGAGCTTAATTTAAAATATTGTTGACTAATGCAACACCTTGAAACTTTTCTCTAAAACCCTTACATTTTAAGTAGCAAAAAATAACAATGTGTTGCTGCTATTTTTATCTTCTTTTCCTCTCCTGTAGGTAATGTATAGAGTAAAAATAAGAGGGGAAATGCTTATAATAAAGACAGCCACCTCAAGGCATGAGGAACAGGGCTAAGATCTATACAAGAACACTCAACCCATGAATCAAGGAGGGACTGTTTTCAAATTTCATTCCCATCTCATTCCATTTCCCAAAAGGAATGAAAATTTTCTTTTTTAATCGACCTTATTGAGGTATATTTTACACACAATAAAATGCTCCCATTTCAAGTGTACAATTTGGTGAATTTTGACAGATGTATATATCTGTGATCCCTAGTCAAGATGCAGAATTTTTCCATCACCCCAAAAAGTACCCTAGTGTCTCTGCAGGCAACTCCTTCCTGCCTGTAGCTTCCATGCAACCAATGATCTGCTTCCTGTTATTACAGATTAGTTTTGCTTGTTTAGAACTTCACACTGACCGAAAGCTACATTAACATGGTGGTTTCCTTTGTGCCTGGGATTTAGCCACATCACGTGTGTCGGTCGTTACTTTTTATCACTGAGTATGTGTGAATATACCCCAATTTGTTTATCCAGTCATTTGTTGATGGATTGATGGATAGGCTGTTTCCAGTTTTTAACTATGGATATTATGAATTAAAGTTGCTATAAACATTATGTGGTACTATGGTCATGCATGCTTACCTTTAAAATATTAATAGGCTGCCAGTTTTCCAAAGTACTTGTACCATTTTACACTCTTACCAGCAAAATATGAGTTCTAGTTACTACATAAGTTTGCCAGTATTTGGTATCTTCGGCCATTTTAACTTTAGCTATTTTAGTAAGCGTGTAATGGCTCATTGTGGTTTTAATCTGCATTTCCTGACAACTACTCTGTTTAACATCTGAGCTAAAATTTGATTATATATATATATTTCCCAATTGTAATAGAATATAGTAGTTTCTAGGGAATATCTTTATGACGGCATTTATTTCTGTGTTTCCGCACTAGATTATTTCAGAGAAGAGGATTATAGAAATCTAATTCACATGTCATGAAAAAAGATCAGTTTATGGAACTAAGTCCGACTTCCAGATAAAAGGCCACTATGGTACAGTGCTTACCCTGAGTGTCCACAAAAATAAACACCTAGTTGCCAGATGGAGCTATAATATTGCTACCTCTACTGCCACCATCTGGTAATGTTAAAAACAAACTTAAAAGGTTATACTGCTCTTGGTCAAGAAAAGTTAAATTTCTAATTCAGCTCTGTTTCTCAAGCATACATCTTTGAAACTACAGAATGCATGCAAAGTGGTTTATTCTTTAGTTTTGATTTCTTTTAAAGAAGCATGATAGCAAAATATTTTAATTTCCCCAAATTCAGGGAAGATGCGTTGTTAAGTATTATACATCCTTTTCTATTTGCTGCAAGGCTTTGGACAAATTACCTTAGCGCTCTGTGGATAGCCTATCTTGAGCCTATCTATGGATAGCCTACCCGTTTCCTAACTTATTAGACTGCTACGACTTCATCGTAGACAACTAACTATACCGGGGGGAGGGGGGGGACGTATGCCGTAACTTTTACTGCACAATTTCAAGATATTCGCTGAGTTATCCAATAATTTCCCTCTGCATACGCAACAAAGTTAACCCCAGTCCCTTTTTTTTTTTTTTGTCTCCACGCCCAAGGAGCTAGCTACCAGATCACATGCTGGAGGACCAGCAGCTGTGGACAGCTGGCAGTGACAAGGAGGAAGAGTCGCGTCTCCGTCCCGCCCTCCAGCTTTCAATTGCAGGTTTCCCCAGGGCGCTTTTTTCCTCGGGGTCCTCCGCTCCGCCCTCTGCCCATTCATTCCAAGGTTCTCTCCCCCAGTTCGTTCTTCCACAGGGTCCCCAGCTCAATACTACGGAAGGTCGCCCGGCGCCCTGCGCCCGCGGCGCCCAGCAGGTCCTCGCCCGAGCCCGCCGGCTGCACCTGCCGAGGCCCCCGGGGCTGCACCTGCCGAGACTCCCGGGGCTGCACCTGCCGAGGTCCCGCCGGAGCCTCCGCCCGGCCCCGGCCTCCCGGCGCCGCTCACCTCCCGGGCCCAGCAGCGGGCTTCTGGGCATCCGAGAAGACGGAGGCTTGAAGGGGGCCCTCATCGGGCTCCCCGATCTCAGCCCCCGAGGGCTTGAGCGGCTCTGGACACCCTCCACCTTGGGACCGCCACCCTCCCGAAGCCCCCCTGGATAGCGCCGCCACTCACCGGTTTCCGCCTGCGGGGCGCGCTGCAGGAGCGGTGTGCGGTCCGAGCCCTCCTCGCCGTCGCTCGGGGCCAAGTCCGAAACCGGGGACTTCATGACGTCTCCAGGGAGCGACGCCGCAAACCTGCCTCGCGGAAAAGAGAGCTCCAGCAGGACCGCCGAAGCCCCCCGCCCCTGGGCCGAGGCGGCCAGGCTGAGCTGGGCCGCTGGCACCGCCCCCAATCTGACCCCGCCCCCGGCCACGTAGGTCACTGGCCCCGCCCCGGGGCGGCCGCGCAGGCTCCGCCTCCGCCGCCATCTTGAGGCTGGGGCTCTTGGCTGCAGGTGGGGCGAGGACTGCCGGGTTCTGGAGCCCTGGCTTGCTGAGGGTGCGGAGTCGTCGGGCCCGCCAGCTGTAGGCCCGCTGGGTCGCTGGTGTTCTAAAGACTGGTGTTACCCTCCCTTGCGCTCCCTGGTAAAGCTCAGAGAGCAGCGGGGACTGGGAACCTTGAGGCGGAAGACAGAGGCTTAAATCTTGCATCATTAAGGGGAGAACTTGGAGTGGATGACGTTCAGTTATGGTAGTAATTTGCCATGAAAGTGATTCATGCATTGGAGAAGGAAATGGCAACACACTCCACTGTTCTTGCCTGGAGAATCCCAGGGACGGCGGAACCTGGTGGGCTGCCGTCTATGGAGTCGCACAGAGTCGGACACGACTGAAGCGACTTAGCAGCAGCCATGAAAGTGAAAGTCGCTTAGTCGTGTCCGACTCTGTGCGACCCCATTGGACTATCTAGTCCATGGAATTCTCCAGGCCAGAATACTGGAGTAAGTAGCCATTTCCTGCTCCAGGGGGTCTTCCCAACCCAGGGATCGAACCCAGGTCTCCCGCACTGCAGGCGGGTTCTTTACCAGCTGAGCCACAAGGGAAAATTGCCGTGGATATTAGCAACCCCAGTACTCTCTGCCCGTGACAGCATATTGTCCCTAGGATAGCTTTTAAGGTGGAAAACAGGCAATAGAAGCATTGATTCCTGTGTAATTGCCTACTTTGCAGTCAAAATACCCAGTTATCAGCAGTTTCCTATGGTTCACCCTATGCAGTCATCTGACTTAACGTCTCCACAAGTCTAATTCGAACAGGTTTTCCTGGCATTTGCTGACTCTAAGGGAGAAGCGCTAGGAAAATGCACTATCTTGCCTTGGGGTGTGTGACCACCGGCAGTAATCCTGGGAACTGTAGATTGATTAGATATAAAGGCATAGTAGATGACCTTGTAGCGGGGAAGAAACTCACAAGCCATATGTTGAGTCAGCCAGGTCAGGCGCTTGGTGAGGTCCACGTGGTAACAAATGAGAGGGGTCATCTGGTGTCCAGAGGGGAGGGTTGCAATTACTGAAGGAATTCTTAACCTCTGCATGGGTAATGGCTGGGAAGGTTATCAAGTTAAAACTAGGACAAATCAGACCTAGTTTCTGAAATTATGTAGATTTTAAACTCTCTGAGGTGGATTCTGGCCTGTCAGAATTTTGTAGTGTTAGGAAGTTCACAGGTGGCTACACTTTGAATAGCAAGGTTATAAAGGATTTGAACCAGAAAGATTCCAACAAAAACTTGAAAGTTTTCAAACCACAAGAGGTCCTTAAAAAAAAAAAAACCTACCCCTTTTATTTTAGAAGTTTTAAGTTTAAAGAAAAGTTGTGGAGCTAATCTGGAGAGTTTTGCATACCATTTGTCTTGTTTGAAGTATAGCTGACATCTTAGGTTGGTATGATACATTGATAACAGCTAATTAGCCATTGTTAGGTTGTTGTTAATGGAAGTTCATACTTTATGTTCAGATTTATTTAGCTTTTACCTAATATTCTTGTTCTGTCCTAGGATTCCATCCAGAATGCCACATTATATTTAATCATTGTATCTCATGGGACTCCTCTAGACTGACAGTTTCTCAGATTTTCCTTGTTTTTGCTGACCTTGAAAGTTTTGTTGAGTACTGGTAGAATTTGTAGAAAGGCTCTGAATTTGGGTTTGTTGGATGCTTTTATTGTAGTTACGGGTTTTGAAGAAAGACCAGAGAGGTAAAGTGCCATCGTCATCACATAATTTCAAGAGAATGTGCTGTCAGCATAGCTTATCATTAATGGTTATCACTGGTGGTGTTACACTTCATCACATGCTTGAGGTGGTGTTTGCAGGTTTTGCCTTGTGTCAAATTCCTCTTTTTTCCCCTCCCATTCTCAGTATGTGCAGCTTGTACTTGAGGGGTAGGGACTTGATGCTTCATCTCTTTGAGGGACAGAATTCTTTTGTATCGGAAATGTGTCTGTTCTCCCCCGTTTGTTTATTTTATGTGTACATATATTTAAAATTTGAGACTCATTTATTTATTAAAATTTTTTGTTTTACATTGGAGTGTTGTTGATTGACAATGTTGGGTTAGTTTCAGGTGTTCAGCAGAGTGATTCAGTTATACATGTACATGCAGCATTCTTTTTCAAATTCTTGCCCCATTTAGGTTATTCTAGTGTACTGGGGAGAGTTCCCTGTGCTAGACAGTAGGACCTTGTTGATTTTTTTTTTTTTTTTTTAAGCTGCGCTGCACTGCTGGTGGAATCTTAGTTCCCCACCCAGGGATTGAACTTGGGCCAAGGCAGTGAAAGCGAGGAGTCCTAATCAGTGGACTGCCAGGTAACTCCCAAGGTTATCTGTTTTAAAAAAACAGCGTGTACGTGTCAGTCCTAGATTCCCAATCTATCTCTCCCCCACCCCCATATATTTATTTATTCAGTCATTTATTTATATTAATGTGGATTCATGGTTTTTTATCCTTTGGGTTATAATCCAACGCTCTGTTATTCATTTTATTGCTCAGATTATTCCAGCTTTGGTCATTGACTACTCCTCTTTCAGTCGGCTCCTGTAACCTTTTTATATGTCCCTGTTGTGTATTTTTTGGGCACTACCTTAGTTTCTGGTATTACAAGCTGTTGCAGCTCGTCCTGAATAGTCTCCGCTCCTGCCATTTCTCCAAGGGCAGTGATATTAGAAACCAAGATGGTGCTGGGTGTACTTGCTACTCTGTCACTGATTCCAGGCCCAGAGGAGGTACTTTTGTTTTTGTTTCCTTTTATTATCTTCCCAAGATAACTTTTTTTTTTAAGTATAAGGTAACACCTTTTACTTCCTTGTATCTGGCCTTCAGTTCCTGGTCACTGCCATAAAAGATTCTTGTTGAGCTTGTTTATTTATTTTTTGATTGGTAATTTCTTCCTTTACCAGCACTCTAAACCAGTGCTGTTTAATAGAAATTTTATGGAAGACGTATATGTAATTTAACATTTTCTAGTAGCTACATTAAAAACTTAAGAAACAAAAAAGTAAAAAAAGATGAAATTATTTTATAATATACGTTATTTAATCAAATCTATCAAAATTTTTACAAATTCAATATCTAATCAATATAAAACACTTAATGAGGGACTTCCCTGGTAGTTCAGTGGTTAAGATTTTGCCTTTCAATGCAGGGGCTGGGGGTGTCTTTAGCTTCCCCTAAGATCCCACATGACTCCCCACATGACTCTGGACCAAAACATAATATATAAACAATATTGTAACAAATTCAATAAAGACTTTAAAAATGATCCACATCAAAAACAAAAACCACTTAATGAGATATGTTATATTCTTTTTTTTGGTTCTAAATCTTCAAAATGTGGTGTGTGTATTACACTTACAGCACATCTTTGTTAAGACTAGTCACATTTCAAATGTTTGATAACCACATGTGGCCTGGGCTGCCATTTGGGACAGCACAGTCGCAGACCATGTGAGGGCTTACTTTTCCCCCAAATTCTATCTGCATGGAAAAAGAATGTCTTCTGATCAGTGCCTAGTTCAAAAGACTATCTGTTTTCTTCCTTCATAAAATGGGGATAATAATAGAAACAACTATTATTGTTAAACAACTCATTTTCTTATTACGAGAAATAAATAAGATAACACATGCAAGTCATGGTATAGGATGGGTTGTTGTTTAGTTGCTAAGTCATGTCCAACTCTCTTGCTACCTCATGGGTTGTAGCCCACCAGGCTCCCTGTCCATGGGATTTCCCAGGCAAGAATGCTGGAGTGGGTTGTCATTTACTTCTCTAGAGCATCTTTCTCACTCAGGGATTGAACCCGTGTCTCCTGTGGCTCCGGCACTGGCAGGTGGATTCTTTACTGCCACCAGGGAAGCACTGCATGATGGGTAGTAAGTCTCAATACATGTTAGCTATTGTCATTTTTATTGTTAAGTTTGTTTTGGAAAATGAACTTACCCGTCTTAGGAACTCCCTTATTTATATATTTTAAAATGTAGTTTATTTAGTGTCATGTTATTTTCTGGTGTATTTTCAGTTATACACACACACACACACATTCTTTTTTATGTTCTTTTCCATTATGGCTTATTACAGGATATTGAGTATAGTTACCTGTGCTATACAGTAAGACCTTATTGCCTACCTATTTTATGTATATTAGCTTGTATCTGCTAGTCCCAAATTCCCAGTTTATCCCTCTCCCACTCCCTTTCCCCTTTGGTAAACATAGGTTTGTTTTTTTTTTTCTTTCTATGTTTGGTAGTCTGTTTCTGTTTTATAAATAAGTTTCTTTGTGTCATATTTTAGATTCCACATATAAGTGATATCATATAACATTTGTCTTTCTCTTTCTAACTTACTTCACTTAGTATGATTATCTCTAGATCTACCCATGATGCTGCAAATGGCTTTATTTCATTCTTTTTTATAGCTGGGTAATATTCCCTTGTATATATGTACCACATCTTTTTTTTTAAACTTTTTATTTTGTATTGGGGTACAGATAATTAACAATGTTGTGATAGTTTCAGGTAAAAGGCAAAGGGGCTCAACCATACATATACAGGTATCTATTCTCTTCCAAACTCCTCTCCCATCCAGGCTCCCCCATACCAATGAGCAGATTTCCATGTGTTATATACAGTAGATCTTTGTTGGTCATCCATTTTAAATATAGCAGTGTGTACACGTCCATCCCAAACTCCCCAACTATCTCTTCCTCCCATCCTCCCTCCCTGGCAACTATTAAGTTTGTTCTCTTAAGTCCGTAAGTCTGTTTTATAAATAAGTTCATTTGTACTGTTTCTTTTTAGATTTCACATGTGTGGAATTCCTAGGTGGCTCAGTGGGTAAAGAATCCCTCTGCAATGCAGGAGACAAAGGAGATGCAGATTTGATCCCTGGGGTGGGAAGATCCCCTGGAGGAGGGCATGGCAACCCACTCCAGTATTCTTGCCTGGAGCGTCCCATGGCAGAGGAGCCTGGCTGGCTACAGTCCATGGGGGTCACCAAGAATCAGACGCGACTGAAGCAACTGAGCATGCATACATATAAGGGATGTTGTGCAATATTTCTCCTTCCCTGACTTACTTCACTCAGTATGACAATCTCCAGGTCCACCCACATTGCTGCAAATGGCATTGTTTCATTCTTTTTAGTGGCTGAGTAATATTCCAATGCCGATGGACACTTGGATTGCTTCCATGTCTTGACTATCGTTAATAGTGCTGCTATGAATATTGGGGTGCATGTATCTTTTCAAATTATGGTTTTCCCCAGATATATTCCCAGGAATGGGATTGCTGGGTCATATGCTAGCTCTATTTTTAGTTTTTAAGGAACCGCCATACTGCATCAATTTACATTCCCACTAACAGTGCAGAGGAACTCCAATTTGATTTTTATTATACCTCTTTCAAAATACAAATCACTTTCTGTCCAGAATTATATGGATAGTGGCTGACTATGCAGCTGTTTTAGTTCCTTTCTGTGGCTGTTGGTGTCCTAGGAACTGGTATCACGTCTCATTTATCTTTGTGAGCTGAGAAGTTCGTAACTCTGGTTCTTTCCCTGGGCTTATCGTATTTCACAGTGCTTTGCCTTGCTGGCCTTGGTGAAACTTCCAAGGTGAAATCTCAAGTAGATATGTGTATATAGGGTGTAAAAACTCAATGGAGAGACAAATACTGAAACCACTAAATTTAGAAATAGTAAAATTGGTAAAGGAATTTTTGGATGAACAATGTCACCCTATAAAATCATCCTTTATCCCAGATTTTCCTCTAAAATAATTAATTATAATCACAAATGTGATTATCAAGCTATAATGGTTTAGATACTTTATTCAATGTCTTAATTAATTATTATTATTTTTGCCAAACTTGACAATTAATCATTTGAGAGTTTATTTCTTTGGGTTAATTTCAGAATTCTTTGTCATTTTATGGTTCTGAATCTCTAGGATTTAGCAACTATTTTCTTTAAATTGTATCACATTATTATATATTCCACCATTTTGGAGATCTTGTCCTCACAGAATTCTGTAAAGTTCAGTTCCACTGATCATTTTTTTCTCAAATTATCTTTGTAACTTATATAGAGTGTTAGGCCAAATACTTGCTCAGACAATAGATTTTTGCAAAGGAGAGACACTGAGACTTTAGGTACTACCGTTCAGCCTGACTTCAAATAATGATGTAATGTAATTATTCAAGGAGGAGTGTTAAAATATTTTAAAAAGATAGGATTTGTAGGAAAATTTCTATTGAGTAAAAGATTTCTCTCTACTCTAAGAATATTGATTTTCCTTATAATACTTCTTTTCTGGCATCACAATTCTTGATTTCAAACTTTTTTTACAAAGCTATAGTTCTCAAAACAGTATGGTACTGGCATAAAAATGAAGACATAGACCTATGGAACAGAATCGAGAGCCCAGAAATAAACCCTCACTTATAAGGTCAATTAATATTTGATAAGGGTGTCAGTAATACTCAATGGGTCAAGGATAGCCATTTCAAAACTGGTGTTGTAAAAACTGGATAACTATATGCAGAAGAGTGAAATTGGACCCCTATCTTACATCATTTACAAAAATTAACTCAAAATGCATTAAAGACTTAAATGTGAGACCCGAAACTGTAAAACCCCTTAGAAGAGAACATAGGATAAAAGCTTTTTCACATTGGTCTTGGCAATGATATTTTGGACATGACACCCAAAGTATAAGCAACAACATAATAAACAGGTGGCGCTACATTAAAATAAAAAGCTTCTGCACAGCAAAAGATACAGTCAGCAAAATAAAGAGTGGGAGAAAACATTTGCAAACAACCTATTTGATAAGGGGTTAATATCCATAATAAGTAAAAGAACTCATACAACTCAATAGCATAAAACCAAACAGTCTGATTAAAAAATGGGTAAAGGATTTGAGTTGACTTTTTTCCACAGAAGACATATATATGGTAAAGACATATATAGATACATGAAAAGATACTCAACATCACTAATTACAGGGAAATACAAATCAAAACCACTAGATATCACTTCATACCTGTTAGAAAGTCTGTTGTCAAAAAGACAAAAGATAACAGATGTTGGCGAAGCTGTTGATGTGAGTGTAAATTGCTGCAGCCACTATGGAAAACAGTGTTTTTCCTCAAAAAGTTAGAACTAGAACTACCGTATGATTCAGCAATTCCATTGCTGGATATATATCTTAAGGAAGTCAGGGTCTAAAGAAAAGTTTGCAGTCCCATGTTCACTGTAGCATTATTCACGATAGCCAAGATATGGAAACAACCTAAGTGTCCATCAACAAATGAATGGATAAAGAAAATATAATGGAATATCATTCAGATATATAGAAAAGGGAAGTTTGCCTTTTGTGAGAACATAGATGGACCTTGAGGACATGCTGGGTGAGGTAAGTCAGACAGAGAAAGACAAATTTTGTATGTTTTCACTTATATTTGAAATTTAAAAGCTGAACTCAGATATAGAGAGTAGATTGGTGGTTGCCAAGGGCTGGCAGTGGGGTGAGGCAAATGGAGAGATGTCAGTCAAAGGGTACAAACTCCCAGTTACAAGATAAATAAGTTCAAGGGATCTAATGTATATCATGGTGACTATAATTAACAGTACTGTACTGTATACTTGACAGTTAAGAGAATAAATCATAAATGTTATCAATATATACACTCAGAGGCAATTATGTGAGGGGATGGAGATATTAACTAACCTTGTGAAATCATTTAATAATATATACATGTGTTAAATCATCACATTGTAAACCTTAAGCTCACATATATGTCAATATTTCAACAAAGCTGGAAAAAAATATTTCTCCTTTTCCCTGTTAAAGTATCATCTGCATGTACCTTAATGCTCTCTCTGCATAATACAGGTCTGATACTGTTACTCCTTTAAAAAACCCTTTAATGATAACTTATTGCCTGGGTCTTCATATCTTTTGATTGTGTACTACATCATGAAAAATTCTGAATATGGACCCAATTTGTATATTTTTCTTTGTAAATTACACATGAATATATATATACTCAATGAACACTCAAAATTAAAAAGGAGATGAGAAAATATAAATAGAGATAGACGTTTTGATTTTTCCCTGGATCAGTTTGCATATGCTCTGCAGTGAGTGCCCCCCACTTTGGAGACTATTGTCTAGAAGATAAAATCTAAATACTTTGGTGGAGAACGCAAGACCGTTACCGACTGGCCCCATTTTCCTTCCACCTTCCACTACTTCTGCACCCGCTGGGTGCTGTACATGTTGGACTACACATCATGTTTTCTTTGTCTACTTCTTTTGTGCATAGTGAGTTCTTATTTGTCTGTAGGCTAAAATGTCACATTTCTTTAAAGATCTTTGGCGTGTGCATTGTCCATACATTTATATTAACATATTGTGCTATAACAAGGCTGTTTATAGTGTGTGAGTCATTCCTTGAAGATAGGAACCTTGGCTTACTTATCTTCCATTCCAGCTCTAAGCAGACAGAACAACTTAAGAAATATTTATGGAACCTCATACTATGCTGAGGGCCTGACCTGGTTGCTATGAAAGTGTATGAATGAAGAAACATGATTTTTGCCTCTAAGGAGTTTATAAATAAAATGTACCTTGAAGAAAATATTTCTTAATTACTGTGCAAGGGAAGTACAAATATTTCTCTAACAATTATGAATTAGAGGACTTTTTAAAATGTGTATTTTCTAGAGACCCAGTGGTATATGATTAATGTATTCCAGAGGACGAGTGATCATATTTTTAGAAAGGAATTTCAAAAATGAACAGTCTGGACATATTTTTCCATATCCTGTTTCCTTCATGCAGCTGTACTGACAGATGTTCTCAGACAATGATCGAATGTAAACAAAGTAAGGCAGGTAAATGCGAATAGTTTTTTGTCACGTTTACCTGACAGCATGCACTCAATTATTTTTATAGCACGGTTTAAATTTTCTTAGTGCTTTACAATCTAACATAACAATTGGGTAATTATTGTAATATACCCATAGATACATGGCTATTATAACCATTTAAAAGAGGGGAACTAATGCATGACAATTGAATGAAGTAAATTGTCCAAGGTCAGTGAGATGCACTATGGCAATTTAGATTTATTGCCTTTTCTAAAATCCAGAGCCCCTAGGATGGTGGTGCTTCTTCATAATTTTCTTGATTTTCGACACCGCCTTCATTATCTTTGCATCTTAAAACTTTTGAGTATAATTTTGCTTACTCTTGGAAGTCATTTCAGTGATAGGTATAAAATATATAAAGTTAGTTGTTGACTATAAATTATATGACATTTTCTTTGTCAGTTTCCTTTCTTTTATTTGCTATATGGATGCTGAAAAAGCAGTCACTTGAAAAAGAGACATAAGTAATTTTGCCTCTGGGAAAATCCTGGAAAAGACTGATATATAACATTTAAATACACTGAAAAATTTAGAAGACATGTTGTGGTTTTATCTCTTTTACTTTAGGGAATTTAAAATAAGTCAGGTTTTGCAAATGTGAATTATCAGTGAAGCAGATAGTGAATCAGCTGGGAAAATCACATAAGAACCACAAGAAACAGAATGACCTTCAGAAATAAGCTGAAAGTGCATGTAAAGCAACTTAAAATTGAACGACTCAGGCAGATTAGAAGATTAAGGCTCAAATTTGTTCTTTTAACTAGTGTGTGAAACCACAGTGCTGTTGAGTCAGCTCTTCCTGGTGATCCTTTTTGGTCAGAATTCTCTGCACAAATACATTCATATTTTCTGACTAATGAAGGATATACTGGATTAGAAACTAATTGTTACTTTATAACAGGAAAAATAATCTGAGAAAATGGGATCTGGATATTGAAAGTGTTACAGCAACCCTATAACCTACCAATGAGCACAATAGCACCTTATTTTTCCTTATATAAACATATAAAAGTTTACATAAATTCAGCCATATTTCAGATGACATATGAGTTTGCTACTTTTTAAAATAGGGCTATGATTAACCCTTTCGTAGAGGAATAGCTGAATTTTTATTTTTTAGTTATTTTTTTAACCTCTATTTCTTCTTTACTGTTGAATTACAGTTTGATGTTTTACAAGTCAAAAGACTGAATATTTCCTCTTAGGAAATTGACCACATTTTCCTGTTTTTTTTTTGTCATTGATTAGTCTGGTGTCTGACTAAATGATATCCCTTTTTAGTTAATCTGTCTAATCTAGTTAATCTGTCTTTTCCTTCAAGTTACTTTTAGTATCTTTTTTTTTTTGACTCTGTGCTCTTTTGGCTCACTATTATGCATCTAAGTGTGCATTCATTATTTATCTTGCTTCCAATTTGTTAAGCTTTCTGAATTTGTACATTGAGACATATATTCAGTTCAGTCAGTTCAGTTCAGTCGCTCAGTTGTGTCTGACTCTTTGCGACCCCATGAATCGCAGCACGCCAGGCCTCCCTGTCCATCACAAACTCCCGGAGTTTACTCAAACTCATGCCCATTGAGTCGGTGATGCCATCCAGCCATCTCATCCTCTGTCGTCCCCTTCTCCTCCTGCCCCCAATCCCTCCCAGCATCAGGGTCTTTTCCAATGAGTCAACTCTTCGCATGAGGTGGCCAAAGTACTGGAGTTTCAGCTTCAGCATCACTCCTTCCAATGAACACCCAGGACTGATCTCCTTCAGGATGGACTGGTTGGATCTCCTTGCAGTCCAAGGGACTCTCAAGAGTCTTCTCCAACACCACAGTTCAAAAGCATCAATTTTTCGGCACTCAGCTTTCTTCACAGTCCAACTCTCACATCCATACATGACTACTGGAAAAACCATAGCCTTGACCAGATGGACCTTTGTTGGCAAAGTAATGTCTCTGCTTTCTAATACGCTATCTAGGTTGGTCATCACTTTCCTTCCAAGGAGTAAGCATCTTTTAATTTCATGGCTGCAATCACCTTCTGCAGTGATTTTGGAGCCCCCCAAAAATAAAGTCTGACACTGTTTCCACTGTCTCCCCATCTATTTCCCATGAGGTGATGGGACCAGATGCCATGATCTTAGTTTTCTGAATGTTGAACTTTAAGCCAACTTTTTCACTCTCCTCTTTCACTTTCATCAAGAGGCTCTTTAGTTCCTCTTCACTTTCTGCCATAAGGGTGGTGTCATCTGCATATCTGAGGTTATTGATATTTCTCCCGGCAATCTTGATTCCAGCTTGTGCTTCATCCAGCCCTGTGTTTCTCATGATGTACTTTGCATATAAGTTAAATAAGCAGGGTGACAATATATAGCCTTGACGTACTCCTTTTCCTATTTGGAACCAGTCTGTTGTTCCATGTCCAGTTCTAACTGTTGCTTCCTGACCTGCATACAGGTTTCTCAAGAGGCAGGTCAGGTAGTCTGGTATTCCCATCTCTTTCAGAATTTTCCACAGTTTATTGTGATCCACACAGTCGAAGGCTTTGGCGTAGTCAATAAAGCAGAAATAGATGTTTTTCTGGAACTCTCTTGCTTTTTGGATGATCCAGCGGATGTTGGCAATTTGATCTCTGGTTCCTCTGCCTTTTCTAAAACCAGCTTGAACATCTGGAAGTTCTCAGTTCACATATTGCTGAAGTCTGGCTTGGAGAATTTTGAGCATTACTTTACTAGCGTGGGAGATGATTGCAATTGTGCGGTAGTTTGAGCATTCTTTGGGATTGCCTTTCTTAGGGATTGGAATGAAAACGTACCTTTTCCAGTCCTGTGGCCACTGCTGAGTTTTCCAAATTTGCTGGCATATTGAGTGCAGCACTTTGACAGCATCATCTTTCAGGATTTGAAATAGCTCAACTGGAATTCCGTCACCTCCACTAGCTTTGTTCATAGTGATGCTTTCTAAGGCCCACTTGACTTCACATTCCAGGATGTCTGACTCTAGGTGAGTGATCACACCATTGTGATTATCTAGGTCGTGAAGGTCTTTTCTGTACAGTTCTTCTGTGTATTCTTGCCACCTCTTCTTAATATCTTCTGCTTCTGTTAGGTTCATACCATTTCTGTCCTTTATCGAAATGTTTGCCTGAAATGTTCCCTTGATATCTCTAATTTTCTTGAAGAGATCTCTAGTCTTTCCCATTCTGTTGTTTTCCTCTATTTCTTTGCATTGATCGCTGAGGAAGTCTTTCTTATCTCTCCTTGCTATTCTTTGGAACTCTGCATTCAAATGGGAATATCTTTCCTTTTCTCCTTTGCTTTTCGCTTCTCTATGTAACGTAGACAGCTAGTGGGAAGTTGCTGTTTAACACAGGGAGCTCAGCTCAGAGCTCTGTGATGACCTAGAGGGGTGATGTGGGGGTAGCATGTGTATACTTATGGCTGATATGTTGTTCTGTGGCAGAAGTCAACACAACATTGTAAAGCAATTATTCTCCAATTAAAAATCAATTTAAAAAAATCTGAGCAATTCCCAGTATTCGTGAAAGATGTAAACTTACAAATTTAGCTATTCTTTTTAATAGGACACATTTATACTTGTTTTCTGTACCAGTAATTTAAGTAAAAAGAAAAATGCAGTTATGTTGAGATTATCTTTCTAATTGAGTATATCAGGAATAAAAACCACAATCTTAAAAATCATTAGCTATAATGCTAGTAAATCAGAATCTTAAATTTAATCCTTTTTATTAAAAGACAAATTCATCAGGACGGGTTACATCAATTGATGAAATGATTCCAGTCTCTATCAATAGACCTCTTTTTGTTTAAACAAATAAGCACCAAAGGACAAAAATTCAAAGAATAACAACAGCTAAGGCAAAACCAAAACTCAGAGTTTTCATGATTGATTAACCCCTTCAACTCAAATAAAAACCACCAACAAGACACAGAGTTAATAATGCTATGTGGTAGCATCATTACATATAAAGGAAAGCAGTCAAACTAGGTCACAGTTTTAACATACAGAATGTGTCTAGAAAATAACCAGATTGTGTGAAGGAGTGAAGAATTGGTTCTTCATAGAGTTTTACAAAGAAACATTCTGAAAGTATTTTGAGAGAACTGGAGAAAAGATATTTAACCTGTTAAAACTTGCATTATCTATTTCATTAATTTGTGTTTATTTGGAAAAAAAAAATCTCAGTAGTCTACTGCTGGATTGTCACACTACTGTCTCTCATGTAGCCAAGCTGACAGCTTAGCCACGGTGATGTCAACAGAGGTGGACCCCACACATCCATTTTCTTGGAGAAGAGCATGAGTGAACTTGTAAGGAAGACTCTGTCTTTTATTGGGACTACAAGGTGGGACCTTGTAGTGGGGAGGACTTTTATCTGAGGCAGGCGCTTCTTTACCACTGAGCCACCAGGGAAGCCCCTACTTAGGCATAAGAATGAGTTAATGAAATGTTTTGATGCAGATTTAAAGAAATGAATGCTATCCTACCTTTGTGAAGCTTGGAAGGAACTTTCAGTGATAGCTTCAGTTGTGTCTAAGAATCATTGTTGGCTTTTTTCTTATTGCTTAGGCAAGGGAATGTATACATTGAATGCTATGATGCAGGTTAGGGAAATTACTTTACTTTTGGATTAGACTGCCAATACATTAAACTTGGAAAGGAATTCCAGTTACTACCTAAGACCCAGTCATCCCCCCTAGTCCCCCTCCTATTGCTGTGCGGTAGGTGGTCCTAAGTGAAAACCCAGCCTGTGTTCTCATCTGCTTCGTTATGCCCTTCAGTCATGCTGGGAAAGGTTGAAGGCAGAAGGAGAAGATGGAGGCAGAGGATGAAATGGTTGGATAGTATCACTGACTCAAAACTCTAGGAGACAGTGAAGAACACCAGAGCCTGGCGTGCTTCACTCCGTGGGGTTGCAAGGAGTCGGTCATGACTTAGCGACTGAATGACAACGTGAGGGAAACAGATCAGCACAATCCTTAAAAAACATTTCAAAATATGTGCCTTAGCATAAACTTTCCATTATGAAAAATTTCAACATGCATGAATGTGGAGAGAATAGAATAATAAACTACTATTGACAAGTAATTTGATTCTGGTGATTATGAATATTTTGCCAAGTTTGTTTCATCTATCTCCCATTCAACTAACTTGTGTCTCCCCGTCCTCCATTACTCCATAACCATCACCAGACTATTTAAAACCAATCATCAGACATCATTTCCTACATTTCAGGTAAAAGGTTAAAAATGATGGTGCCGTTATTACACTAAAATCACAATGCATGCATGCTAAGTCGCTTCAGTCATGTCTGACTCTTTGCAACCTTATGGACTCTAGCCCGCCAGGCTCCTCTGTCCTTGGGATTTTCCAGGCAAGATTACTAGAGTGGGTTGACATGCCCTCCTCCAGGGGATCTTTCTGAATCAGGGATTGAACCTGCATGCCCTAAGTCTCCTGCACTGGCAGGCGGGTTCTTTACCACTAGTGCCACCTGGGAAGCCCCAAAGCATAATATTCCAATAATAATATCATCTAATACTTATTCTCCCAGTTGTCTCAAAGATGTCTTTTAACTGAATAGGTTCAATTAAAATTGTTTTTTTTTTTTTTAAGCAACTAAACAACAGTGTTTTATAGTAGCTGTTTATTTTTTAAAGCATACCCACCAATCACTTTCAGATATATATATTTTTTAAGAGTAATCCTTTTTATTTTATTTTTATATTATATATATATATTTTATTAGTTGGAGGCTAATTACTTCACAACATTTCAGTGGGTTTTGTCATACATTGATATGAATCAGCCATAGATTTACACGTATTCCCCATCCCGATCCCCCTCCCACCTCCCTCTCCACCCGATTCCTCTGGGTCTTCCCAGTGCACCAGGCCGGAGCACTTGTCTCATGCATCCCACCTGGGCTGGTGATCTGTTTCACCATAGATAGTATACATGCTGTTCTTTTGAAATATCCCTCCCTCACATTCTCCCACAACGTTCAAAAGTCTGTTCTGTATTTCTGTGTCTCTTTTTCTGTTTTGCATATAGGGTTATCGTTATCACCTTTCTAAATTCCATATATATGTGTTAGTATGCTGTAATGTTCTTTATCTTTCTGGCTTACTTCACTCTGTATAATGGGCTCCAGTTTCATCCATCTCGTTAGAACTGATTCATAGATCAGTGGAATAGAATAGAGAGCCCAGAAATAAACCCACACACCTATGATCAATTAATCTATGATAAAGGAGGCAAGAATATACAATGGAGAAAAGACAGCCTCTTTAATTAGTGGTACTGGGAAAGCTGGACAACTACATGGAAATCAGTGAAATTAGAATACAACCTCACACCATACACAAAAATGAACACAAACTTGTTTAAAGACCTAAATGTAAGACATGACACCATTAAATTCCTAGAAAAGAACATGGGCAGAATATTCTTTGACATAAATTGTAGCAATATTTTTTTGAATGAGTTTCCCAAGGCAAAAAGAAAAAAAGGAAAGACAAACAAATGGGACCTAATTAAAGTTAAAAGGCTTTTTGTAGCAAAGGAAACCATCAACAAAATGAAATAACCTATGGAATGGGGGAAAGTATTTGCAGACAATACAACAGACAATGGGTTAAAATCCAGAATATAAAAGAACTCATACAACTCAGTATCAAAAAACAACTCGATCAGAACAATAGGCAGAAGATCTAAATACACATTTTCCCCAAAGAAGACATAGAGATGGCTAATAGACACATTAAAATATGCTCATTATTATTAGTTATTAGAGAAACGCAAATCAAAACCACAGTGAGTCACCTCACCCTAATTAGTATGGCTATCATCAAAAAACCTACAAATATTGTAAGACTTCCCTGGTGGTCCAGTGGTTAGGACTCTGTGATTTCAGAGCCTTGGGCCCAAGTTCAATCCCTGGCTGGGAACAAGATCCTGTAAGCCACACTAAATTTTTTTTTTGGAAAAAAAAAAAGAAACATGCCATGTTGTTTCAGAAACATGGACGGACCTAGAGATTGTCATACTGAGTGAAGTAAGTCAGACAAAGACAATTATCATATGATATTGCTTATATGTGAAATCTAAAAAAAATGACACAAATGAACCTATTTGCCATCAGAAATAGAGTCAGGGATGTAGGAAACAAACTTATAGTTACCGAGGGGGAGCTTGGGGGGAGGGATAAATGGGAGACTGGGACCAACATGCACACATTGTTACATGTAAAATAGTTAACTAATAAAACCTATGGTGTAGCACAGGAACTCTACTCAGCACTCTGCAATGATCTACATGGGGAAAAAATCTAAAAAAAAGAGGATGTATATAACTATTCACTTTTCTATACGGCAGAAATTAACACAACATTTTCAATCAACTATGCTCCAATAAAAATTAATTTTCATAAAGTCTGTCAATAAAATGGAACTTCCCTGGTGGCCCAGAGGTTAGGTCTCCAAGTTTTCACTACTGAAGGCCCAGGTTCAATCCCTGGTTGGGGAATTAAGATCCTGCAAGCCACGCAGTGCAGCCAACAACAACAAAAAAATCTACAAATAATAAATGCTGGAGAGGGTGTGGAGAAAAGGGAATACTTGTGCACTGTTGGTGGGAATATAATTTGTGCAGACAGTATGAAAAACAGTATGGAATTTTCTTAAAAAGCTAAAAATACAGCTACCATATGATCCAGCATTTCCACTCCTGGGTATATATCTGGAAAACAAAAAATCTGTTTAGAAAAGATACATGCACCCCAGTGTTCAGAGCAGCACTATTTGCAATAACCAAGACATGGAAGCAACCCGAGTGCCCATCATCATTTAATATATATAAAATGGAATATTATTCAGCCAAAAGAAGGAATGAAATACTGCCATTTGCGGCAACATGGATGGACCCAGATAACATTATGCTTAGTGAAATAAGTCAGAGAAAGACAAATACTGTATGACATCAATTATATGTGGAATATAAAAATGATACAAAATATTATTTAATAATAATGTTAAAAATAATACAAATGAATCTATAGACAAAACAGGAACAGACTCACAGACATAAAGAACAAACTTATGGCTACGAAATAGGATTGGGATGGAGAGATGGGGAGGCACAAATTAGGAAGATGAGATTAATAGATAAGCCTACCAGGCTCCTCTGTTCATGAGATTCTCCAGGCAAGAATACTGGAGTGGGTTACCATTTCCTTTTTCAAGATACAGGCTACTAAACATAAAATAGATAAGCATCAAAGATTTACTGTTTGTAGCACAGGGAATTATACCCAATATTTTGTAATAACCTATAATGAAATAAATTTACAAAAAAATTGAACCAGTATGTTGTATACCTGAAACTAACACCATATTGTAAATCAACTATACTTAATTAAAAAATTTAAATTTAATTAACTTAAAAAATAAAAATTGGTTGTTTCTCTTACTTAAAAAGTTAATAGATTTTATTTCTTAGAGCATTTTTAGGTTTACAGAAAAACTGAATAGAATTCATAGACAGTTCCCTTATTTCCTCCCCTCATGCCATTTCCCCTATTATTAACATTTTGCACTGGTGCGCTGATGTGGTATGTTTGTTATAATTGATGAACCAATAATGATATATTAGTATTAACTAAAGTTCATAGTCTACCTTAGGGTTCACTCTTAGTACTGTGTAGGTCTATAGGTTTTGCCAAATGTATAATGTCATATATCCAGCATTACAGTATCATGTAGAATAATTTCTCTGCCCTAAAAAATCCCTTGTGCTCTATACATCTCTTCCTCCTTGCTCTCTCCCAAGTCTTGGTAACCAATGATCTTTTTATTGTTTCTAGAATTTTTCCTTTTTCATATAGTTGGAATCATATAGTATGCAGCCTCTTCATCCTGGATACTTTCACTTAGCAATAAGCATTCACACATTTAAGGTTCCTTCATGTCTTTTTATGACTTGATAATGGATTTCTTTGTAATGGTGAATACCATTGCATTGTATGGCTTTGTTTATCCATTTACCTATTGAGGGACATCTTGGACATCTTGCTTCCAAGTTTTGGTAATTATGCATAAAGCTGCTGTATATTATTACATGCACGTTTCTGTGTGGCCTTAAGTTTTCCATTCATTTGGGTAAAATCCTCAGAGCATGATTGTTGGGTCACATGATAAAATGTGATTTAGTTTGGTAAGAAAGCACTAAACAACAGAAAACCCTCTAAAACGGCTACGCCGTTCTGCATCCTCACCAGCACTAAACGAGTGTTCCAGCTGTTTCACATCCTTCCCAGCGTTTGGTGGTGTCTAGAGTGTCCTGGAGTTCAGTCATTCTAATAGGTGTGTAGTGCTGTCTCCTTGTTTAGATTTGCAGCTCTTTAATGCACCTCTTTAATGAGGATGTTGAGCATTCCAAGTCTCTTTTAATCTGTAATAGCTTTATACCTTTCTTTTCCCCTGGCCATGCCATTTATCTGTTAAAGAAACCAGGCCATTTATTTTGTAGAATTTTCACATTCTGACAGATTCATGATGTGTAAAGTACATGTTTGTTGACAGAAGTTTAGTATCATCTTCATGTTTGAAAGAGAACACGCAACTAAGAACCTGTTGGATGGAAAGACCTTAAGATACTACCGTGCTTAGTTGCTGGGTCGTGTCTGACTCTGCAACCCCATGGAGTGTAGCCCACCAGGCTCCTCTGTCCATGGAATTTCCCAGGCAAGAATACTGGAGTGGGTGCCTGTCCCTTCTCCAGGGGATTTCCCTGATCCAGGGATCAAACCTGGGTCTCTTGCATCTCTTGTGTTGGCAGGCGGATTCTTCACCACTGTGCCTAGATTATACTGTATTTTATATTATTAACAGTTCAATTTAGTGCTTTAAAATATACTGCCTACAAGGGATAGACAGGTGTTATGTTCTTTTGGAATTCCTCACACATTTCAGATGACAGATTTGTTTCTCTTTTTTGTAAATTTGTCTGATTTCACATTAACTGATAGGGTTAAAAAACCTCTGGCCAATGTGGAGTTAAGTCTTTTTAGTTCTTTTCAATAGACTTTTAGTGCACATTAAAAAAATGTTGAAAATATAACTTTCTAAAATTGCTTAAGGCTAAGTATGCATTTTGGAGAAGCCACGTTGTAACTCCCTTCAGGAATAACGAGAGCACAAAGGAAATGTCTGATTTACAGTCAGTTCACGGCGGCTTCTATCAGAGCATCTTACTTTCTCGTTCACAGTTGATATCTTGGCCATGATAGTCCTTGTTCCTTGAAGCAATAATTTCTCTTGACAAATAGTTTTTTCTAAATGAAGGCTCTACTACTCTATAGTTTATTACTCTTTAATTTCTGCGTTTTAAAGGGTAATGTGGAAAGTATTGTCGGTGTTGTTGGTGATCTATGGACTGATGCACAGACAGATTGAAAACTGAGTTATTAAGCAGACCTCCTTTTTTTTTTTTTAAGATTTATTTGTTTATTTTTGGCTGTTCTTGGTCTTCGTTGCTGCCTGTGGGTTTTCTCTAGTTGCTGTGTGTGAGCTTCTCATTGCGGAGGCTTCTCGTTGTGGAACACGGGCTCTAGGTGCACGGGCTTCAGTCATGGTGCATGGGCTTCAGTTGTGGTGCATGGGTTTAATTACTCCATGGCATCTGCAGCCTTTCCGGAGCAGGTATCAAACTCGTGTCCCCTGCATTGGCAAGTAGATTCTCAACCACTGGACCATCAGGGAAGCCCAAGAAACAGACTTCTTGTGTTTTTTTAAAAATACACATCTTATTTGTTTGGAAGCAACAAACTATGTTAAAAAAATAAGGATTTCCTGTCGGGAGCCGTTAGGGGAGGTCCTGCCCGTGACGAGGTCATGAAGAAAATACCGGGCAGGCAAGGCCGTCCGAGACCCCATCCATGACGAGGTCACGAGGAAAATACCTGACAGGCAAGGCCGTCTAGGATAAGGGACCCTCCAGGTTGGCCTCGGCCTCTACCCTACCCTACATCCTCCCCCCTTTTCTGCTGTAGTTCTTGTTTGCCCTGCTGCGGATTCTTGTGTTGCCTGCCGAGAGCTCTCCTGCTCCTCTTTCACTGAGTGAGGACCAACTTAAAACCCTAATTAATAAATCTCCTGGACGCTGGTACCCTATGAAGGGGCCAGGGATGAAGGAAATGCTTCAGTTCAAACCCTTTTGCTGGCATTCTGGCTTGTTTGATAAATGTGTGCTCACATTGCACAAAATGCTCATGATTGTTCTAAACATCCTATACATAGTACGCTAACAAAAGAAACTATTAAGCATAGGCCCCTTCGCGGGGTGAAAAAAGCTCCACAAATATTATAGCCACAAATGTGCCTAATAGAAAATAGTTTAGATAGAGATTAGCTGGCGACTTCTTGCAGGTAATTAACTTTTGGACTAAGAGCCTATTTTGTGCCATATCTGCTGTTTTTGCAATCCTTTGCATTTCTGTTCTGTGAAAATGTAATCCTATCTAGTTCCCATAGAGATGACGCTTATTAGAAAGAAAATAGATTAATTATAAGAAAGACAGGGTCGGCTACTGAAGTTGCTTAAAGTTGCACCAGGTGCAAACCATAAATTGTCAACAGGCCTGAAAGCCAAAAGATATTATACATAGAGATTAACCATTAAAAAGGCCCTAATAGGCACAGAGCCCTTTGGGGGGTGAGGAAGCCCTATTAAAAAATACAAAAAATATTGTTTTAAAAGTGGTTATTAGATCAATGTTTGATTGATGTTACTGTGCTGAGGTTATGCAGTGGACACTATTGTTAATATGGTTAAAGATCTAGTAAAATAAGAGTTTAGCCCTAGTGTAAAAACAATAAGATAACTGTTAATTTTAACTAGGAGTGCTAAACAGGGGCTGCCTCACCAGAGCCACAGAGTCTTTGTGTGTTAAACTTTTTAGATAAATTTAGCTGAGAATTTCTGCAAAAAGACTGACTTTTATGTTAACAGGATTGTATGTCTATTATGTTACAACTTGCTGTACCATGAGACTGCCACTTTTCTGTTTTCTGCTAACCTCAAGGCCAGAAGATAATGTACAAAAAATCTATGGGAAAAGACTCTCATAAACAAAAATATACAGAGCACACCTGGTTTCGTAAAGGACAAGCTGATATAATGTTAAACTAAGTCTGTGTGCTTATCTGCCCCTTAGAAATGTACCAACTTAGGGTATAAAGGCTACGGTGAAAAATAAAGCAGCTGCCAGACTCTGCTGCATATTCCTGGTCTGGTCTTTCTTTCTCTCTCTCTCTCTCCCTAGCAGACTTGGCCCTATCAAGGCCGGTCCTACGTGTCTCTCTCTCGCCGACGCCGTTCATCCTGAGGGTTCCCCTGGATCCTGCCGGGGCTGGACCCTGGCAATTTCCTTTAGTGAAGAAGACCTTAAAATATAACGTCTATTGTTATCACTAAAGTTCCCATGTCATATATATTTTTGGGGATTGATGAATTTTTATCGCGATGTCTAGTATTTGTATGGAAACTGTCCTTCAGTCTAGGCAAACCTGCTGGTGGTGCACTTCAGACCCATTCCTACACGGAAGGGGTCTCTCATTTTTTCTGCATAATTTTATTTATTTGTTTTTGGCTGTGCTGGGTCTTTGTTGCTGAGTGGGCTCTTCTCTACTGCTGCTGCGGCTGCTGCTAGGTCGCTTCAGTTGTGTCTGACTCTGTGCGACCCCATAGACGGCAGCCCACCAGGGTCCCCCGTCCCTGGGATTCTCCAGGCAAGAACACTGGAGTGGGTTGCCATTTCCTTCTCCAATGCAGGAAACTGAAAAGTGAAAGTGAAGTTGCTCAGTCGTGTCCGACTCTTAGAGACCCCATGGACTGCAGTCTACCAGGCTCCTCTGTCCATGGGATTTTCCAGGCGAGAGTCCTGGAGTGGGTGCCATTGCCTTCTCCATTTCTCTAGTGAGCAGGGGCTAATCTCTAGTTGCAGTGCACGGACTGCTCATTGTGGTGGCTTTTCTCGTTGCAGAACACAGGCTCTAGAGTGCAGCCTCAGTAGTTGTGGTACCCGGGCCCAGTTTCCCCACGGCATGTGGAATCCTCCCAGACCAGGGATTGAACGCATGTCCCCTGTATTGGCAAGTGGATTCTTAACCCCTGGACCACCAGGGAAGTCCATGTCATGGAGTTTTGAGTTGATGATGCCCTTTGACTGCGTATACACTAGAGGTGAAGCTGTGAACTGGCCATGAAAGGTCCCTGTGATAGATGGCTTTGCTGAACAACAGCGGTCCCCCACCTTTTTGGCACTAGAAACCAGTTTCGTGAAAGATAGTTTCCCACAGACTGGGTTGGGAGGGTGGTTTTGGGATGATTTAAATGCACTACATTTATTGTGTACTTTTTTCATATTATTATTCCATCAGCTCCACCTCAGATCATCAGGTATTAGATCCCAGAGGTTGGGGATCCCTGATGTGTGGGACTTCAGATTTAGAGCCTGGGCCTGATATTGCTACTCAGCACTACTCCAGGGTCTGCCTGGTGGCTGGCTGCTTCTGGAGATACCCGACGTTGGGAGATCCCTCAAGCCTACTCCGAGAATTGTGGTGTGGACCCCTGGCAACTTCTTTTCACAGCAAAGTTCTCAGTACAATGGAAACTGCACAGAATAAGTAACGTAGTCCTACTTTTGGGTCTTGGTGAGTCTGTTCTCCCGGAGTACAAGCAGAAGGTATTTTTGGCACTGAGCTTAGGTCACCTCCAATTTTTAGTTAGGGAAATTGAAATTCTTTTGTCCATGGTGTTGTCTATAGTGATGAATACAAGGCTATCCACCACCTGGGTGGGAATCCTAAAATCCCTCTGGTCTCATCCTCTGTGCTTCCTCACATTTCCCGTGACTAATTGTGGTGTAAGCGGAGGCTGTTGATGATCCATTTCACTAAATGTTGAAGCAGGTGACATTAAAACACTTCTCTTAGGTAGACTCCTAATTACAGAACAAATGTAAGAGTTATAGTTCTTATCTTCTAAGAATTTTTTTTCTTGTCTTCTTAGAGTTTTCATCAGTAATTATTTTGTCATTGTCGTATTGTTACAGGGATGTCTACGTCTCTCTCCTCCTCAGTTTGACCCAGGAAGCATTTATTCCCAGGCACAGAAAAAGATGAGGTTATACTGTTTGGATCGTGTGGAGACACCAGTAACATGTTGCATCTGTTGTTATGACCAGTAGGTGGCAGGCTGATGCAGAACGACAGTGCCCTGGGAAATGACAGCATTCAGCGTCTGGCTCATTCTCTGGTCTGAGGGGCACGCAGGCTTTTCCAAGATTCAGAACGCAAGCTGGAGAAATTCAACCATCTGTCACCTTATGGACCTGTCACCCAGTTACCTTTTCCTCCTTATTTCTTCTTTTAGACCTTCAAACACGAAAGACTAAGCATCCTATTCCAGGTAATAGAGTTATTTCCAAACCATTGTAATGTGACCCAAGGGCCCCCTTATATAGATGCCTAGAACTCAGAGGGGTTGCACTCTAAAAGTTTGAGTCCTGTAATGAAAATTAAAAAAACACCAAAGAACCCAGAAGTGGGTGATGGGAAATTATAAAAAGAAGGGTCTATTAACTACCGTCCTTAGACAATATACCTTCACAAAATTACCTCCTCTTTCAGTGTTTATGAGAAGTCCAAAAGTTCCCGTCTAAATTGGCTTCCAGGAGTCCACTGCGGGTGGGGAGCCAGGTCTTTTCTCTTTCACCGTATTTTGTTTTTTCCTGCACTGAAGTGGTATTGCCTACTGGCACTCAGCGTCTCCATCAAAACAGAGCCACTTTGTCCCCATGTGTCTTCAGATTGGACACAGTCTAGTTTTGGTTCACACCCATCTGCGGTAAATGACTTCCGTGGGAGTGGAGGTGCCTCTGACGCCCGAATTACTCCTGACCCTAGGCTGCCTTCCCCTCCTCCGCCCCAGCTCTGTTTCAGGCCCTGTCTGCGGGCCCAGTGCTAGCCTGTCGTCCCGGGGTGTTCCAGCTTGTGTCCTTGTTCAGAATTCTAGCTCTTCCCTGCTAGTTTTATCACCGTGTTACTGATTAGGCTCTACTGCTGGCACCCAGACTTCTTGCCTGTTCTTAATCTGTTTCAAGACTCTGACGCTGTCACCATCAAGTCAGTTAAACTCTTTTTCATGTCCCTAGGGTTGCTTAATGGAAACTAATTATAGTTGTTCCTCAGTGTCCACTGGGGATTGGTTCCAGGTGACCTCATATAAAAATCTAGGGATGTGCTTATATAAAATGGCATAATATTTGCATATAATCTATGTATATCCTTCCTTACATATATTAAAGTACCTTTAGACTACTTAAAATATCTAATACTATGTATATACTATGTACATAGTTATAGTGAAAGTTTTAGTCTTTTAGTCATGTCTGACTCTGCCACCCCATGGACTGGAGCCCACCAGGCTCCTCTGTTCATGGAATTCTCCAGGCAAGAATACTGGAGTGGGTAGCCATTCCCTTCTTCAGGGGATCTTCCTGACCCAGGGATTAAACCCAGGTCTCTGTATTGCAGGCAGATTCTTTACAGTCTGAACCACCAGGGAAGCCTAAATAGTTGTAAGTACAAATATAATTCCTATGTAAGTAGTTGTCAGTTCCTGGCAAACTCATGTTTTGCTCTTTGGAACTTTCTGGAAAATTCTTTTCAAGTATTTTCAATCTGTGGTTGGTTAAATATGTGGGTGCAGAACTTGTAGATATGGAAGGCCAACTTCAAAAAATTTTAATTGAAATGTAGTTGATTTACAATGTTATGTTAGTTTCAGGTGTATGGAGGACCAACTTTTAATAGAAAATTCAAGAGGTTATACAGATAAACTCTTGGAACTAAAAAGAGTTCAGCAGGAATGGTGAGTACAAGATCAACATGCAAAAATTAACTGTATTTTTTATACCATCAATAATCCCTTAGGTGGGGCTTCTCTGGTGGCTCAGTGGTAAAGAATCCACTTACCAATGCAGGAAGCCCAGGTTCGATCCCTGAGTCAGGAAGATCCCCTGGAGAAAGAAATGGCAAACCGCTCTAGTATTCTTGCCTGGGAAATCCCATGGACAGAGGAGACTGGTGGGCTACAGTCCATGGGATCACAAAGAGTCTGACACGACTGAGCGACTCAACAACTATAATACAATCCCTTAGGTAATGCAATTTAAAAATATCATTTGCAATAATATCAAGGATTATAAATCTGACAAATGATATGCAGACCTTTATTGAGAAAAAGTATAAAATGTCATTGTAGCAAAATAATAACATAGATGCAGAGTTATATCATGCCCATGTGATCTCTGAGAGACAACAGTGAGCAGTCTTGAAGCAGAATCTTCTTTCCCTGCCTGGAAACGGCAACCCACTCCAGTATTCTTGCCTGGAAAATCTCATGGACGGAGGAGCCTGGTAGGCTATAGTCTGTCCGTGGGGTCGCAAAGAGTCGGACACGACTGAGTGACTTCATTTTCACTTTCACTTTCACCCTGGATGAAAACCAGGAACCCTAACCACTAGTCTATCAGGGGTTAGAGGCTAGAAGCAAATTTACCCTTGCTTTTGCCCCTATTTGAAAGCATGGATGTTTCAAGGAGGCAAAAAGTATAAAAACAGGTCTAAAGTTTGTTATTAGAGATGGAGCACAATATGTGGAAGAGCACACAGAAAAACAGTTTATTTATTTAAGACAGGAGCAAGGTTTCCCAGGTGGCAGAGCGGTAAAGAATCCGCCTGCCAATGCAGAAGATGCGAGAGATACAGGTTCCATCTTTGCGGAGGAAATGGCAACCCACTGAAGTACTCTTGCCTGAAAAATCCCATGGACAGAGGAGCCTGGTGTGCTACAGTCAGTGGGGTCGCAAAGAGTTGGACGGGACTTAGTCCACACACACACACACACACAGAAGGCAGAAATACACACCCAAAGAGAAAGGGTATGGGCATCTTACCTAATAAGAAGTAGTGAAGTAAAGAGGCAGTTTAATCACTTATATAGGGCAGTTCCTCTACGTCTTCGTTCTTCTCTGGCCAACTGTCTCACTTCTTTTCCCTCATCTGACCTGTTTTAGGGTCCTCCACAATATGAGTTTTCATGTTTTTACCAAGATGGATTCCAGCACAAAGGCCTGTGGGAGGTTTGACCACATTTATTTTGGGGTGATGTCCCCCTTCCTTTTTGAAACCCCTAGTCTTTCTGAGTATGTACAGTCAGGGAGGTTTCCCTGACCTCAGGAGTGGTCGTCTTGTCTCTTTATTGCAGCAGAACCCAGCTTCTGCCATTAACTTTATCCTTAGAATGTTTAGGGAAAACAAAGCTCCAGTTTACTTGACAAACTCAAACTGCTCAGCCCAGGGGCCCACATATTTCCTGTTGTTGTTGTTGTTTAGTTGCTCAGTCCTGTCCAACTTTTTGTGACCCCATGGACTGTAGCTTGCCAGGCTCCTCTCTGTCCATGGGATTCTCCAGGCAAGAACACTGGAGTGGATTGCCATTCCCTTCTCCAGGGGATCTTCCTGACCCCTGATTGAACCCAGATCTCCTGCACTGCAGGCATATTCGTTACCATTTGAGCCACTAAGGAAGCCCCCACATACCTCCTACCTCACAAGTATGGGAACCTTCAGTTTCATAAAGGTGTTCATTTTCCTAAGTTAATCTATTAGTTAAATACAAATTCAGATAATAATGCCATCACTCTTTTCCCCATGGAATAAGACTGATTCTAAAGTTCATATGGAGGAATAATAGTCAAAGTTCAGCCAAAAACAATTCTGAAAAGGTACTATAAGAGGTGATTTACCTATTAGATTCCAGAACTCAATGCAAAATTTTATTAAAGTATGTGGTATCTGGTCCAATGATAGGCAGATCAATAGAAGAGAAGTAATCGCTGAGAAAAATGACTGAAGCATTTTTGGGACATTGATATAAATGTGATGTATTAGTTAGAATTTCTTTCTGTGAGGGGAAAAACTCAAAATAGCAATGGCTTAAACAAGATATTGTTTATTTCTCTCTTGCCTGTTAGTCCAGAGGAAGTCAGGGACCTAGGTTTTTATCTTAAAAAAAAAATAATTTTATTTATTTATGTTTGACTGTGCTGGGTCTCCATCACTGTGTGGGCTTTTCTCTAGCTGTGAAGAGTTGGGGCTTCTCTCTAGTTGTGGTGTGAGGGCTTCTCATTGCAGAAGCTTCTCTCTGGAGCGCAGGCTCTCCGGTGCACAGGCTTCAGTAATTGAGGAAGTGGACTTGGCAATTGTGGCTCCTGGCCCTGGAGCACAGGCTCAGTAGTCGTGGCACACGGGCTTGGCTGCTCTGAGGCATGAGGGATCCTCCTGGGTCAAGGATCAAACCGTGTCTGCATTGGCAGGTGGACTCTTTACACTGAGCCACCACGGAAGCCCCTAGACTCATACCATTTTATACCACTGTGCATGGCCTACTTTTCCAAACTCAACTAATGGTTCAGGATGGCTTCTGCAGCTCCAACCAGCAAGTCTGCAAGCAGCATTCTGCAAGCAGGAAAGAGGTTAAGGAAGGGAAAAAGAATGCTTCCTCTGTTTGGGGACATTTCCAGAAGGTTGCACACATTACTTCCACTAACAGCTCATTGGCCAGAACATAGCCACACCAGCTGCAAGTAAGGCTGGGAAATGTCATTAATTCTGGTTGCCCATGTTTCCAGCTAAATCTGATACAGGTGGCAATACAAATCAATGGAAGAAAGATTCCTCATTTATTATATGTGTTGGGACAGTAGATTCATGAGAAAAATAGAATTTTTGATACTTTCTTCACACTGTACATAAAAAGTTTTGATGAATTAAAAACCTAAATGTGAAAAATAAAACTTTGAGTACTTGAAGAAAATATAGAAGATTATCTTTATGGTTGCAGTAGAAAGCTTATTTGTTTAACAGGAGATATGAAAAGCACAACCCACTAAGTATGTCTGATAGATTTGCACACATTGTAATGAGAAGCTTCTGTACCACAAGAGACAATAAACAAAAAGAGAGGCTAAGAAAGGTATTTGTAATTTATATACTAAGATAACATTTTAGCATCCAGATTATGTGAAAGAAGGTGAAAGTGAAGTCGCTCAGTCGTGTTTGACTCTTTGCGACCCCATGGACTGTAACCTATTAGGCTTCTCCGCCCATGGGATTTTCCAGGCAAGAGAACTGGAGTGGGTTGCCATTTCCTTCTCCAGAGGATCTTCCTTACCCAGGGATCGAACCCAGGTCTCCTGCATTGTAGGCAGATGCTTTACCGTCTGAGCCACCAGGAAGTTGTATGTAGTAACAGACTATATGTAGTACTCATAAATCTGTAAGAAAAAGGCAACCTAACACAAATTGAACAAAGGACTTCATGAGGCGGTTTCCAGAAGATGAAAACAGAATACCAAGATACACCTAATTGTACCAAATACCTTTCTACTGAGAAAAAGGTTAAAGAGAATTTCTTTAAAAACAATGATTTATTTCTTTATTTATGGTCGCGCTGGGCCTTGGTTGCTGCCCTCAGGCTTTCTCTAGTTGCAGCAAGCTGAGGTTGCTCTAATTGTGGTGCGTAGGCTTCTCATTGGAGCAGCTTCGCTTATCACAGAGCACAGGCCCTGGGTGTGCAGACTTCAGTAGTTGTGCACAGGCTTAGTTGCCCTGTGGCATGTGGAATCTTCCCTGACCAGAGATTGAACCCGTGGCCCCTGCATTGGCAGGCAGATTCTTAACCACTGGACCATCGGAGAAGTCCTAAAGAGAAATTTCTTACTCACCAAAAAGTAAAATAAAATAGAAAGGCAATTAATATGTGAAAATATATTCAACCTCACTAGTAAGAGTACTGAATGGAAGAATGCATTCTAAGTTACAGTGATGCTTGATTCTGGACAGATTAGATCCAATATCTGGTGAGGGAGAGGAATAGGACTGGAGAAGGGAACAACAGGGGAGTTTAACTTGTTATATAACTCCTAGCCTTTAAGTTAAAAAAAAAAAAAGAAGAGTGAGAGTGACAGAAATAAGGAACAAAACCTTGCCACAGGGCCCTCTCAGTTAGACTTTTCTTGGCTTCATGGGCACACTCTTGGGTGGGGCCTGCTGAGGCCTGCAGGAGAGAGGGTGGAGGGGAGTGTTGGAGTTACCGCACTTTCACTCTGCGTTTGCGCTGGCCTTCCTGGGGCTATGGCTGAGGAGTGTGGGCCACCTTTTGTGCAGAGGCCCCATGGCCCTGGTTCTCTTTGCCACCATATCTCCACGGAGGGAAATGCAAGGGAGTCTATTTTGAATTCTGAAGGAAGACCCCGGCTCATTCTCTAATCTTGCAAATGAAGAGCATGCCCTTTTCTTTGACATCTTCAGTCAGTTTCTGCTGCTTTCTGACTCCTCGGGACATACAGGATACCAGAGTCAATTTGTTAATTCTGAAGGAAGACCCTGGCTCATTCTCTAATCTTGCAAATGATTAAAATCTCAAATCTTGCCCTTTTCTTTGACATCTTCAGTCAGTTTCTGCTGCTTTCTGACTCCTCGGGACACACAGGATACTGGAGTCAATTTGTTCTCTCTGAGTCAATTTGTTCTCTCTGTCCTTCAGGCTAATGCCCAGGAATTCTGACAAAGTACCTGATGGTCCCTGATCCATGGGTTGTGCCTAGATAATTATTTGGAAAAAAGGAAAAAAGATTAAAGGAGGGGGAAACAAAGGCAATATGCAAAAATACATTATTTCAATAATTGAAAGAGGCATCTGAAATTAAAGTATTAGTTGCTCGGTTGTGTCTGACTCTTTGGGACCCCATGGACTGTAGCCCATCAGGCTCCTCTGTCCATGGAATTCTCCAAGCAGGAATGCTGGAGTGGGTAGCCATTCCTTTCTCCAGGAGATCTTCCTGACCCAGGGACTGAACCCCAGTCTCCCTCACTGCAGGCAGATTCTTTACCGTCTGAGCCAAATTATTTCAGTATTTGAAAGAAGCATCTGAAATGAAAGCCTTATTAATATCTGATTTCTTTCCATATCTAAAATGAAAACATGGTCCTTCTGGGAGAGCCCACACACAAGACTAGTTTGGCAGTGGCGGTGGTGGGGTCACCTAGGAGTCAAAGTGTGTATCTGGTTCCTGAAAGAGTCAGGAGCTGAGCACAGCAACTGTGGGGCTTTTGGGCGTGAGCTGAGCCTAGGAGGGGAGCAGAGCCAAAATGATCAAGTGTGCGTGAATGAACACAGGCTCAAGGTGAGCCTCGAGGTGGGGGCTGCGTGGCGGAGCAACCGAAGCCAAGGTGGATGAAATATCAGAACTGAGTCAGATCGGGAGGCAGGTCACCACGGAGGAAAACTGAGAACCACAAACTCAGGGATACCGGCGGAGTCATGATTCTGCTTTGTCTGTTTCCATTTCAAGTCATTTTTATTTTTGAATGCTGATTAAGTGGTTTACATTCTCAATTTATTAGATACAGATTTATGTGTGGAATTCCCTGGTGGCTCAGCGGCAAAAGAATTCACTTGCAATGCAGGAGACATGGTTTGATCCCTGGGTTGGGAAGATCCCCTGGAGAAGGAAATGGCAACCCACTCCAGTATTCTTGCCTGGGAAATCCCATGGACAGAGGAGCCTGGTGGACTACAGTCCATGGGGCTGCAAGAGTCAGACACAACTGAACTAAACCACCACCACCACCACATAGATTTATGTAATTATATTTATATAATTTAAAATTTCTTTTTCCTTTATACATTTTCCTTTTGCAAAAATCGGTGATGTGACAGTTAACTTCTTGGTGTGTGTATAATGTTGACCAGGTTTAAAAATCCTGACACAGTATATTGGCTCTGACGCTTTAAAAAAATACAGACAATATAAAAGTTAAGTTCAGTGTTTAAAAAACCACATTTGCATGAAGTTTAAAGACAAAAAGAATTCTACAAGACTTAGTGGAAAAACAAAAGAAAAGCCAGCAGCCCCCTTTACCTATGTTGTCTGTTTCCAGAGGAAACCATTCTATTTTTATTATTTACATTATTGTTTATTTTTTATATTGTTTACTATTTACTACTATACTATTGAGTGGAGTTGATGTCCAATATTGCATAAGTTGTAGGTGTATGAAATAGCAATTCACAATTTTTAAAGGTTATACTCCATTCAGAAGAAGCTATTTTAGTTTTCTTGGCCACGCAGCACAGCTTACAGGATCTTACTTCCCCGACCAAGGATTGAACCGGCACCCTCAGCAGTGAATCTGTGGCACTCTGACCACTGACCCGCCAGGGAATTCCCCAGTGAAAGCCATTTTAAATGGGAAATTTTCCTTCATGGCATTTCTAGCTCAGTTTCCATCTTTTCTGCTGGCTTTCCATATCTTCATTGAGATCTTAACTAGATAGTTTTCTTAGGCTGTGGTAATTCTGGGGACAAAATTTTTGGTTATAATGTTCATGTCCTCTGTTATTACATTATTCTGGTGAGAATTATTAGCCATTTTCCTGTTTTTACTTTTTAGTTTAAACTGAATTCTCTTGTATCTTTGTATAAATCTTGTTTTGGTACAAAAATATTTTCATTATGGAAAATGTCAACATATGGAAGTAGAGAGAAGTGTGCATTGAATCCCACATATCCCTCACCTGCCTCAACAACCCTTGACTATAATTCCATATAATTCCACCTGGCCCAACCTGCTTGTCCCCGCTTGTATTATTATTATTTATAGTAAAATATATATAACATATAGGGCAGTTGATAAAGAATCTGCCTGCATTGCTGCAGACCCTGGTTGGATTCCTGGGTCAGGAAGATTCCCTGGAGAAGGGATAGGCTACCCACTCCAGTATTCTTGGGCTTCCCTTGTGGCTTATCTGGTAAAGAATCTGCCTGCAATGCAAGAATACAGATTGTAATAGCTACTTGCAGTTCTTTCTTGTTTTGGTATACATGTATATATACTTATATATATCAGAGTGTATATATATATCTATTTATTTTTTCCTTGTGGCTCATCTGGTAAAGAATTTACCTGCAATGTGGGAGACCTGAGTTTGATCCCTGGGTTGGGAGAATCCCCTGGAGAAGGCAAAGGCTACCCACTCCAGTATTCTGGCCTGGAGAATTCCATGGGCTATTTAGACAGAGTTGGACATGACTGAGCAACTTTCACTTTCATACATAACTTAAAATGTGCCACTCCAACCACTTTTACAGTTCTGTAGCATTAAATACTTTCACACTGATTTGTGGCCATCACCACCATCTATCTCTAGAACTTTTTATCCTTCCTAAACTGAAACTCCCTACCCATTAAACAATAATTCTCCATGCCCCGCTCTCCCTAACTCCTGGCAACCACCAATATTATATATTTTCTATGTCTATGAATTTGACTACTCTGCGGGTATGTGCTCAGTCACTTAGTCATGTCTGACAACCGCATGGACTGTAGCCCGCCAACTCCTCTGTCCATGGATATAAATGAAATCTTGCAATAGTTGTCCTGTTGTGACTTATTTATTTCACTTAGCATAATGCCACCAAGGTTCAAACATGTTGCAGCATGTGCCAGAATTTCTTTCCTGAATAATATCCCATTGTATGAATAAGTCACATTTTTTTCATCCGTTAATTCATCAAGGAACACCTGTGTTGAGTTCACCCCTTGGCTATTGTGAACAGTGCTTCTGTGAACAAGTGTGTATAAATATATGTTTTGAGTTCCTGCTTTCAATTCTTTTGGATGTATACCCCAAAGTGGAGTTACTGAATCTTATGGTAATTCTATGGTTAATTTTTTTAAGGAAATGCCATGCAGTTTTTCCACCATGGTTGCACTTTAACTTCCCTACCAGCAATGCACAAGGATTTCAGTTTCTCCATACCCTTTCCGATGCTTGTTATTTTCTGTGGTTTATTTATTTGATAATAGCCATCCTAATGTGCCTGAATTGGTTCCTGTATTATTTCTGAAGCAAATCCCACGTATCACAATTTCACCCACAATTATTTCAGGAAGTATTTCTTTTTTTCAGTATGTATTTCTAAAAGATAAAAACACTTTTAAAATTATCAGTTCAGTTCAGTTGCTCAGTCATATCCAACTCTTTGCGACCCCATGAACTGCAGCACGCCAGGCTTCCCTGTCTATCACCAACTCCCAGAGCTTGATCAAACTAATGCCCATCAAGTCGGTGATGCCATCCAACCATCTCATCCTCTGTTGGCCCCTTCTCCTCCTGCCTTTAATCTTTCCCAGCGTCAGGGTCATTTCAAGTTAGTCAGTTCTTCACATCTGGTGGCATAAGTGTTGGAGTTTCAGCTTCAGCATCAGTTCTTCCAGTGAACATTCAGGACTGATTTCCTTAACCATTGACTGGTTTGATCTCCTTGCAGTCCAAGGGACTCTCAAGAGTTTTCTCTAACACCACAGTTCAAAAGCATCAATTCTTCAGTGCTCAGCTTTCTTTATAGTCCAAACTCTCACATCCATACATGGCTACTGGAAAAACCATAGCTTTGACTAGATGGACCTTTGTTGGCAAAGTAATGTCTGTGCTTTTTAATATGCTCTCTAGGTTGGTCATAGCTTTTCTTTCAAGGAGCAGGCATCTTTTAATTGCATGGCTGCAGTCACCATCTGCAGGGATTTTGGAGCCCCCCAAAATAAAGTCTCTCACTGTTACCATTGTTTCCCCATCTATTTGCCATGAAGTGATGGGACTGGATGCCATGATCTTAGTTTTTTGAATGTTGAGTTTTAAGCCAACGTTTTCAGTCTTCTCTTTCACTTTTATCAAGTGGCTCTTTAGTTGTTCTTCGCTTTCTGCCATTAGGGTGGTGTATCTGCATATCTGAGGTTATTGATATTTCTCCTGGCAATCTTGATTCCAGCTTGTGCTTCATTCAGCCCAGCGTTTCTCATGATGTACTCTGCATATAAGTTAAATAAGCAAGGTGACAATATACAGCCTTGACGTACTCTTCGCCCAGTTTGGAACCATCTGTTGTTCCGTGTCCGGTTCTAACTATTGTCTCTTGACCTGCATACAGATTTCTCAGGAGGCAGCTAAGGTGGTCTGGTATTCCCATCTCTTTAAGAATTTTTTAGTTTGTTGTGGTCCACACAGTCAAAGGCTTTGGCGTACTCAATAAAGCAGAAGTAGATGTTTTTCTGGAACTCTACTTAAGACTGTATTTCCAGCCTGAAGAATTAATAACAGTTCTGTAATATCATCAATTACCTAGTCACTATGCAAAATTGCAACTGTTCAAAATGGAACAATTATTTTACCAATGTTCTGTTTGGATCTGGAGTCAAATTATGTTTGTACATTGTCATTAATTGTTGTTTTTTAAGTCTCTTTAAACCTTTAGTTTCTTTCAGTTATATTTATTTTTTCCTTACAATTTATTTGTTGAAGAAATTTGATTGTTTGATAAAACATCCCACAGCCTAGATTTTGCTAATACATCCCTGAGGTATTTTCCTCTTCATGGATCACAGCCTTGTGACCAAAGCCACCCCAAATAAAAAGAAAAGTAAGAAGGTGAAGTGGTTGTCTGAGGAGGCTTTACAGACAGCTGAGGAAAGAAGAGAAGCCAAAGACAAGGAAGAAAGGGAAAGACGCACCCAACTGAATGCAGGGTTCCAGAGAAGAGCAAGGAGAGATAAGAAAGCCTTCTTAAGTGAATGATACAAATAGAGGAAAGCAATAGAATGGGAAAGACTAGAGATCTCTTCAAGAAAATTGGAGATAGCAAGGGAACATTTCATGCAAAGATAGGTACAATAAAGGACAGAAAAGGTAAGGACCTAACAGAAGCAGAAGAGATTAAGAAGAGATGGCAAGACTACACATAAGAACTATACAAAAAATGTCTTAATGACCTGGATAACCACAGTGGTGTGGTCACTCACCTAGAGCCAGATATCTTGGAATGTGGGCCTTAGGAAGCATTACCGTGAACAAAGCTAGTGGCGGTGATGGAATTCCAACTGAGCTATTTAAAATCCTAAAAGATGATGCTGTTAAAGTGTTGCACTCAATATGTCAGCAATTTTGGAAAACTTGGCAGTGGGCACAGGACTGGAAAAGGCCATTTTTCATTTCAGTCCTTAAGAAAAGCAATGCCAAAAGACGTTCAAACTACCATGCAGTTGCGCTCATTTCACATGCTAGCAAGGTTTTGCTCAAAATACTTCAAGTTAAATGGCTTCAGTAGTACATGAACTGAGAACTTCCAAATGCTCAAGTTGGATTTAGAAAAGGCAGAGGAACAAGAGATCAAATTCCCAATATCTGTTGGATCATAGAAAAAGCAAGAGAATTCCAGAAAAAAACATCTGCTTTATTGACTATGCTAAAGACTTTGACTGTGTGGATCACAGCAAACTGTGGAAAATTCTTAAAGAGATGGGATTATCACCTTACCTGTCTCCCAAGAAACCTGTATGCAAGTCAAGAAACAACGGAACTGAACATGGAACAAAGGACAGTTCAAAATTGGGAAAGGAGTACATCAAGGCTGTGTACTGTCACTCTGCTTATTTAACTTATATGCAGAGTACATCATGTGAAATCCCCGGCTGGATGAATCACAAGGTGGAATCAAGATTGCCAGGAGAAATATCAACAACCTCAAATATGCAGATGATAACACTCTAATAGCAGAAAGTGAAGAGGAACTAAAAAGCCTCTTGAAGAGGGTGAAAGAAGAGAGTGAAAGAGCTGGCTTAAAACTTAGCATTCAAAAAACTAGGATCATGGCATCCAGCTCCATCACTTCATGGAGAATAGAAGGGGAAAAATTGGAAGCAGTGACAGATTTTCTTTTCTTGGGCTCCAAAATCACTGTGGACAGTGACTGCAGACTTGAAATTAAAAGACACTTGCTCCTTTAAAGGAAAGCTATGACAAACCTAGACAGCATATTAGAAAACAGGGACATCACTTTGCCAACGAAGGTCTGTCTAGTCAAAGCTATGGTTTTTCTAGTAGTCATGTATGGAAGTGAGAGAGTTGACCCATGAAGAAAGGTGAGTGTCAAAGAACTGATGCTTTCAAACTGTGGTGTTGGAGAAGACTCTTGAGAGCCTCTTGGACAACAAGGAGATCAAACTAGTTAATCTAGTAAAGGAAATCAACCCTGAATATTCATTGGAAGGACTAACGCTGAAGCTGAAGCTCCAGTACTTTCGCCACCTGAGGTGAAGAGCCGACTCATTGGAAAACACTGACTCAATGGACATGATTCTGAGCAAACTCTGGGAAATAGTGAAGGACAGGGAAGCCTGGCCTGCTGCAGCCTATGGGGTCACAGAGAGCCAGACAGGACTTGGTGACTAAATAACAACAACCCTGAGGTATTTAATATGTTCCCCTATATTTCTTTGCAAATTGGGAATCAGATTCAGGTTCAGTCTTTTGACAAGACCATTTAGGTGGTTCTGGGTTCTTCTATAGGGAGATAGGGTATCTGGATATTTCCTATAGCAGCCCTTTATCATTATTGTTTAGGCCCACATGATCCAATACAGTAGTCACATGTTGCTTGCTCTTTAAATTTAAATTAATGCAAATGAAATAAAATAAAAATCTCAGTGTCTTGGGTATGCCAACCACGTGACCAGTGCTCAGGAGCCTCACGCTGCTCGTGGCTACAGTACTGAGGTGGATATGGAACATTTTCATCCTCATTGAAGATGCTATTGTATAGCACTGGTCTAGATCTACTAATTCACCAAGGGTTGTGATGTGGTGCTAATTCTAACATACATTTTACATTTTACTGGCTGGAAAACTTCTGAAATGAGAAATTTTCCCGTGTCTCCCATTTGGTTACCAGTGATACAGTTCATGTAGGAAAAGCAGGACAGAGTTTAATACTTCCCCTTTCACAGGACTGATTCTAAGCTATAGATAAGTAAACCATACATAACTTTATGTAATTCTTGTTTACTACAGACCCAACTAACGAATTATGGTTATATTTCCTTTTTTATCTATTTTTTTTTCTTTTTCCTAGAGTTTCTGAATTTCCTTCCCACCGTTACACAATTTTACATTACCATAGCCTCAAAATTCTCCCCCAGTTTCCCATCACATTTATCTATTCTATTCAGGTCCCTTTTACCCTTGAGGCCTTATTCCTGGAATTCTTCTTACTGTTGGAACTTCTCTCATTTTTGCTCTCTGGGGTTATATATACTGTTCCCTGAATCTCATGTCTTCTTTTTTCTTGGCTTCTATCATTGGTTTGCTAAATATGTCCTTCTAAAGTAACTTCCTAAAAAGAGTTTGTTGAAGCAAAGCTCCTAAGCCATTCCATTTCTGAAAATGTTTTCATTCTTTCTCTTGTTTGATAATTTGGTGGGACACAAAATTCTAATTTTAAATCTTGAAATCTCATTAAGAAAGTTAAGAACAAGCCTCATGATTATTATTCCTAATTAATTTCCATATCATTTCTTGTCTTCCAGTGCATAAGAATTTCCTCTTCTGCTTTGAGTTGGAAAGATTCTGGTGTTCTGTGTAGGAGTCTATCTAAATAGTTCTCAAATAGATGATAAATGTAAGTAAACATTCATTTCATACATAATATTTCTTAAATTTTATACAATTTGAACCTGCAAAAATCAACAACAGACTTGAGGATGCAGACTATTCTGTGAATCAGTAACTAATGTTTCAATGTTTCTCTCGAAACCAGCCTCACTGGTGTGAGAACAGAGGGTGGAAATGAGAGCGACTCCTCTATTACCCATAGTGACCACTGCTGAAAGTTTTGCTTCTTATTTCCACATCAGACTCTGCCAGTTTAGAGTTCTGAGTTCCCAAGAGAGGCATGTTCCCACTAGGTGACACTGTAGCAGTTTGGTTAGACCGGCAGCTGACCCTGGCCACTTGGGGCTCCTCATGCCAGTAAAACAGTGGCCACAGAAGCGGTTGCTTCACTGGCTGGAGGGACTGAATGCTCTTGATTGTCGAGGAGTTGCCACTACACAGTGGAAGTAAGGAGTATTTCTGGAATACTCCAGAATATATACTCCAGTATATCTGCAGAAGATATACTGGGGCATCTCTCAGGCTCCCCAGGTCCTGTGGCTAAAAATCAATAGAAAACAACAATGTAATATGCAGAGGACTGATAATGCTTCAGACCCTTCAGGAGTGAAGATCTAGGTCACTCCACCATGCAGAGAGCAAAGCCAGCCTAGGTGATTACTGAGAGCAGAGGTATAGGTAGAAGAAGAAGTTAGTTATAAATACAAGCTTGTGACGAGTAGCAGAAATAAAGACTGTAATAGCTACTTGCAGTTCTTTCTTGTTTTGATATACATGTATATATTCTTATATATATCAAAGTATATATATATACATATTTTTCTAGTGGTTCAGCTGGTAAAGAATCCGCCTGCAGTGCGGGAGACCTTGGGTTGGATCCCTGGGTTAGGAAGATCCCCTGGAGAAGGGAAAGGCTACCCATTTCAGTATTCTGGCCTGGGGAATTCCATGGACTGTTCAGTGCATGGGATCACAAAGAGTCGGACACAACTGAGCCACTTTCGATTTCATATATATGTATGTATGTATTATGTATATGAGATTAACTGCTACCACATTAGATGGTAGAGAAATGAGAGGGGGAAGGAAAAATATTGGTTAATATATAATAGTAACCAATATTTATATATCTTATATTTATATATATATAATATATATATTATTATTTATTAAAATTACCAGGTGGCTTAGTGGTAAAGAATCTGCCTGCCAAGCAGGAGATGAGTGTTCAATTCCCGTGTCAGGAAGATCCCCTGGAAAAGGAAATAGCAACCCACTCCAATGTTCTTGCCTGGGAAACTCCATGGACAGAGGAACCTGGTGGGCTGCAGTCCATGGGGTTGCAAAGAGCCTGACAGTACTTAGCGACTGACCATGCAAAATTATAATATAAATATAATATATAGAATATTTTTATTATCATTAGCATTTATAATAATATATTATTATAACATATTGTTAATATAGTAATATAGTATATAAAATAAATATTACTATTGTATCAATATATAAATCAATAATATAGTATATATTAATATACCATCACTGTATTATTACATTAATGTTAATTAATATTATCACATTAATATATTAATCTATATATTATATATGTATTATATAAATATTGCTTTTAATATAATATTAATTAATATTGTATATATAAACTAATATTTTTCTTCCCCTTCTGAATTTTCTACCATCTAATATATATTAATAGCAGTTAATCTTAAACCTTAGGTTTAAAGTTATAGGCTCTCAAAGGGAGAATGTGATTCAGCTAGAAAAGGCACTGATAATGTCCAAAAACAGTTGAAGGACTTTATATACTCTTTTGGAGAAAGGGTCATTTTTGGTTCTGTGAGGGATAGTTGCATCATGTTGGGGGAAAGCATGAATTTTCTGTCTCTTGTTGAAGTTAAGTATGGTTAAAATGGGTATATTCAGAAGCCAAGTGGATGAGGCATGGGCTTTGGTAGCTTCGTACTGTGCCAGATTATCTAAGATGAAGCTAAACTCAGAATTCCCCTCCCTGTATGGTTATGAGTTGGTGTTGGCCACAAGAGACACTTTATGTGAATTTGGAAGCCAGCTTGAAGCAGAAGTCATAGTTTTCACTCTGAAGGTCTGTGCAGGGCGCTGGCCTTGGCCACAGGCCCAGACTGTTACTGCCGTGCTAGCTGACTTGGCGGGTGTGGGGCGGCAGTGGGGCCCAAGGTCCTCCGCTTCTCAGGGGGTCTCTGCCTTGAGCTCTTCTGAATTCTGGGCCAAGTACATATTTAGCTGGCTTCTTCTGCAGGTTACCCATGACATCAGAGTTGGAGGTGTTAATAGACACATGCGTTCCAGTTCACCCTCATGTTTCCTTGTTGTGGTTCACATGTAGCTTTTTTCCCCTGGCTGACTTAGAGTGACTTCACTCAATCCTAGATGCAGAATCAACAACTGCTCCACAAACTCCCATAATTGCGTAGGATTTGTCTCCTATTGATTCTGCTTTTCTCAATGAACCACATGCTAAAGACATGTCAGGGGGGACATGGGAACAGTGTGAGGTTCTTATGCCAAAGGCCATTCAGTTTTCATGGGAGAAATATACTTAGTGTTTTTTGTATCAAGATTCATGAATTTTATTCCAAAGAGTTTCTAAGATGCTCCTTTAAAGACTACTTACTAAAATGATATCATTTTTAATGTTTTATTTTTTAAAGTTTTATATATATATATTTATATGTAGACAGTTTGGCAGGTCCAGGTAATTGCCTGGATATGGATAACATTTTTTTTTTTTTTTTGGTAACATTTTGATGAATATCCTTCAAATCTTTTTTCAGTGCATATATATATAATGTATGTGTGTGTGCGTGCTAAGTTGCTTTAGTCCTGTCTGACTCTTTGTGACCCGATAGACTGTAGCCCTCCAGGTTCCTCTGTTCGTGGGATTCTCCAGGCAAGGATACTGGAATGGGTTGCTGTGCCCTCCTCCAGGGTATCTCCCCAATCCAGGGATTGAACCTGTGTCTCTTATGTCTCCTGTATTGGTAGATGGGTTCTTTACCACTAGCGCCACCTGGGAAGCCCAGTCTGTGCCTCATTTCTGCAAATCCACATGGCCAAATTTCTGCATGGTTAAGCTTCTTGTGTGTATTGTAAGAAGGAAGGCATGAGCAGGGAGCTCACATCAATTTAAAATATGCACAGACTTCATTTTATAAAACAGCAAGGTGGTTCTAAACTTTTCTAGACATCTTCTGGGGATGCAACATTATCAACTAATATTTTGGAGTCCTTCTTATATCTGCCTGCCTCTAGAATGAACCTGAATTGATTGATCCATCTTCTGAAGTGAAGCTTGGAAAGAATTTTCTCCAGTTTCCCGATTTCCTTTTCTCATCACAGAGTCTACCGGTAGACCCTCTGTAGCCCACAGTATGCTGAAACGAAGTAGAATTTCAGTCCCAGACCTGCTGAATCAGGATTTGCATTTTACTGTGATTTTCATACACATTAGAGCTTGGGAAGCACTGATGTAGGCTGGGACAGAGCCCTCACTCAACCCTGTACCACAGAGGTGAGGAGACCAGAGTGTGTACCCAATGATCCACCCAACCCTTCTCACTTCACCCAAGCCTTGCCTGCACAGGATGTCAGCCACTAAAGATAGGAGCGTGTAGGAGCCGTGAGGACACAGGGCTCTGCAAGCCGCTCAGCAGGGTGAAAAAGGGTGGAACAGGAAAGGGAGGAAAGCAAGTTCCTGGACTCCCAAACCACAGTTTGTCTAGGTGCTACTTTCCCCCTTATTTAGCACATAGATTTGTGAAGAGACAACCTCCTGATGACCTCTTTTCCTTTTGCATTTTGCTCGGTATTAAACGGTCATCATCTGAAACTTTTCTCCGTGAATTAGAAACCTGAAGTTGTCAGGGACTGAATGTGCCCGTTTTCCAACGGTTCCTGGCAGTTCCCCGCTTTTATGGTGTAGTCATGGTGAAACCTGAGTCATCTGAAGATGGTGAGAGTGCCAAGGAGTCGGGGAAGGAGTTGCAGCCAAGCCAGGACCCAGGAGCTGGGGCTCAGGAACTGCGGGCCACCCTGGGCCACTGGCCTTCCTTGGGGACAGGAGAGCCGCCCCAACCCTGTGTTTAAACAAATTGCTCCAAGCTTCACGGTGCTAATGAATACCTTCTGTAGCCGAAGTGTTCAGCGGCAGCCCAGAGTATGAAGCATCTCCCCACACAGTTGCTTCTTAGGGTTTCAAGGAGCAGCGCCTCACTCTCACACGTGCCAGAATTTTCTTCCCATTTATTTTATTTTATTTTTTAAACCGAGAAACCCACATTTTCCTGGAGAAGCGAACAATATACATGGCATTTTGTTTCAAGGGGGAAAAAAAAAGTTTTCTCCCGGGCTTATTGATTCATACACATTCAACGGCTACCAGCAAATACCCTCCTGTTTGGTGTGTGTTTGCCGTTTTCTCTGAGATTCTGACTCACAGTCTGGAGGACAATGACTGATTTTTTCCCACCTCCCAGAGCGGCCGTGCATTTTTCTCTGCACAAGGAGGGGCCTGTTTACGACCCCCGGGCATCGCCGGCGGAGCGCTCGTGTAAACAGCCCGCGGAGCCGGGTGGCCGGGGGGCGGAGCGGGGCGTCCGCGCCAGGTCGGGCGGGCCGCGCGCCTCCCAACTCCCGCCCGGGTCTGCGGTGTCGGCCGGGGCGCCGCCGAGCGCCGCGGTGATGCGGCGGGAGGGGTGGAGCCGCCGCGCCCCGGCTGGGTTTGGAGCCCTCGCTCGGCCGGCGGGCGCGCCCAGCGCTCACTGCTGAGCCGGGAGTCTGGGCGAAGCCGGCAGGCGGTGGGAGGCCACACCCCGCGCGAGCCCGCGTATTTCCTCGGGAGCCCGCGGCCGCCGCGCAGACAGCGCCGAGATGCGGGGCCCCAGGCTCGTGACCGCCGCCCGCCTCTTCTGCGTGTGGAGCGCGGCGCTGGCCGCCGTCCCCGGGTAGGAGCGCGGGGCGCGCGGGGCGGGCGGGGAGCGGGGGTCCCCAGCCGGACCTCGGCCTGGAGATTTGAGCCTGCATTGCTTCAGCTCGGTCCTCCCGGGGACAGTTAACTTTCTCCATCCACGAGGTTGTTTAAGCGTCTCCGGCCAGAACTGCTTTCTGAAGACTTTTTATTTTTAGTCCACGCTCCCTCTGAGTTTGTTTCGACTTTTTGCACCCTCCCCCACTCCCCCCCAGTAATGTGCCTTCTTTTAAAGACATGAATGCATATTTTTTTCTAAACAAGATGTCTCAACTTTAGCAATGATAAGGTGTGGCCGAGGTGGTTAAGTATGGGTTCAGGTGCAGACTTCGTAGGAAGATAACCAGTGAGACACTTAAGTAATGGAATGCACTTCCTTCCCCCTCAGAGGGTTTTGCGCTGGAGTCCTAATCCCTGGTCTGGGCAGAGAAAGTGCTCTTTTAGCAACTTTTTGTGCTCTGCTCCACCTGGAAATGTCACCGCCGACAGATAGTTTAATTTCAGATGGCATATTTTAATCAGTGATGTTGATTAGATGATGTTTTCTTGGGTAGATGCCCAAACATAAAGGTTTGAATAAGAAACAAGCAAAATTCATGTGTGTATATATGTGTGTGTGTGTGTGTGTGTGTGTGTGCGCGTGCGTGTGCGCGCGCGCCTGTGTGTTTAAGCCAAGAAAAAAAAAATTACCCTGGGATGATGTCTTCTATAAAGAAGTTTAGAGGCTTGTACTTTGCCAATAACTTATGCATGTCTTAGTGTAAGCTATCCTGTGCTATTTGTGGTTTATAAAATGGAAATACTAACACAGGCCATCCTCTAGCAGTGAATGCATTACTGCATTAAAATTGATTTATGGGAATGTACAACATGATAAATATAACTAACACTGCTGTATGTTATAAATGAACGTTATGAAGAGAGTAAATCCTTAGAGTTCTGATCACAAGGAAAAAATAAGTATTTTTTCTGTTTCTTTAATTTCATTACTATGTGAGATGATGAATGTTCTCTAAATTTATTGTGATAATCATCTTATAATGTGGGTAAGTCAAATCGTTATCTGTACACCTTAAATTTTTACAATGCTGTATGTCAGTTTTATCTCAGTAAAACAGGACAAAAATTGATTTAGGGGAATGATTATTTTTTCAACAGCCTTTCAATGCAGTTGCTAAGTGGGGCAGTGGGGCCACATTAATTGAAGCAGTTACAGTTGACATTGTATAGGGAATCTGTCTCACCATCTATGAAATTTGAGAATCTCAAAAGAATGAAGATGTAAGGATAAGAAACTTCATTTTTCTCTTCTTGTTGGGAACTCTTTAGGCCCAGGTTTCTGGTGACAGTCCCTGGGATCATCAGGCCAGGAGGAAATGTGACCATTGGGGTGGAGCTTCTGGAACACAGCCCCTCACAGGTCACCGTGAAAGCGGAAGTGATGAAGAAGGTAGCGAACCACTCGGTCTCTGTCCTGGAAGCAGAAGGAATCTTTGAAAAAGGTAAGATACACAGCAGAGTCTCACCCTTCTGCGGTAATAATTGTTCAGTTGCTCGGTGATGTCTGACTCTTTGCGACCCCATGGACTGCAGCACACTGTCTGCCCTTCACTATCTCACAGAGTTCAAACTCATGTCCCATTGAGTTGTTGATGCCATCCAACCATCTCATCCTCTGTCATCCCCTTCTCCTCCTGCCTTCAATCTTTCCGAGCATCAGGGTCTTTTCCATTGAGTTGGCTCTTCACATCAGGTGGCCAAAGTATTGGAGCTTCAGCTTCAGCAGCAGTCCTTCCAATGAGTATCAGGGTTGATTTCCTTTAGGATTGACTGGTTTGATCTCCTTGCTGTCAAAGGGACTCTCAAGAGTCTTCTCCAGCACCACAGTTCAAAAACATCAATTCTTTGGCATTCAGCATTCTTTATGGTCCAAATCTCACATCTCTACCTCCGCATTAATAATTGGAGTGTGCAAGAAATATCAATAACCTCAGATATGCAGATGACACCACCCTTATGGCAGAAAGTGAAGAGGAACTAAAAAAAGCCTCTTGATGAAAGTGAAAGAGGAGAGTGAAAAAGTTGGCTTAAAGCTTAACATTCAGAAAACTAAGATCATGGCATCTGGTCCCATCACCTCATGGGAAATAGATGGGGGGACAGTGGAAACAGTGTCAGGCTTTATTTTTTTGAGCTCCAAAATCACTGCAGATGGTGACTGCAGCCATGAAATTAAAAAACACTTACTCCTTGGAAGGAAAGTTATGACCAAGCTAGAGAGCATATTAAAAAGCAGAGACATTACTTTGCCAACAAAGGTCCGTCTGGTCATGGCTGTGGTTTTTTCAGTGGTCATGTGTGGGTGTGAGAGTTGGACTGTGAGGAAAGCTGAGCGCCGAAGAATTCATGCTTTTGAACTGTGATGTTGGAGAAGACTCTTGTGAGTCCCTTGGACTGCAAGGAGGTCCAACCAGTCCATCCTAAAGGAGATCAGTCCTGGGTGTTCATTGGAAGGACTGATGCTGAGGCTGGAACTCCAATACTTTGGCCACCTCATGTGAAGAGTTGACTCGTTGGAAAAGACCCTGATGCTGGGAGGGATTGGGGGCAGGAGGAGAAGGGGACTACAGAGGATGAGCTGGCTGGATGGCATCACCCACTCGATGGGCATGAGTTTGAGTAAACTCCGGGAGTTTGTGATGGACAGGGAGGCCTGGCGTGCTGCGATTCATGGGGTCGTAAAGAGTCGGACACGACTGAGCGACTGAACTGAACTGACTGAATAAAGCCATGTGCTAGGTAGGGTCATGAAGAAGCCCCACATTTTCAGTGGCTTAAACAATACACTTTTGTTTTTTACTCATGTGGAGTCCAAAGTGATGTTCCTGGGATGCTCTTCTAGGGGGAGGTTCTGAGGCCCAGGTTCCTTCCTCTTTGTGGCTCTGTCCTCATCAGTACGTGGCTTCCAAGTCTGCAGGGCAAGAACGTGCGTTTCTTCCTGTGGGAGGTTCTTGTGGGCCATGCCTGGACATGGCTCATATCACCCCTCCTCTCATGACCACGCTGAGCTTCACAGGAGTCTGGGAGTGTAGGACAATGTGTGCCCAGAAGAGGGAATGGGCATAGTTAAAAGTCTGACACAAGACCATATTTGCATACGGTTTATATAAACTATGTATAACAATCTGTCTTTATTGGTTGCAGAGGATTTTACTAAGTAGGCCCATGGGAAGTAAAAGAAGAACTGTAGTTAAAATCTAGTTTTATAAAATATGTTTTAGTTTTTTAAGTGACAAGAAAAAAGGAAAAATAATGTAAAAGTGGAAGCCATTTGTAAAAGAACCCACATCTCTTATTTTAAATCTGGGTTCTAACTAGGCCCAGGATTAAATTGGGTCAATGAATATCTTCTTTTTCAATACTAAGGGCAAAACAGTTTTGAGGGGTAAAGAGTTAAATATATAAACTCTTTTTTTTCACAATGAAACCAACACTTAATTTTTTCTAATTGAAAGAGTAGTATATACTCAGTGCTGATAACCTGGAAAACACTGTAAGTAAAGAAAATAAACCAAAATCACCTGTAATCCTACCACCCACCTATAAGCACTGTTAACTAGAAGCATGATTACAGGTTTAGTCGTAGGCCAGAAACTGAGGCATAAATTCCTATAATGTTGAGAGTTATCTTTTAAGAGAATAATTTAAGGGCACAGAATGAAGGGTGGATGAGATTCCACAGTAGCTCATTATATACATGTTTACCCTTTACCAGCATAGAGAAATTAATACCATCATGAAATAAGATAAAATCACAGTTTATTTTCATTTGAGATTCTTTCTGCACTGGGAAGTTGACTGACTGGGCAGGTAAATTTGTAGCTGGAAGAGGTGACGCGTGCAGGGGCCAGGCCACTTTGTGTTTTCTATAGGAAAGACAGGAAAGTGGGAGGCCTTGTCCTTGGAGAAGAAATGTTAGTGCTTAAGGTCTGAGACTGAGTCTTAGTACTAGCTGTTACTTAGTACTAGGCCGGTTACTTATGTGCTCTGAGCCTCAGTGTCCTCATGTGTAAAATGGGGATAGTGTAAAGTTAAAATCAGTATCTAGTACCTGTTAGACACTCAATAAACAACAGCTGTGCATATTGTGAGTAGAAATACTATTGAAGAAGAAGATGCCGGAAGCATCATTTACTATTTACATGGGGGCCAACCTCTACTTTCATTATTGAACTATTTATTCTGAAAATGGATGAAATCTTGGCCTTAGGATAATGGCTGAAGGAAATACTGAAATACCAAGTCACAGCAGACAACACAAGGCTAAAGAGGGGCGGACAGCACTATCCTGGGAGCTTAATGGATCTTTGAAAAAGAAAGAGAGAAAATGCACTACTTTCAGGGGCTGTTTCATTGAAAATACCATTGCAAGCATGCTCCCTGTTTCAAAGGAAAATGTTAACTTTGTTATCAGGGGTTGTGAGTCATTGCTCTCAGAACAGATGCTTCCTGTAAGGTTAGGACTTAAGTATCAAGACATTTCTCCCTCTCTGTCTTCACATCCTTTGCTTTATCTGATTTCTCCAGTTGTAACAATATGTAGATCAAGAAGGACTTTTTAAAATTAATATGGGGCCTGGATCTTCCTAGGATTCATTTTATTTCTTGCCATCTAAACACAAGCAATTAAATACATTTTAGGTCTGATTATTTCATCATTTTCTCATGGGGGCCTCCAAGAGGTTACTGCCAAGAAAAGACAGCTTCCCTGGTGGCTCAGATGGTAAAGAATCTGCCTAAAATGTGGGAGACCCAGGTTTGATCCCTGAATCGGAAAGATCCCCTGGAGAAGGGAATGGCTACCCTCTCCAGCATTCTTGTCTGGAGAATCCCACGGGCAGTGGAGCCTGGGGGACTGAAGTCCCCCTGGGGTCCCAAAGAGCTGGACACAACCGAGTGACTAACACTTTCACTTTCACCTTCTAGCAGAGGTGGGTAAGGAGGGAACTATTTCTGAGTGGCTGTTTGTAGCAGCTGGGCTGTTCTTAGAAATTCCTTGGGTAGGGCAGTGTTTCACCATAACCAGAATGCATTTGAATTGCAGCATATACCTTAATGGGCTTCCCAGGTGGCGCTAGTGGTAAAGAACCCGCCTGCCCATGCGGGAGATGTAGAGACTCGGGTTTGATCCCTGGGTTGGAAACATCCCCTGGAGGAGGAGGACATGGCAACCCACTCCAGTATTCTTGCCTGGAGAATACCATGGACAGAGGAGCCTGGCTGGCTACAGTCCTTCGGGTCACAAAGAGTCGGACACAACTGAGTGACTAAGCACAGCACAGACCTTAATAAAATCAGAAAAGTATGGCTTGTTCTCAAGGAAAAACTCATTTATTTGTTTGGTATATATGGGGAGAATTTTGTTTACATTTCCATCCTTGAGGCCAGTAGCATGGACTACATTACAGTTAGTTTATTCATTTGTAAATATCAATATATCAATTCTATATTTATAGGGGGTCAATTATGTTTATGTATTTATTTTTTGATGAACAATAGCCCTTGAGAAAAATGTGTTTCTAATAAACTTTGAGGAGTTCTCTCTAAGAGTACAGACATGGAGGTGTACTTGTTATTAGAACCACCACCATCATCATCACCACCATCATTATCATCATTTCTGTGGTGAATAGTATAAAACAATTAGTTGAGTAAATATGATTGATAAAATTCAGTGGGAAGTAGTTACCAGAGGAGAGAAGATGGAGCAGCTATGGAGATTTGAAATCAAATCAGACTATCTGTTGGTTGGAGAGTGAGTTGGTCCCCTTATTTCTTACCTCCTGGCCTTCACCTCTTCCTTTATTGTGTTGTTGCCTGGGAGTTCCACACCAAATCAAGAAAAAAAATGTTAAGAACATTTGAATTCACAGGTCATAAATAAGAACCAACTCTTAAAGCATGTGAAGTAATTGAATTATTTTTGATGTCCTTAAAACCATAATTTGTTTTATTTCCCATTCTCTTTTTACAGTTTGACATGTTCATTTGTAAACTTTCATTGTTTTTCCTGAATGAGATTTACCTCAAATAATGAAGAATATACCCTTTTCCTCCACTAATGAATTATCACTGGTTTCACATACCCCTGATAAAAGATTAAAAAAAAAAAACCTAAGAAGTCTCCATACTGTTTTCCATTAGTGGCTGCTCCAGTTTACATTCCCATCAGCAGTGTAGGAGAGCTCTGTTTTCTCCACACCGTCTCCAGCATTTATTGTCTGTAGACTTTTTGATAGCACAGGGAACTCTGCTCAATATTCTGCAATAACCTAAATGGGAAAAAAATTTGAAAAAGAATAGATACCTGTATATGTGTAACCAATCACTTTGCTATACACCTGAAACTAACACAACATTGTTTATCAATGATACTTCAATATAAAATAAAAATAAATTAATAAAATTTCTTTTCTGTCCCTCTTCCCCCCAAAAAAGAGAAAAGAAAAAAAAAAAACCCTACTAAACAGAAAATCTTGACTGTTAACTTGAGTGCTCAGGAGGGCATCTCCTGGCCTGGAGGCCCTGCTTATTTAATTATGACACAGAGCCTGCTTTCATCTTCCCACGGAAAGGTTCGGGTGAGGTGGACTCTGTGTATGTCTGTATCCTTTAATAACTTGCCTTTTCTTCTTGCCCTAAAATCTTGGAGAGTTAATGGGATGTTTATCTCCTATTTTTTAAGGATGAAACATTCTTCTTTGTCTTTTCCCATCAACTGTGAGCTTTTTTTGTTTTCTATCCTGATCCACTGGGATGCGAGATCAATATTTTAAAATTTGAGATGATAGTTGAAGAACTCAAAAAATCATTCAATTCGGTTTGGATGGCTTTCTGGTGCAAACAAAGCTCCAGAACATACATTTCATGGCTTGTCGATAAAAATCAGTGCCACGGTTTTCATGAGCATAGATGAATTAGTGTGCTATGTGGGCAGGTCTCCTCGGGAAGGTTTTCACAGGCAGTGTGCCAGCAGAGCTCAGTGTGAACTTGTAGCGACATGAGAATTATTTTTAAAGGGTGTGGGTTCTTCATTCACATGTCTTTGGTATTGTGTGTAATGTGTATGGATAGGTGGGGCCTGAGGAGAGAGGACCAGAGTGTGCTCACAATGAGCTTGAGCCAGGCTACCTGATGCCCTCCCATCGGTGACTGTGTGTCTGTGGGCTGTCCCTTCTCACTGGGCCTCGGTTTTATCATCTGAAGAGCAGTGGTTTCCGCTTTGTACAATTACCCAGTTATTGTGAGGATGAAATGAGGTAACATGTTTAGAGCACTTATAAACACAGAAGACCTATTCAAGGAGCTGGTACCTACTGTTATTGGAAGATGATGGCAGCAATCATGTCAGAGGCAATTCTTGGTCACAGGTTGGGATGATCTTGAACTGGGAACTGTATAAAAGACACTCACACGGAGAAGGAAATGGCAGCCCACTCCAGTGTTCTTGCCTGGAGAATCCCAGGGACGGGGGAGCCTGGTCGGCTCCCGTCTATGGGGTCGCACAGAGTTGGACACGACTGAAGCGACTTAGCAGCAGCAGGAGGGGGTGGGAAGGGATGTAACATATTAAGTACTGACTTTCCTTATAGTGTGGAGATTAATGTACAATCTTAACTTCAATAACCCTAGGAGGAAGGCACGATTATCTTCATTTTAGAGATGAGACTGAGGCTGAGAGAGAATAATTTTCCTGGATTAACACAGTAAATGGTATATACTGCCTGAAGGTGAAGTTGGTTCTGATGGTTCTGTTGGTTCTGAATTTGAAGGTTTTCCACCGCCTGGAAGAACATGGAATATTTTTTGGTTGCTCCGCTTTGGAATATTGACGCAATGTGGTATCGGTCTTCTGTGAAAAGCATTTTTTCTCGTTTGCTTGTGGTAGTTCAGAGTTGGATCTCATGAAATCTAATCTGGATCTAAGTTGCAAGCTGCAGTGCCAGCTCTCCTCCTGATTTAGTCTGAGCTTCGTAGAATTTGGGGGAGATGAGCCAAGTTAATCGCCTAGTTCATGGCTGAGGAGATTGAGGGGTGGTGTGTAGTGACTTGCCCAAGGTGAAATGCCTGTTGGTGGCAGAAACTGGAAGCAGATCACAGACCCCCAAATTTATAATCCAGTGCTTCTTCCATTATACTCTAGGAAACTCTCCTGACATGGGGAACTGTGTGTGATTTAGGATATATTTGCAGATGTTGCTTTATCTGATACAAACAAAATATGGCTAACTGAGGAGGTGAAAAATGCTTACCTGCATCTTGGCGCTAGTTTCCTATTTCAGCTGAAGGTGGAGTTGCTCTTTATGGACTAATGGTTCTGCGTGGGTTGGGGGCCAGGCTAGTTTTAGAAATTCTATTGCTGTGATTCTCAAAATGTGAGTCATACTTATTCAAAATGCAGATTCATGGTCATCCTCTCAAGACATGGGTAATGTCTGGGAATCTAAACTTTATTTTGAGCAACCACCACAAGTGAGTTTCAGCTGTGCTAAAATGAGAACAACTGCACTTCAGTTAAAATGATTCTCATGGATTGTTACCAGCCAAGTACTGGAAAGCCTGAGAGTGAGAGGCAAGCCTTCGCAAGTCTGTGATGATTCAAGGCAGCTGGAGGCCCCGCCCAGATTTCCCTGTTTGCCTTTCAAGCGGCCGCCAGCCCTAAACCTTGGTGTTAATTTAATGCAATGGAGCAACATGTCTTGGCATTTGATTATGAATCAGTGATGGAGTGAAGTTGAAAGTGAACAGACTGATTCTTTAAACTCCAAGTTAAACACGTTCTGCTCTTCTTCTGACACAGAATGAGTCACTGGGCTTGTGGTGGAAGCAGAAATCAGATCCTGTAAGAATTTGGGCGGGGTTGCTGTTTGATCCCTTATGCCTTAAGAAGACTTTACAATGTTGGGACTCCTTGTTTTCCTAGTAACATTTCCCCCTGCTAATTTATTATTTATTGCGTTGGAGACCTGGGTTCGATCTCTGGCTTTGGAAGATCTCCTGGAGAAGGAAATGGTAACCCACTCCAGTATTCTTGCATGGAGAATTCCATGGACAGAGGAGCCTGACAGGCTACAGTCCATGGGGTCTCAAAGAGTTGGACACAACTGAGTGACTAACACGGAATATTTGCTGTATGTGAAACGTGAATGAATGGGGTGGGCAGGGCAGAAGGAAGGAAGTTTCAGAAGTGGCAGAAGGAAAAGTGTAATATTAAAAGTGCAGAGGCTGAATTTTGATTTCTTATTTGTTTAGAAAGTTCAGTGTGGTTGGTAAGTAGTGCTTCTTGTGTGTGACCCTCTGCCTGATTCTGTTACATTTTACGTGCAGAACTATACAGATGTCCATTCATGAGCATTCCACCTCTGCTGATATATTTGGCATTTTGTGGCAGTTACTTCGCAGATGAGAGAAGGGAAGGGTGTGCCAGAGGAAAGCGCCCGGGGCTGGGAGTGGCAGGACTGAGGAGACAGAGCTTTGTGTGTATATGTTTTCTGAAAAGATGTCACTCTCTGCTTTAGATGAATGTGGGGAAACACCCTGGTGGAGAGGCCCAGCAGATAGTTTTAAATTGTAACCAGGGAGAGAGTTGAAGGCATTGTTTTCACAGAGGCAGACAATATTCCAAGTGTTGGTGGGTAGGCGTGGCATGCCCAAGAGATAATGCTTATGGAAAAAAACGAGGCCGAAGACTGGAGCTTGGGAGGCGGAAGAGAAATCAATGAAAGAGCTGGACAGTGAGCAGCCAAGACAGGGATGGATTGGAGATGCTGAGATGTCTCAGATGCCAAGGGAAGAAGTACCGAGAAGGAAGTTTTTATTAACTTCCTTTTATTAACTGTGAAGTGTCGTAGAAGGTCAGAGAAGAAAAGGACAGAGAAAAGGGCGTTGGTGAGCCTCCAGTGAATGAATGCCTTTAAGTTGATTGTTGGGAGCAAAAGCAAGTTTTTAGTAATAAATGAGCAGTGGGGAAATATAATCAGAAAATGTAGAATCCACCCTTCTTTTAAAAAAGTTATTGCAGTAGCCTCCTTGATTGTTTCCCCCCTGCTCCCTGTCGCCCCCACTGATGGCTCTATGGGGCTTCCCAGGGAGCTCAGTGGTAAAGAATTCGCCTGCCAATGCAGGAGACTCAGGAGACTCGGGTTCGATCCCTGGGTTGGGAAGATCCCTTGGAGTAGAAAGCGGCAACCCGCTCCAGTGTTCTTGCCTGGAAAATTCCTTGAACAGAGGAACCTGGTGGGCTTACAGTCCAAGGGGGCCACAGAGTCGGACATGACTGAGCATGTGCATGCACCCACACATATCGCTCTATAGTCTGTCCTCAATCCAGTGGCCAGGAAGCAGGCCAGATTTTGTCACCGCCCCCCCATCTCAGTATTAGCATACATCCAGCCTCCCCATGGCCTGCAAACCCTACAGGATCTGTCTGATCTCGTTTCACACACCCCCCACCTCACTCTGCAGCCTCTTAGGCGTTCATGCAGGTCTTGCAACACAGCATGAGTGCGCCCCTCTCAGGGCCTCACAGTTACTCATCTCTCTCCTTGGGATGCACTCGCCAGATGTGTTCATGACTCAGCTGCTCCAGGTTTTGATTCAGATATCACCTTTGCAGTACACCACTGCAAAGACCAAATGTCACTCTGTGGAAGTTTGATGGTTGAAAGAGAGGCGGATTGTCTCTTTAAAAACACGGTAGAGGGGCTTCCCTGGTGGTCCAGTGGTTAAGAATCCACCTTGCTTTTGGACTCTGTGGGAGAAGGCGAGGGTGGGATGTTTCGAGAGAACAGCCCCGAAACATGTATATTATCTATGGTGAAACAGATCACCAGCCCAGGTTGGATGCATGAGACAAGTGCTTGGGCCTGGTGCACTAGGAAGACCCAGAGGGATCGGGTAGAGAGGGAGGTGGGAGGGGGGATCGAGATGGGGAATACATGTAAATCCATGGCTGATTCATGTCAATGTATGACAAAAACCACTACAATATTGTAAAGTAATTAGCCTCTAACTAATAAAAATAAATGAAAAAAAAGAATCCACCTTGCAAACACAAGGGACACCAGTTTGATTCCTGGTCTGGGAAGAGCCCACATGGAAAGTGAAGTGAAAATTGCACAGTGGTGTCCGACTCTTTGTGATCCTGCGCCCGGGACTGTAGCCTGCCCAGCTTCTCTGTCCATGGAATTCTCCAGGCAGGAGCACTGGAGTGGGTTGCCATTTCCTTCTCCAGGGAATCTTCCCGACCGGGGAATCGAACCCAGGTCTCCTGCATTGCAGGCAGATTCTTTACCAACTGAGCCACTAGGGAAACCCTAGTGCAAAGGAGCCTCTGTGCCACAGCTGCTGAGGCCTTCGAGCCTTGGAGTCCACGCTCTGCAACAGGAGAACCCCTTGCACCACAGCTAGAGGCAACCTGCACTCAGCCTCAGAGACCTAGCCCAGCCAGAAATAAATACATAAATATTAAAAAGACACCCCACAGTACTGAGGTAAAGGCCAGGGGTAGATAATTTAGGGCAAGAAGTGGGGTCATGGTTAGGAGCATGGGTAAGTGGATTATAGTTAAAAGGGTACTTTTTCCTTTGATATAAGAAAGAAATGGAAGAGAGAAATGTTTTGAAGTATCAGCTTGAGATGAATAAAACTGGAATATGGTTTAGAAAACCTTGCCATAGTTACCTCTAAACTGTGCAGATCCGTCATCTCTTTGTAGAAAGTGGGGATAAACCTTAGAAGTCGTGGCTCCCTGAGGAGAGAAACACAGAACTGGGGGTATTCCCTGGTGCTGCCCTAACCTGGGTCCCTGCTGGACTGTGGGCTAGTGGGATGCAAGAAGGGCAGATACCAGTACTGGCATCAGGGGAGGGTGCACAGAACAGAGAAGAGAGGGGAGCTGTTTGTGTGGAAGGGTGCCTCCCTTGGGGCTTCCCAGGTGACGGACGCTAGAGGTAAAGAACCCACCTGTCAATGCAGGAGACATGGGTTTAGTCCCTGGGTAGGGAAGATCCCCTGGAGGAGGGCATGGCAACCCACCCCAGTATTCTTGCCTGGAGAATCCTATGCTCAGGGGAGCCTGGCGGGCTACAGTTCATAGGGTCACAAAGAGTTGGACATGACTAAAGCGACTTAGCACACACACATGCCTCGTTTGAAGCTTGAGGGGATGGGGTAGAGGCATTTTGTTATCACTGTGGTTGTAAGTGGGAGAAGAAGTGAACTTGTGGCTCCTCACATCCTGGTCTGGGCTACGAGGACCTCATACCAAAGGTGCAGTGATAGAACTGGAAGAGAGGAAATTATAGTGGGTCCTAGACCTGTTGTGTCTCTTCTGCCCTCATTACCCTTAGGAGAATCCATGAGTTGACTCGCTTCCTTTGCAAGAGTAGGATCCAAGAAACTGATCAAAAAGGATTTGGTGGAGGTGGAGGAGTAGGGAGCTGGTGGGCAGGTGTGTGGGTCTTTAGTTCTGAAGAAATGATTAATGAATTAAAATCTGAAAACCAGAGAGGTGAAGTGCTTGGAAACAAACAAGGAGGGACGTGTGTTAAGAGTGCCTGGTAGCTTCTTTCGGACAAATTTAGGAGTTTACATTTATGCAAATGTAACTGGCAGAAATGATTTACTATTATAAATTTAACTTTTGCTGAAATAATGTTTTAAACCTCCTCAGGAATATAGTTAGTGAGTGAAGTGAAGTCGCTCAGTCGTGTCCGACTCTTTGCGACCCCGTGGACTGTAGCCCGCCAGGCTCCCCTGTCCTTGGGATTCTCCAGGCAAGAATACTGGAGTGGGTTGCCATATCCTTCTCCAATAGTTAAGACAGGACATTTACTATTTTGCGAACTCCACTCATTCTTAGGCACCAAATTGTAAACAGGACAAAATTGGTGGCTTAATGTTTGGTAATGGCACAAAGTTCCTGTTCTCTCATGCTCCTCACAGGGAAGCAAAGCAGGTTTCATGTCATGTGCCAACATGGTGGTAGAGTCGGTGGTAGAGGTCACTTATGTTGTTTTCAAATAAAGTGTGGGTTTGCTGAAGTAGAGACTAGGTGGATTAGCTGTGTCTGCCATGCAAGGGATCTGGGAATGTGGTGTGAATGTTGCAAATGAGCCTGGTGGTTTGAAGATGGATGGTCGTCTGAAGAGCTACATAGGGACTTGATCCGAAAACACATGGATAAGAGAAACTATGGAAGAATGGGTGTGTCAAGATACTAACTTGAGAGTGCAGTAAGCTACAGAGGCGTGACAGGGAGGGAGTATGAGGCTTTTTGGACTGATATTTTAGAAGAACTAACTGGGTCTGTCCTATGCAGTTTGGGAGACACAGTGGGTTCGAGTGGGGACTCCTTAGACACATTGCACTTTCCCCTTGTGGCTCAGTTGGTAAAGAATCTGCCTGCAATGTGGGAGACCTGGGTTCGACGCCTGGGTTGGGAAGACCCCCTGGAGAAGCGAAAGGCTACCCACTCCCGTATTCTGGCCTAGAGAATTCTATGGACTATAGTCCATGAGGTTGCAAAGAGTTGGACATGACTGAGTGACTTTCACTTTTTCACTAGACACATTGGAACTGGGCCCTTACACTGCTTCTTACTACCTGTGTGGCCTTGGGAAGGTCATTAATCTCATGTAGTCTCAGCGTCTTCATCTGCATAAAGGCAACAGTAATAGTACCTACTTCACACTCTGTTGTGAGGATTAAAGGACATGATGCTTTAGAGCCGCCCTGTCCATTTTGGTAGCCACTAGCCACGTGTGGTTTTTGAGCTTGCAGTGTGACTTGTGCATATAAAGATGAGCTGTGAGTATAAAATACACACTGGGTTTTGAATGCTTTTAGTGCCAAAAAGTGTAGCAAAACTCAAAAATTTGTTTTGGGAATGGTGGGATAATAATTATTTCAATAATTTTGTGGGAATATAAATTGTTAACAGTCACTATGGAAGACAGTATGGAGATTCCTTAAAAAACTAGGAATAAAGCCACCATATGACCCAGCAATCCCACTCCTAGGCATATACCCTGAGGAAACCAAAATTGAAAAAAACACGTGTATCCCATTGTTCATTGCAGTACTATTTGCAATAGTTAGAACATAGAAGCAACCTAGATGTCCACCAACAGATGAATGAATAAAGAAGTTATTGTACATATACACAATGGAATATTACTCAGCCAGAGAAAGGAATGCATTTGAATCAGTTCTGATGAGGTGGATGAGCCTAGAGCCTATTATACAGAGTGAAGTGAGTCAGAAAGAGAAAGAGAAATACCGTATTCTAATGCACATATACTGAATCTAGAAAAATGGTACTGAAGAATTTATTTGCAGGGCAGCAATGGAGAAACAGACATAGCGAATAGACTTATGGGCATGGGGAGAGGGGAGGAGAGGGTGAGATGTATGGAGAGAGTGACATGGAAACTTACATCACCAGATGTAAAATAGATAGTCCTCGGGAATTTGCTGTATGGCTCTGGAAACTCAAATAGGGGCTCTGTATCAACCTAGAGGGGTGGGGTGGGGAGGGAGATGGGAGGGAGGTTAAGAGGGAAGGGACGTGTATATGGCTGGTTCATGTTGAGGTTTGACAGAAAATAAAAAAATTCTGTAAAGAAATTATGCTTCAGTAAAAAAACGAATTAAAAAGAAAAAAAACCTCATTTTAAAAATATTGATTACACATTTATTGGCAATATTTTGGTTATATGGGCCTTCCCATTAGCTCACATGATAAAGAATCTGCCCACACTGTGGGAGACCTGGGTTTGGTCCCTGGGTCAGGAAGACCCATCAGAGAAGGGAATGGCTACCCACTCCAGTATTCTTGCCTGGAGAATCCCATGGACAGAGGAGCCTGGTGGACTGCAGTCCATGGGTTGCAAAGAGTTGAACATGACTGAGTGAATAAAATGTTATTTTAAAATTAGTTTCACCCTATTCTTTTTCCTTTTTCTGGTTTGTTTTAAAAATTTCTATTCTTTTCCCTTTTTTTGTGGTGTACCTGTGCCTGGCACAGAGTAAACACTTGGGAATGTCAGCTATCTTGTACTGAGCATCTCCCAGCACACACTCTGCCCTGGTGCCTCCCTTGTGAGCGCAAGCCTGTGGCGTGAGGCCAGGTGTGTCTGTATTTTATTTCATTTTTTTTATTGTCAGGTGTCTCTGTTGATGGCTCTTTGATTCTGACTGGAGTGGGCCTTCAGCCTTACTCCTCACCCTTTGAGGAAGGAGAATATGTATCTTCCTAAAAAGAACACCATACTATAGGAGTCAGTAAACTTTTTTTCTGTAAAGGGCCGGATGGTCAGCACAGTAGGTTTTGCTGGCCTGTGGTCTTGGTTGCAGTTACTCGGCCATTGTAGTGCACAAGCAGCCATAGATGGTGTGAAAGGAGCGTGCTCGTGTGCCAACAGAAATTTATCTGTGGACCCTGAATTTGGAGTTCGTATAATTTCCCTGTGTCACAAAACATTCTTCTTTTTTAAAATTTTTCCCAGCTATTTAAAATGCAAACTATTTTTAGTTCATGAACTGTACAAAAACAGGCATGGGCCAGACTTGGCCTGTGGGCTATAGATTGCTGACCTTGACATGATGAATGGCTTGTATATTTAGCAGCCCAGAGCTTGGCTTAATTGGTTTTTCGTTTGTATAGAACCTAACAATTAGTTTATATTGTACCTTTTTATTTATTTTATTTTTAGTGGGCTTTCATTTGACCTATTTTACACTTCATCAGTCTAAATGGAACAAAACATTGTATATGAAACTCTTAGTAAGAAATCTGTAGAGCTTCCATGGTGGCTTAGTGGTAAAGAATCCACCTGCCAATGCAGGACACACAGGTTCGATCCCTGATCCAGGAAGATCCCACATGCTTCGGAGCAGCTAAGCCTGTGTGCCACAACTAGAGAGTAGGCCCCCTCGCCACAACTAGAGAAAAGCCTGCGGTAGCAGCAAAGCCCCAGTGTAGCCAATAAATAAATAAATAACTAAAATTGTAAAATTCTTTAAAAAGAAATTTGTAAGCAAGGAGAGGCAGGAGAGAAAAAAAATTAAAGAAGTATGTAAGGGACCACAGGACATATTTTTGTTTTGTTTTGCTTGAAGTACTTCTGTTTTCTGTCTAGAATGAGTTAGTTCACTCAAGAGTTCCTTGGCTTAAAAATGACATTAAATCATGAAGCAGGATCATATTTTTAAGGTTTTGCTTTCCATAAATTTGTGGTGGAAACCCCATTTACCACTTTGACCGTTTGTGATCAAAGAAAATGCTGAATAATGAGGGTATTGATGAGAGAATATTTAATAACTTGGTAAAGAAGTCAAATTTTTTAGCTGAAAAGGTGATTTCCTGAAGTTCTTTATTGTATATTACTGAACAGCAGAGAACTGTCAAAAGTAATTCACCAGTAAACACTAAGTCAGGCACATACATGGTAGGAAACCCTTTGCTTCCCGTAGAGAATATTTCTGGACCCGGTTGGATTTCCAATTACACACTCTCCTTTCTTTCAGCGATTTTCTGCAGAGCTGTTTGGTGAGCACAGATGTCAGAAGAGGCAGCCTATGGCATAATGGAGTGTGTTTAAAAAGTTAAGGAAAGGTTAGTTTTTGAGTATGCTTATTACACGATTTAAAAATAGCTTTGACTCTATTTGTAAATCAAATGACGGCCAGCTCTCAGGCTTGTGCCAAGTGTGAAGCTTTAAAACAAGGTTTCTTTTGAGTGGTTTTGGTGGCTCTGGGAAGGCCAAAGCACTGGAGGATGTTAAGATCGACTTTCTGTGCTGGTAACACAAAAATGATCTGAGTTTTACAGAGTTATCTGCGATAACATTGAGAAGGGCTTCACAGAACAGAATGTGTGTTTAGTCAGTGATTAAGAGTGATATGCAGCTTTTTGGGAGGTGGTTGCTGTTTCCTGTGTCTGAGTCTCAGCAAAAGGCCCCAGCAAAAGGGAGAAAAAAATGCTCACAACAATTTGCAGATACCATCTATTTCATCTTCAACCCAGAAGCCCCAGAGAAAGAGATGACTGTTTCTCATTGGCACTCCTACCACACTGCTCTTAATTTTATATTTTGCTGCTGTAAATTATTGCTAGAATGTTAGGACTTTCAAATGAGACTTACCCAGTGCCTGGGAGATTCCAAGCTGCCCTTGTAAATTTAGAGGGAAGACAGCAAGTTAAAAAAAAATGTCAAGTACTTGAAGTTGACCTTTTATTAAGGACACATGGAACAAGTGAGAGGGCTTTAAGTTGGATCTCTGTGCACATTCTTCAAGTCACTCCCTGAATCCAGCAAGATTTAGGGGTAGGCAGACCTCTCTCCTTCTGCACCCCAGCTTTTGGGGGCAGCTGTGTGTTTCTTGGGTCTATGGTGGACATGGTCACCTGTCAGAGCAGTGAGACCCAGGCTTGCAGTCTACCCCCTCTTCCAGTTTCTCTCTGATGAGAAGATCCCTCAAAACTTTGACTCTATGAAGAGCTGCATTAAAATTTATTGTGTAACTCAGGGAACTCAAACAGGGGATCTGTATCAACCTAGAGGCATGGGATGGGGAGGGAGGTTCAAGAAGGAGGGGACACATGTATACCTGTGGCTGATCTATATTGATGTTTGACAGAAAACAACAAAATTCTGTAAAGCAATTATCTTCAATTAAAAAATAAAAAAATAAAAAAAATTTTTCCATGAATGGGATTTCCTGCACTTCAAATCTGGGTAGCTGGCTTTGAATTGCTGAAATGCTTGACCTCCTATTAATCAACCTACTGGATTTATTTGGATTGTAGACTCGAAGCTGCTTTTTTATTTTCTCCTTGCTTAGTGTCATGTAGATAAAAATAAATTACTCCCCTTCCCCTGCCCCCAGCACACACGCACACGCGCACACACTCACACACACTCGCAGTCTTTAGTCTTTGTGAGTTTGCCAGTGACGGGAGGTAACTCGCTTGTCAGGCCATGGTAGAAAGGAAGCACATTGTTTCCTCCAGTCACGGGGCTGGCAAAATAGGCAACCCGGATGGTTTATCTTAAAGATGTGAAAAATCAGTGACTCTCTATAATCATACGTGCTGGTTTGTTGGGGGAAGAGCTCCTTGCAGTTTAATATTTTTGATTTTATTCCATGGTGGGACACTGTGGTGGGGTGCCATGGTCTCCCTCCCAGAACCAGCACATCAGGGATGAAGACTTATTCTCTGAAATCGCTGGGGGATGTTGCAGCCCACTGCCTTCTGAGCTGACTCTTTGGGGACTGCAGCCACAGGGAGATTCGCCCTGCACCCTCCTTGGGGGAGGCCCAGCTTCCCCGCTAAGGGGCAGCTCTCAGGGGTCAGATTGGCTTCTGAGGGCTCCCAGCGGATGTCTCTGGAGCCTGCGTTGCAGCTCCTTCCCTCCTCCCCCCCAGTCCGGCCTCCACAACCCCCTCTTCTCGGGGGCTGGCCCCAGGCAGACGCCCTGCTCTTTCATCACCATCTCAGAATCAGCTTCCCAGGGAACTCAACCTTAGACACACGTGGTTGTTTCCTTCGAAGGTGAGTTTTTCCAATCTTGAAGTTAACTTCAAGTGTATCAAGACTGTGTAGTGTGAAGAAGTGATAAAAAGAGCTGAGAAATTGTCCAGTGTGTATCTCCTTTTCAGAAGGTTCTTGTATTATACGAATTGTTTAATGAGCTCCACCACTGCAGCTCCTATAAGGGCGGGGAGAAACATCATGGAATAGTGTCTAGGTTCCCCGTGATGATTAATGTAGAGTCGAGGGGAGCAGGGAGTCCAAGAAGATTGTAATTTTGAACCTGTCTGACTGAGGGAGTAAGGAGCATAACAAAGAGGCTACCCAGGATGTACAGCTTTTATGTAATCAAAGGTGGGTAGAATATAAGAGGGAACGTACAGCTGCTGGTAGAAGCAGAGGCAGTGGCTTAGAATCTTGGCTCTGTTACTGCTCTTTTATGTGACTGGGGGACTCACTTAAGGTCTCTGTGATTCAGGTTCTCATTTGTAAAATAAGGATAATAATACTTAAAATTGCTAGAGAATCTTTTTTTGTTTCAAATGTGTACCAGTTATCTATTGCTGTGAATGAACCATTCAACACTTAGGAGGTTCAAACAACCATAGTTTATTATTTCTCACGAGCCTTAGTCCTTCCACATATACACACAAGATTGGTAATTTGTCTTAATCAGTTATTATCATAATCGTGAAATTTTCTAATTCCATCATTCCTTCTACATTTATTAACTGGAATTCTATGGTAAAGAATAACTTTTTCAGAATGTATAACAATCTTTTTGCTCTACAGGAGAAATTAATAAAACATTGTAAATCAACTATCCTTCAATAAAATTAATTAAAAATAGTAAAAAAAAAGAATAACTTTTTCTTCTCCCTCATTTAAATTATATACCAGCATAAATTCATAGACTCTTATTTTATTCTGTAGGTTATACTCCATTGTTCATTTGAACGTTCCAGTTATCTGACCATTATCATAATAATGCTCAATCTGAACATTCTCATAAATGAAAAATCATTTTTGCAGATTTCCCATATTATTCCTGACACCATGCATGCCTAGCTTTCCCTATTATCAATATTGCTCATAAGAATGGTACATTTTTTTTCTTACCAAGGATGAACCTGTGTTGTTACTTCATAATCTCCCAAACTTCATAGTTTACATTTTTACATTAAGATTCACTCTTGGTGTTGTAAATTCTATGGGTTTTGTTGAATGTATAATGACATTTGTCCATCATTATAATATCATACAAAGTATTTTTACTGTCCTAAAATCCCTTTTTTTTTCTGTCAAAGATAAGTTGACTACCTAGAGTAATGAAATTAGGAGCAACAATAAACAAATGGGACCTAATTAAACTTAAAAGCTTTTGTAGAGCAAAGGAAAGAAACGAAAGGAAAAGACAACCCTCAGAATTGGAGAAAATATTTTAAAATAAACCAACTGACAAGGGATTAATCTTTAAGATATAAAAACAGCTCATGCAGCTCAATATAAAAAAAAACAAACAACCCAATCAAAAAATGGGCAGAAAATCTAAATAGACATTTCTCCGAAGAAGACTTCCAGATGGCCCACAAACAGATGAAAATATATTCAACATCATTAATTATTAGAGAAATGCAAATCAAAACTACAGTGAGGTGTCACTTTACACCAGTCGGAATGGCCATCATCAAAAATCTACAAACAAATGCTAGAGAGGGTGTACTGAGAGGGGAACCCTCCTACACTGTTGGTGGGGGTGTAAATTGGTTACCGCTGCTATGGAGAACAGTATGGAGGTTCCTCAAAAACCTAAAATTAGAGCTACCATATGATCCAGGCAATCCCACTCCTGAGCGTATATCCAGAGAAAATCATAGTTCAGAAAGATATATGCATCCTGAAGTTCATTGCAGCACTATTTACAATAGCCAGGACATGGAAGCAAGCTAAGTGTCGCTCAGCAGAGGTATGGATAAAGAAGATGTGGTACAGATGTATAATAGAATATTACCGGACTGTAAAAAGGAATGAAGTAATGCCATTTGCAGAGAAGTGGGTGGACCTAGCGATTGTCATACAGAGTGAAGTATGTCAGAAACAGAAAAACAATTGTCACCTGTAACTGCCTGTAGGTGGAATCTAGAAAAAAATCGTACAGGTGAAATTATTTGCAAAGCAGAAATAGAGTCACAGATAGAGTGAACAAACCTACGGTTACTCGGGGGAGGGGGAATGGTATGAATTGGGAAGTTGGGATTGGCCTATGTACACTACCGTGTATGAAATGACGATGAATGAGAACCTGCTGTGTAGCACAGGAAGCCCTCCTCGGTGCCCTGTGTGCGTGCTAAACCCATTCAGTTGTGCCCGACTCTTTGCCACCCTGTGACCGCAGCCCACCAGACTCCTGTGTCCATGGCATTCTCCAGGCAGGAATACTGGAGTGGGTTGCCCTCCTCCAGACTCAGTGCTCTATGGTGGCCTAAATGGGAAGGAAATCTAAAAAAGAGTAGATATGTGTATAGGTGTAACTGGTTTGCTTTGCCATACGGCAGAAATGAACACAGCATTGTAGAGCAACTGTACTCCAGTAACAAGTAATTAAAAAACTTGGCTGACTATACTTATGCAGTCTATTTCTAGGCTCTCTATTCTGTTCCATTGATCTGTTTGTCTGTTCATTTGCTGGTATTACTTGGTCTTGATTACTGTGAAGTGAAGTTGCTCAGTCGTGTCCGACTCTTTGCGACCCCATGGACTGTAGCCCACCAGGCCCCTCTGTCCATGGGATTCTCCAGGCAGAATGATTACTGTAGCTTTATAGAGAGTCTTGAAGTCAGGCAGCATTACTTCTCCACCTTTGTTCTCCAGTATGGTTAGCTAGTGTGCGTCTTTTGCTTTTTCATGTAAACTTTAGAATCAGTTTGTTGATATCCATAAAATCACTTGCTGGGGTTTTGATTAGGATTGCCTTGACTCTAAAGATCAAGTTGGGAAGAACTGATGTCTTGATAGTTGAGTTTTTCTATTTATGAACATTGAGTGTCTCTCCATTTATGTAGCTGTTTGATTTCAAAGTTTTTTTTTTTTTTTAAAGTATTTATTTTTTGAATTTGGCCGCGTTGGGTCTTAGTTGCAGCATGATGGCTCTCCGTGCAGCATGTGGGGTCTTAGCTCCCCGACCAGGGATTGAACCCGCATTCCCTGTGTTGCAAGACCAACTCAGCCACTGGACTAGCAGGGAAGCTCTGTGGATAAAAAAATTGAACCTGGAGAATTAGGTAACATGTCAAGGACAGGACTAGTAGTCTGATTTCAGAAGCCACTGGCCTGACGCCTGCTGCATGCTATGCCTGTCTGTTCCCACGGGGTAAGACGCCTGTGGCCTTCAGGAGGAGAGGGGCTGTGTCTGTCTTGTTTACTGGGTTACCCTTAATAAGTGTTTCTTAAATGAATGAAGAAACTGAGGGCCTGTTACCACCTATAAATTCATGTCACTTAAATGGAAACTTCGAATAAGTACTCTTTTATTTTTAACTTGGAACATTTTCCCCTAGCAGTAAATAGATTTGATGAGAAGTTGGCATGAGTTAAATTAGCAGTCTTTGTTTAGTAACTTACATGAAAAAAGTCTGCATCGTTTTAATACTAATGGGTCAGTTAGGAGTCCCAGCTCACCCCTGATGTGACTAATGCCTTCCTTTTCTCTGTCATGAGTGTATGAGAAATGTTCATTAGGAATGAACCTCAGCTTCCTTCTGTACACTGTATAAAGTGTCCCTCAAACGTGTGTAACCTTAAAACAGCAAGAGGAGCAGCAGCAACACTGACACCAAAAATGAATGTGGAAAAGAGAAGCAGAACTTAGTTTTTAGGAAGAGGTTCACCCACTGTTAGCCTTTTGATCTTAAGTCTTTGGCACAAGGATATGTAATAATCTCTCAGGGGTTCTGGGCTTTAATAAAATTGTTTTGGCTTGGCTAAATAAATTTGTGATTTTGTAAGTTTATGATACCCTCTATATCTGAAAGAGTATTAGGAGAGTCTTGATGAGTTTTATGTTATATCATCATATTCAAATTATGACTGTTTTCTTCCCTGTTTTCCTTTTTAGGTTCTTTCAAGACACTTATTCTTCCATCAGTAAGTATTTATTTTAAATATTTAAATTTATTTAAATTTATTAATTTATTGAAATATATACTGTGTCAGTGAAATAAATAAATTCAGATTTTATTGGTTTTCATATTGATTTACATGCCTTGTGAGTTTGGCTTGAGTTCGGTTCCACCTTCAGATTATTTAAGAATAATATTTCTCTAGGGAGATTGGTTATTAGCCTCTTCAGACTCATAGTGGAGATTTTCCTCCTGTAAAATAGAGAACGCCACTGAGGGGACTGGCCTGGACTATTCACACAGGGACCTGGGTGGGTTTGGTCCTGCTTCTGCCCTAATGAGCACAGAAGTCTTGGGTCATTATTGCTTCCTCCCAGTTTCTTTGTTCTGGAAAAGGGCAGTGCCTCGCTGAGCAGAATTGCTGCTTGAGGAAAACAAACAAACAAAAATCAGTAATTGATACTGATCCTATCTTTGATTAAAATTTTGATTTTTTTTGTTTCATAATTTTGTATTGCTTTTGCTATTTATTATTGAGTTTTTTGCTATTATTATTGAGTTTCTTGATTATTGAGTTTTTTGGCACACTCTTAAATTTTGCACTTGAGGCAAGTGCCTGTCTCACCTCACCATGGTCCCAGCCCTGGAGAAGGGGATAAAAGTGTAGTCTGATTCATAGAGGCTACCTTGGAGGTGAAATGAGGTGTAGGCATGCTGTGGCATCTGCTGTAGAAGTGGGAAGAGTTATTCTTTTGTTGAGAGAGTCAAGAAACCTGGTTATTCAATGTTGCTTGTGAACTAGTCTTACTTCTCATAGCTTTGATTTGGAAGTTTGTCCTTTACAACTGTTTTCTTTTGGAGCGTCACACATTTAATGTATCGTTAAACACAGCATCCACCAAGAGGACAATTTGGTGTACTTTCCTGGGACTAGATGAGTCATGACTTTGACCTTGACACATTACACACTTATGTAGGGTCAGCATCTCCCGGTAAGCCAGGTTCCCCATTACCTCTTGAAGGTTGCTTATCAAGCACATTCAGAAATCACATTCATCTTGAGGGGGAGTTCTTAGAGAACGGGCTTCCCTGGTGGGTCGGTGATAAAGAATCTGCCTGCATTGCAGGAGACCTCAGTTCAATCCCTGGGTCGGGAAGATCCCCTGGAGAAGGGAATGGCAACCACTTCAGTACTCTTGCCTGGAGAATTCCATGGACAGAGGAGCCTCGTTGTGGGGGGTGGGGGTGGGCTACAGTCAGTGGGATCACAAAGAGTTGGGCATGACTGACTGACTAATACTTTCACACTTTTCACACTTTTAGGAAATATAGTGCTCCCAAACACTTCTTTCCCCCTGGAGTAGGAAATGGCAACCTGCTCTGGTATTCTTGCCTGGAAAATTCCATGGACAGAGGTGTCTGGTGGGCTACAATCCATGGAGTTGCAAAGAGTCAGACACAACTGAGTGGCTGAGCACAAACAATCTGTTATAAAAAGTCCTTGATGTTGTTCAGTCTCTAAGTTGTATCTGTCTCTTTGCCACCCCATGGCCTGCAACATGCCAGGCTTCCCTGTCCTCACTGTCTCTGGAGTTTGCTTAAATTCATGTCCACTGAGTCAGTGTTGCTATTTAGTTATCTCATCCTTTGCCACCCCCTTCTCCTTTTGCCTTCATTTTTTCCCAGCGTCAGGGTCTTTTCCAGTGAGTTGGCTCTTTGCATCAGGTGGCCAAAATATTGGAGCTTCAGCTTCAGCATCAATCCTATCAATGAATATTCAGGTTGACTTCCTTTAGGATTGACTGGTTGGCTCTCCTTACAGTTCAAGGGACACTTAAAATCTCCAGCATCACAGTTCAAAAGCATCAGTTCTTCAGTGCTCAGCCTTTTTTATGGTTCAGCTCTCACATCTGTACATGACTACAGGAAAACCATAGCTTTGTCTATATAGACCTTTGTCATCAGTGTGATGTCTCTGCTTTTTAATACACTTTCTAGATTTGTCATAGCTTTTCTTCCAAGGAGCAAGTATCTTTTAATTTCATGGCTGCAGTCACTGCTAAAATCATGGCTGCAGTGATTTTGGAGCCCCTACAAATAAAATCTGTCACTGTTTCCATTTTTCCCCCATCTATTTGCCATGAAGTGATGGGACCATGAGCTTAGTTTTTTGAATGTTGAGTTTTAAGCCAGCTTTTTCACTCTATTCTTTCACCCTCATCAAGAGGCTCTTTAGTTTCTGTGTTTTCTGCCATTAGAGTGGTATCATCTGCGTATCTGAGATTGCCAATATTTCTCCCGACAATCTTGATTCCAGCTTGGCATTTCACATCATGTACTCTGCATATAAGTTAAATAAGCAGTGTGACAATATACAGCCTTGACATACTCCTCTCATAACTGTTATATTTCTTACCTAGTATGTTTGTACTTAGCTTACTAAGAAATATACGCTGTAATAATAGAAAGTAGGGGCAGGGGAAGTGAAGGCATAAATAGGCAGAGTGGGGTTAAAAAAAACCCCAAACTTAATGGCAATAAGATATTAGACTGCATTAATACGACCTCAGACAGGTGCAGACTCCCCATGCCTGTGTCCCTAACTCTGTTGAAAGAGTATTACAATGAGAAGATTAAAATAAATCCTGTGTGACTTAATTGTCTGATAGCGGAAGGGGGTGAGATTTAAGCTTAGGAAGAACAGGTTGAAGCACGGTAACCGCTTTCCTCAAAGAAGTCCACAGCTGCACTGGCTAGAGGCTGGTAAGACTGGCAGGAGTAGGCGTGTGGGTGGGACCAGAGCACTGGGGCTGGGATTCCAGTGACCCCCCTCTAAACTGCACTCGTCCCATTTATCAGTAGCTGCAAATTTCACTACTGTTATTCTTTAAATAAAAAAAAAAATTAAGTTTATTTTTGGCTGCACTGGGTCTTTGTTGCTGCACGCGGGCTTTCTCTCGCTGCAGCGAGCGAGGGCTGCTGTCTAGACGGGGTGTGCAGGCCTCTCTCTGCAGTAGCTGCTCTTGTTGGGGGGCACAGGCTCTGCAGAGGAGGCTCAGTAGTTGCGGCACGCAGGCTTAGTTGCACACAGGCGTGTGGGATCTTCCTGGACCAGGGATCGAACCCGTGTTCCCCGCCTTGGCAGGTGGTTTCTTAATCACTGGACCACCAGGGCAGCCCTACTCTTATTCTTTAAAGTTGTAACTATGTGAAATACTCACCCCAATATCTCATATTTGTAACATTTCTTTTGTTGTATGTAGATATAACAAGTACCTGTTGAAAATTTTACTAGAGCTTGTATTTAGGACTAGATCCTTTTTTAGTAAAACAGAACTTTAAAGAGTTAGTCATAAAGTGTCTGGGAAAATTTGATAATGCTTGGCAAAAATAGAAGGTTCTGCATTTTTATGAGTTTTCAAGGAAAATAGACCTGTCTTTAAAAGCGTACTTGCATTCTGTTTGCAAATATAATATTTAAAATTAGTTTTTAAAGTCCTCATGAATTTTTGCTACAAAATATGAATATTTTGGCTGTATTGAAACATGTGTTTTTAATATCTGACTGGCTCATTGTTTCTGCTTCTGATATAGTAAAATCAGCCTTCAATAAGAAATAAATTAAAAAAGCAATTTATGCTTAACATAAAGGTTGTTTTTCGTATAAAATATGCTAGAAAAATTTTCTGTTATTCTCTTTGTAAATAAAACTTAAAATGAGGGAGTGGCTTTTAAAATTAAAATACTTAAAAAAAATGCTTAGAATTTTTTAAATTTTATATTGGAGTGCAGTTGATTTACAATGTTGCGTCTCAGGCATACAGTAAAGTGAATCCCGTACGCATAAACGTATATCTAGTCTTTTTCAGATCTTTTCCCGTATAAATTGTTACAGAATATTGAGTATCATTCCCCGTGTTATACAGTAGGTCCTTGTTGATTATCTATCTTACATATGAAAGTGAAAGTTGCACAGTCATGTCCGAATCTTTGTGATCTCACGGACTGTAGCCTGTAGCCTCTGTCCATGGAATTCTCCGGGCTTGAATACTGGAGTGGGTTGCCATTTCCTTCTCCAAATCTTCCCAACCCAGGGATCGAACCCAGGTCTCCTGCATTGCAGCCAGATTCTATACCAACTGAGCCACTAGGGAAGCCCCATCTTGCATATAATAGTATGTATATGTTAGTCCCAACCTCCTAATAAAATTAGAATGCTTTTAATGTTTAATTACTAATATATTTTAAAATAGAAACTATCATCTTAAGTTTCTCAATTTTATTTAGAAAGTTATTTGAAATTGCCATTACTTTTGGTAACTGGAGTTATTAGTGAAATAAAGTAGTATTAAATACTCTTGTGTTGTCTCAGTTTCCTTAAGACAGTTAATCTTCCAGAGAAGGTGAGGTGGTTTTAGATGGGCTGGATTAGAATCAGGAATCCATTTATTGTCCATCAGGAACTTTCTGAGCATTTCTCTGTCATGTATTCTGGGTGGAGAGCTGTCAACTGCCTGGAGAGTTTGTGTTTATGTATACCCAGAATAGACTTAGTGTAACTGAGAATCAACAGTGCTCAACTCAGATGCTGGTTGATATCCTGTTGATCTAAGTCCTGGGGAGTGTACACACCCAGCCTCTCGTCCTGCCGTCAGACAGTGTCTGTCTCTGAGAACCATGTCTTTCCCCAGTCCTGCGACTTCAGCTGAACACATAGGATCCAAAATCTCTGTAGGTAAATAATTGGTTCTTGTATAAGAGATAAGGAGCCCCTTTATTACCAGTTCTGGGAACTCTTTTCAGTAATTGAGGGAGAAGGTGGGAGGCAGTTTACCAGGAGATTCAGGAGATTTACTACCTTTGATCCTCACCACCATCCGAAGCAGGTTACCACTGAGTGTGCGGGTCCGGCACAGGGAGACTCTTTCATGAGGATTGCCTAACATCCCCAGTGTTTTCTCCTGTCTCTTATCACTACGTCCCTCCACCGTTACCAGTGGAGGGCCAAGGTCTGTACTGACACCCGAAGTGACAGTGACAGGTGACACCCTGGGCCGTGCAGGGATGCCCCCCGGTTCATGGGGACACCCCAGGCCCCCTCTGACAAGTCCATATTGTCATCTCTGACTTACCAGCCCTAGGATCAGCCCCGAGACTTTGAGGATCCTAAATTGCCCAAATTTTACATATGAGGAGGTGGGATTTCTACCAGGCGAGGTTTGAAAAAGAGAATTAGGGTAACTGAAAGGAGCAGAGAGTCAGTACTGTCTCCCCTTGTGTATCAACTCCCCGAAGGAGGATGGAGTAGGAGACAGGAAAAGTCCTTGGACACCTTTCTGTCACTTCTAATTCTGTAACTCTTTGACTCTTTGTGGTTAATAAGTCTTTAGTTGCAGGCCTCTGCATCATTAATTTGGTATAAATCTTTAATCCACTGGGGCTTTCCTGATGGCTCAGATGGTAAAGAATCTGCCTGCAGTGCAGAGACCTGGGTTCGATCCTTGGGTTGGGAAGATTCCTCTGGAGAAGGGAATGGCAACCCACCCCAGTATTCTTACCTGGAGAATTCCATGGACGGAGAAGCCTGGTGAGCTACAGTCCATGGAGTCGCCAAGAGTTGGACATGACGGAGCCACTAAAACTACTTTAACCTACTGTCTGTTCTGGGGCCTCTGTGCCACTAAAAATGATACCCAAATCATGGAGAGACATTCCATCTAATCCTATATTTTTAAAGCATGAGCTGTTTATAAATCTGTGGCATATGCAAGCAAATGATATGCTGGCTCCTGGCATATATATTTTCCTGCTTACCGTCCCTTGTGGCTCAACTGGTAAAGAATCCCCCTGCAATGTGGAAGACCTGGGTTCGATCCCTGGGTTGGGAAGATCCCCTGAGAAGGAAAAGGCTACCCACTCCAATATTCTGGCCTAGAGAATTCCATGGACTGTATAGTCCATGAGGTCACAAAGAGTTGGACGTGACTGAGCAACTTTCACATGTACTCTTGGGTACATGCTTACAGTATTGAACACTACGTTTAAAAGAATTTGAGGACTGAAGCATCATTTGAGAGAATAGTATAGGAGGATGCAAGTGCTAGGCTAGGTTCTCAGTCCCCTAGGGTGTACATCTTTGGTTCACGTTGAATTTCAAGCTCGAAGGTGCTCAGTGAATGTTTTTATTAAAGGAAAGCAAAACTCAGTACTGGAGGTCATTTGAGGGTGATATGACTGTTTCTCCTAACAGTTTATTAGACTTCCCTGGTGGCTTAGACGGTAAAGCGTCTGCCTATAATGCAGGAGACCCGGGTTCAATCCCTGGGTCAGGAAGATCTCCTGGAGAAGGAAATGGCAACCCACTCCAGTATCCTTGCCTGAAAAATCCCATGGACAGAGGAGCCTGGTAGGCTGCAGTCCATGGGGTCGCAAAGAAGCAGAGTCGGACACGACTGAGCGACTTCACTTTCACTCACAACAGTTTATTATGAAAATATCAAATATCCAAAAAACCTGAAAGAGTTGCATAGTGAACAGTCTTGTAGCTACCACTTAGAGCCTACTGTTAACGTTTTACCTTACTTGCTTTATCATATATTTAATCTATCTACTCATTTCTCCATCCATGAATTCATCTTATTTTTAAAATGCTTTTCCGCGTAAATTGCAAACTTTTCTCCCTGTCGGGCGGCGGTTCATCACGTTTCTTTCATATTCTTATCCATGTTGCTGGCTTTTTGGTGGCTGCTATTGCTGGAGACTCTCCTCAGAGCCCTCTGTGGGCAAATCTTATTTTTTCCCAAAGGAGGCAGAACGTCATTTCAGAATCTTGGGTTTAGGAATATGAAAATGAACTAAAAGTCAGGTGTGCTAGTTATCTACTGCTCTGTAACCTATGGTCCCCAAACACTGGTGTAAAACAGAGAATTTTGTTACTTCCTACAGTTTCTGTGGGTCGGGAAGCTGGCGGCTGTGTAGCTGAGCAGGTCTGACGTGGGGTCTCAGGAGACGGCACTTCCCGTGTCCGAGCTACTGACCTCTGCAGGCGTCCCTGGGCCTGGGGTCCCCGGGAAGGGGACTGGCAGGTGGGCTGTGGCTGTTGGCCTCTGTCCTTCCCCAACATGGGCCTCTCACGGGCCTCTTGAGTGTCCTCATTGTATGGCAGCTGACTTCTCCCAGAGCCTCGGATCCGAGAAAGTGAGAACCAGGCAGAGGGTATATGGTCAACGACACAGCCTCATTCCACTCCTGAGGAGCAGGTCACTGGAGATTTAGGCTCCCACTTTTGCAAGGAGGAGGGTCAAAGAATATTTGGACATGTTTTGTTTTAAAAAAAAACTTTTTATTTTGTGTTGGGCTATAGCCGATGAGCAACCTCATGACAGTTTCAGGTGAACAGGAAAGGGACTCAGCCATACATACACATGTTGGATACGTGGATGGATTTCTCCCCCAAACTCCCCTCCCAACCAGGCTCCCCCATAACGTTGAGCAGAGTTCCGTGTGCTGGACAGTAGGTCCCTGTTGGGTTTCTGTTTTAAATATAGCAGTGTGGACATATTTTAAAACCACCGCACGAAGGCTCTTGTTAGAGTATATAGCTCATCCCAGGTCTGAATCTCAGCCAGTGACCTGGAGCAACTTCTTTCACTCTTCCAAGTCCCCAGGTTCCTGGTTGTAACCTGGCATTTGTTAGAGCATCCCCTGAAGGGTTGTTGTGAGTGGAACGACACAGCGTGTGTAAGTTGCTGAGTGTGGCTTCTGGTCTATCAGTGCTAGAAGGTAGGATTTCCACTAGTGACAGAAACAGTAACAATATCGGTGCCATCAGACGGACCAGGACTATGACACGATGTACAAGGTGGGGCAAGGGAGTGCATCTTGGCACAGGTAAGAGATCCTGGAGAGAGAATGGCAAGAAGATCGGTCTTGTGCAAATGTGCCTTTGGGCTGCCTCAGACTGGGCAAGGCACGGAAGTGAATGCTGAAGGGTGTTCTGACTCACAGTGACTGTACGTGCAGAAGAGTTTGTACTTGGAATAGGAAGTGAGAAGGTGACTGCTGACAGGCCTGTGGGGCGAGGCTCCTGCAGTCCAGGAACCTGGAGATTTAACTAGAGAGCAAACCCCAGGGTGTTGAAAGAGGGAAAACAAATTTTTTAATTGTGGTGCCCAGGAGTGGCACATTTTTCAACATTGCAATTACTTTTGATAATACTATATATTTAAAACTTCAATTCTAACTTACAATTAAAAACATTTTTGAGGTAAAATGATGAGACCTTGATGTCTTCTTTTTTTTTCCCCCTAGCTACCTCTGAACAGTGCCGATGAGATGTATGAGCTCCGTGTCACCGGACGTGCCCAGGATGAGATTTTATTCTCGAATAGTACGCGCTTATCATTCGAGACCAAGAGAATGACTGTCTTCATTCAAACAGACAAGCCCCTATATAAACCAAAGCAGGAAGTGAAGTTTCGTGTTGTTACACTCTTCTCTGATTTTAAGCCTTACAAAACCTTTTTAAACATTCTAATTAAGGTGAGTGCCAGGTGGAAGTGAAACTGGGGGTTCAGGCCATCTCATGGAGCTCTCTTGGAAGTTCTGCTGACATTGTTGGTCCTGGGACGACTTAGGATTCACATTGCTAAGCTCCCTTCCTGACGTGGGGCGGTTTCCCTAGGTAGGGGATGGTAGAGCATGGGTTAAGAGCTCAGGCTCCAGAGTCAGCCTGCTTGGGCTTTGGTCCCAGTTTCTTCATTGATTAATTCATTTGCCAAACATTTGTTAAACCTCCGTGTCCTCGATACAGAGGGTGAGTCCTTGCTCACATTGATCTTGTATCCTGGTGGGTAGTGGACAAATAATAAATTAACATACAAATATATATAAAAAGGAATAAGTGTATGTATGTGTGAAAGAGAGGGAAAGACCTTGTGTTTGCTGTTTTCAACAGGGTTGTTAGAGAAGTCCTATTGAAACAGAGACCTACAGGAAATAGTAGACTCTACAAACAGAGGGAATGGCATATGCAAAGGTCCTGTGGTAGGAACTTGTTAGGGCCATTGGGGGAGTGAACTAGCAGTGCACTATTTCCCAGGAAGTGAGGGGACAATATTAGGAGATAAGTCAGGTATGGGTAGGTTGACTGGAGGAGGGGCTGTATGGGATTTTCTTGGCTATGATATGGACCTTGGATTTTACTGTGAGGGAAATGAAAATTCCCTGCAGAATTCTGAGGAGAGGAATGATACGATTTGACTTCACGTTTTAGAAGGATCACTCTGTGCTCTAAGAAGTGCTTAGATGTGCTAGCTCTGTGACCTTCAGGAAATGAATCAACATCTCTGATTCTTGGTTTCCTTATTTGTAAAATGCGTAAAAATAATAATACTTTTGTGAGGATTATGTGAGGTGGCTCAAGTAGAGTGTTTAGAACTGTGTCCAGCACATAGAACATGCTCACTAAACATTAGCTATAGGAGCCCCTTCTGGCAAGAAGTCTTTGGCCTCTGCTGCTGGAACACTCCAAGCTCAGAAAGCAGTGTGGTTAGCAGACTGAGTGCTTTCTGGTGAGAACCAAGCTGAAGATGGCTGAGATCCAGGTGGACCTGGTTTTCTACATGTAAGCCGAGGAGAATATTAGACATTTGATCAATGGCATAGAAATAGGGTGAGCAACTCATCCCAGTTTGCTGGGACTCTCTTCAAGCTAAGATATGTTTGTAGCAAATACCACATGGGTTGGCATGTTCGATGCATATTTCTTGAATGGCACTGGTATTATTTCAGAATTTGCAGCTCTGTGAATTTCTGCCTTTGCTGTGTTGGAATAAAGCAGGTTGCCATAGTGAACAGCATTTCTAAATTCATATAACTCTCTGAATGGAGTTTATGGATGCCATTCATACTGTCCGTCATCCTTTGTCCACAAATACCGAATGCTCTGTGTAAAAGGAGGATTCAGAAGTGAATGTCTGCCTGTGTCTGGTTGTTTGCATTAGATCTGCTTGTTTTCTATCTCAGTTGAATAAAAGTCAGCCCTGGATAAATGGTCTGTTCCAGGTGTTAACCCAGAAGGAACCCTGCTGATTCTGTTTTGTGGATTCGTTGGGCTCCTCTCTCAGATTTTGGACTTGGCCTGACATGTTCATCTTTCCTGGAAGCGCATGGAGAGACCTTCCTCTTGCTGCTTCTGGTTCTGAGGGATCCTGCTGGCCTGGCTGATGGGGGGCTTCCTTGGTCAAGTGAAGTGAAAGTCGCTCAGTCATCTCCGACTCTTTGCGACCCATGGACAGTCCATGGAATTCTCCAGGCCAAAATACTGGAGTGGGCAGCCTTTCCCTTCTCCAGGAGAGCTTCCCAACCCAGGGATCGAACCCAGGTCTCCCGCACTGCAGGCAGATTCTTAACCAGCTGAGCCACGAGGGAAGCCCCGGGGAGGAGAATTTAGACTGAAATTTTACCAGGAACCCACGGTGTTTGGGACCCTGCCCTCCTCCCTCTTAAAACAGTCCTTTGGGCCCAGTTCACCAGACTGTGATATTTCCTACATTTTTCTTGGAAAAATTTCCCAGAAAAAAGTAGGTCTTTAGTGTAGTGAGAGCCCCTGATGTGGACCAAGTTGTGCTTGCTAGCACAGCGCGCCCTGCAGGTGAGTGTGGAGAATGCATCTTGGATCTAAATGAGGCCAACTGTTGGGGGCCCATGTTGCCCAGCCAAGAATGACTCACTGTAGGATGTACTTAAAATATTGACCATCATAGCATATTCAGGCACTTTGGTGTTTTGCTGGGATCATTGGTTATTTCCCCTGATCTACTGACTGGTTTTCTCAGGAAGCAAAGGGGCTTCAGGGGCCTATTTATGGTAATATAAGCCTCTTCCTCCTAATTCTGGCGCCTCCAGCCAGTTTGTCCTTACACAGTGGAAATATAAGTGTCTTGAACAGTGTGACTGGGGGCTTCCCAGGTGGCTCAGTGGGTAAAGAATCCGCCTGCAATACAGAAGACACGGGAGACGTGGGTTCGATCCCTGGGTCGGTAAGATCCGCCGGAGAAGGGAATGGCTACCCACTCCAGTATTCTTGCCTGGAGAATTCCATGGACAGAGCTCTGAGCCTGGAGGGCTACAGTCCACGGGGTCGCAAAGAGTCGGACACGACTGAGGCGACTGAGCACAATAGTGTGATGGTCACTGGCTCGCTGTTTTCTACCCTGGCTGCCCTTCCTCATGAGGTTGTTGCTTCTGGAGCAGGTGGATGGTCTTGTGGGCACGGCGGCTGGCCTGGGGTCCATCCTGTCTGTGGCTGGGCTCTGACACTTTGGCTTGGAGCAGTGGTGGCAAACCCAGAACCTCATCCTTGGGCAGAGGAGGGGCCACCACATTTCTTTAATTCTACGTGCTAGACACTTAACGTGTGTGCGCTGTGCCCAGTCATGTCCGACTCTTTGTGACCCCATGGACTGTAGCCCACCAGGCTCCTCTGTCCATGGGATTTTTCAGGCCAGAATTCTGGAGTGGGTTGCTATTTCCTTCTCCAGGGGATCTTCCCAACCCAGGGATCGAACCGTTGTCTCCTTCACTGGTAGGGGGATCCTTTGCCACTGAGCCACCGTGTGCATAATCCGGGACTCCGGAGAGTGGCAGAGATCCTTGCCTTCTCTAGCCAGGGTGAGTTTATTGCTCGAGAGGGTGTGGCACAGGCAGCAGGCACTGTACTGGTGCAGAGGAAGCTGACGGAGAGCCCGAGCCGTGCAGAGGTGACTCAGAGAGCGCGGGGGACCACTCTCCCTGCGTCTCCAGCCACATGACTCTTCCGTCTGCCACAGGGCCACTGTTCACATCACTCTTCGCTGTGCTGGGTGCGTCCCAGTGGAAGTGGAAGCGTCCCATGTGGAAGTGACCACGTGCAAATACTCTGCTGTGGTGCACCTGTTCAGATCCTCGTGTGCCCTGGGAGGACCTCTGGCCTTTCTCCATTCTCCGTTCATGTGTCTTCCTGGTTGGTGACATGCCCAGGTCCTAGACCGGCCTGGGAAACGAGAGAGGTTTATCTCATTCACATGCAACCCTCTAGGTCCTCTAGGTCATCAAAGCCTTCAGTGTGGGTTTCCTTTGTTTGTAGGGCTGTGGGGAAAATGGGTGCCTTCACCAAAATAATACATCAGTGGACTGTACGCGTTTCTTTGCCTACGTTTTCAGCAACCCCGGGAATTATTTTTTCTTTTTGTCAGTGTGACAGAAGAAAAATGGCCTTTCATTGTTTTCACTTGCATTTCCTTAATTATTTGACAGCATGTATTTATTAGCTTTCTGTATTAGCTTTTCATTTTTGATCCTTTGAGCTCCGGGTGTCATGCCTTGGCGCAGTGGGTGGGAGAGCCAGCTCTGATAGCAGTGCCTGCGCCAGGGCTTGCCAAGCGTGGTGACCTTCTGATTCTTGACCTGCTTGTGGTCTTTTGTTTTAACAGTTGGTTTTTGCCTTACTAGACCACTTACTCAGTGGTCAGCATTGTTCTCACCCTGACTTTCACACTGTCTCCTGCTGGAGGAGAGAGATTTCTTCTGACCCAAACACCACCTCGAGTCAGAGCATAGGAATTAAGAATGGAGAATTATTTGATCCCTACTGCCAGGAGTTCATAGTCCAGGGAACAGAGAAACACCAAACCCAAAAGTAACAAGGACAAAAGCACCAAAAAAACCTAGATAGCGAGTGAGAGCCTTGAGCACTAATAACATGTCAAGAAGGGTGAACTCCGGATGTCCTGAGGTTTCTCCAGGAAGTGGTGGCTTCTGCCTGTTGGAGGCGTGTGGAGAAGGAAGAATTTGGAGCTCATTTCAGCAGCTGGACAAGGGAGGGAGGGCCTTCCGTGCAGCAATTGTAGAGGCTTAGGTACACCGACATTTGGAGCAAATTACAATCAAATCTGTGTGTTGGGAGGAAGATGTGCCTAGAGCAGTAGCTGGGGTCAGCTTACTGAGCCCTGTAAACTGTGCAAGGGCTTCGCTGGCGGATCAGCCTGCCAAGCAGGAGGTTCATATTCAGTCCCTGGGTCAGAAAGATCCCCTGGAGGAGGAAATGGCAACCTGCTCCAGTATTCTTGGCTGGGAAATGCCATGGACGGAGGAGCCTGGTGGGCTACAGTCCATGAGGTTACAGAACAGGTGGACATGAGTTAGCAACTACCCAACAACAAACTATGCAAAGGAATGTAGCTCTCATTCTGTAGGCAAGCAGGAGTCGTCGTTACTTGGCGGTCTGGTGTTGTGCTTATAGCCAGTGTTTATTTACTGTGACACGCCAGGAGCTGTGCCAGGTGTTTCCGCCACTGTGCCTCCGTCTCAGGTTTGTGTTTGGCAGCGGGGAAGATGCATTGGCGGGGCCAGACTAGGGGAGAGAGATGAGCTGCAGCAGTTAGAAAGTGGTGGCTGAGTGTGAGGATGGAAAGGAGGAGACAAATTGCAGAGATGTGAAAGGGACAGGGCTGGGGTTGGGTTGGATGGATGTTGCGCATGGGGACGTGGTCTGGGAGAGCCTGGGAAGACTCAGGTGTTTTTCATGCATCCTCCTGGTTAAGCACCTTCGTGACATACTTTTGTTGAATCAAAAGACACATAGGTTCGAAGCCTCAATTTCATCATGTGTTGGTGCCCTGACATTAGACCAGCTGTTTATGGCTGAGGGCTTATCTGACCTCTCAGGGGGCTACTTTTCTCGGCCATCATGTGAGGCTAATCCGACTCTGGAGGAGGGTCATAGTGACTGAATGATGTGTGAGTGGTCGTGAGAAGGCTGAGTGCCAGACACACGGGGCCTCTTATCCCCACGATGGGATTTTATTTTACAGCAAGAGCAGCAAGCATGGGTTTGGAGATGGACGTGTTGTAGTGTTTCATGTGGAAGGAAATATGGTGCCCAGAATTAAAAGGCAGAGCAGAATAAAGATATGCTCAGGAGAATATGATGAAAAAATTAACTTTTATTTGCCTTTTTTGGTAGTATTTTTGTTGTTATTCAGTTGCCAAGTTGTGGCCGACTCTTTGCAACCCCATGGACTAAAGCATGCCAGGCTTCCCTGTCCCTCACCATCTCCCAGAGTTTGCCCAATATAGAGCTGGCATTTTCCAAGAGCTCCCCCATTTTGCATGTGCCTGGGGGTACTGTAGGACCTTATTTGTAACCAGGTAGGATCCACATGTCCATGGCGGGTTTTATATAGTTAACATACATGGTTTTCATTGCAGGATCCCAAGTCAAATTTGATCCAACAGTGGTTATCAGAAAAAAGTGATCTTGGAGTTGTTTCCAAAACTTTCCAGTTATCTTCCCATCCAATACTTGGTGACTGGTCCATCCAAGTTCAAGTGAATGTGAGTATACATACATTTTGTAGGTGGAGGAGGGGAAAGTTAAAATGTTTTAAATAAATCTGGTGGGGAACGTATCTCTAAAGCCATTTATTTCAGTTAACAAAAAATATTAATATGAGTATCTAGATAATTTAAGTGATTTGTTTTTAATTTGCTGTTGTTATCAATGGGTTAGCCTGTCTTGTAACATATTGGAGTTTTAATCATGTTCTTTTTATGTAACATTTGAAGGTTAAAACATTTCACATTTTAGTATAAAGCTGATTAAATGTTGTTTATTGTACTTAGTTATTGCACTCATTGAGTATTTTAAAACTAAGTAATGAATACATAGCTATGATTTGGCAAATCTTATGTCAGAATGATGACTCCTGATGAGAGATTGGTCTAACCTACTCTATCTTTGTTTTAAAAACGCTGTTGACCTGAGACTTAGAGAATGAACTTATGGTTGCTTGAGCGGGGAAGGATGGGGGGAAGGGATAGTCAGGGAGTCTGGGATGGATGTGTACACACTGCTATATTTAACATGGATAACCAACAAGGATGTACTGTATAGAACAGGGAACTCTGCTCAATGTTATGTTGCAGCCTGGATAGGAGGGGAATTTGAGGAAGAATGGATACACATGCATGTATGGCTGAGTTCGTTCACTGTTCACTTGAAGCTATCACAACATTTTTAATCATCTAGTGTTGTTGTTCAGTTGCTAAGTCGTGTCTAACTCTGCGACCCCACGGACTGCAGCATGCCAGGCTTTCTTGTCCTTCATCATCTCCCAGGGTTTTCTCAAGTTCATGTCCGTCGAGTCGGTGATGCCATCCAACCGTCTCATCCTCTGCCGCTCTCTTCTCCTTTGGCCTTCAATCTTTCCCAGCTTCAGGGTCTTTTCCAGTGAATCTGTTCTTCATATCAGGTGGCAAAGGATTGGAGCTTCAGCTTCAGCATCAGTCCTTCCAATGAATATTTAGGATTGATTACCTTTAGGATGGACTGGTTTGATCTCCTTGCAGTCCAAGGGACTCTCAAGAGTCTTCTCCAACACCACAGTTCAAAAGCATCAGTTCTTTGGTGCTCAGCCTTCTTTATGGTCCAACTCTCACATCTGTACATGACTACTGGAAAGACTGTAGCTTTGACTATATGGACCTTTGTTGACAAAGTGATGTCTCTGCTTTTTAATACGTTGTGTAGGTTTGTCATAGCTATACCCCAATGCAAAAAAGATAAAAAATCTCCAGTGACCTTAGACAGCCACATCAACCTTCTGTTCCCCATCCTTTGTTCCGTCTGGCTCCTCCACCTACTTCCTGTGTTTTCTGCCAGCTCCCCTGCTCTGAGATCTGCAGCACAGGGGTACTAGAACGCCATCCATGTCTCTGCCTCGGGTTTTCTCTGGAGCATCACTCTGTGGTGTTTGAAAAGTCATTGAATTTTTTCTGATTTTTTTCTTTGGAATTTATTAAAATATATATAAATTCACAAATAGGAGCTTTAAAAAATAGGGCTGTTAGAATAGGGCTTTTCCCTTTTGATGCTACAGTAAAAAATTCTTTGTTGCGGAGTTGGCTTGTGCCCTGTTGGACGTTTAGCAGCATCTCTGATCTCTACCTGCTAAATACCAGTAGCTTCTCCTCCTCCAGGTTATAACAACCAGAGATGTCTACAGACAGATGTCCCCTTTGAAAAATACCCTTTCCCTTCTCCATTGGAGAGGGCTTCCCTGGTGGCTCAGATGGTAAAGAATCTGCCTGCAATGCGGGAGACCTGGGTTCGATCCCTGGGTTGGAAAGATTCCCTGGAGAAGGGAATGGAAACTTGTTGGGGTCCTTTAATGGACCGGAACCTGGTGGTATGGAGTCGACGATAAGAAAGTAGAAGAGAGAAAGAGGCTGATATTCCCTGGTTTACGCAGAGGACGAATAAAGCCCTTGACACAGGATTTGCATCGCTCACAAAGGCACCAGGCGCCCTCTTGAGGGGGTGAAGGCACAAAATGCCTTCTCGAGAGGGTCTTAGAAGCCCGGGCAGGAAAGTGAGCACGATGGTCTCCATGCTCCAGAGAATCAGCCAGAAAAAGAGAGAGAGAGAGAGAGAGAGACAAAAAAGACCCGGGGACCTAAGCTCTGATGGAACAAAGGTGCTTTAATGATTTTTCTATGAGTATATATAGGCTGTGGTACAAGAAACTTCTTTCGGGAATGATAGAGATCAGAAAACCAAACGTACAGCAACTGTTACCAAGGGAACAAGGGGTAATGTTAGTCACAAGGTCAGGAGACAATTCATATCTCAAGAAAGGGGAGCAAGACTAAGCAGTTTTGTCCTAAAGAGAATGTTTACTAAAGGAGACCCAAGCCTGCCTCACACAACGACCTCAGTCCCTGGGAGCAGCGTGCTGTTCCTCTTGAAGAGGGACAAAGGACTCATGAGAGACAGCATGTAGGAATCCTCCCTTCAAACATTCCCTGACAGAAACTCAACTCCAGTATTCTTGCCTGAAGAATTCCATGGACAGAGGAGCCTGGCAGGCTACAGTCCATGGGGGTCACGAAAGAGTCAGACACGAGTGGGTTACTAACGCACACACACATTCTCCATCCGAGAACCACTTTATTAGAAGGAATAATCATTCATTAGCATGCGAGCTGAGGGAAAAGTACCAAGTACTTAATAAAATTAAAATTAAAAATGAATATTTTAATTTAAAATTAAATTTAATTAAAATTAAATTAAAATTAAATTAAATTTAAATTTTAATTTAAAATTTAATTCAAAAATAAGATTAAAAATGAAAACAGATTTCCTTTAGTTAGCATTTTTTTTTGGAGGGGCCACGTCTGAAAAGCAGAACTAAGTGCCCTTAGTCAGCATACGGTTTTGGAGCATCTGCCTGGGGGTGAAGTGCACGCTAGGCTTGTGGCGAGGCTGTGCCGCAGAGGAAACGAGAAAGCCCAGAGGGAGTTGTGGGCAGAGAGCGGGGCGGCGAGCTCTGGGTGGCACAGACGTTTGAGCTTGTAGAGAAGGGGGTCAGGGTAGGTGTTCCGTGAGACCTGGGCGAGAGGAGGGTTCGTGTAGAGGGCGGGAGGGTGGAGGAGAGCCTCGGGATCTGGGGGCTGGGGAGAGCAGGGGGACTTGAGCAGGTCCAAGAGGACGGGAGCTGAGGGTTAGGAAGCACGGTGTGAGTTTTAGGGCATTAGGACTTTATTCTATGTCCCCCCCCGTTGGGGTTTCACTACAGTTTTCCCAGGAGCCAGCCATGTGTCTGTCCATCTGTCCGTCCGTCCTTCCATCCATCCAGCCATCCATTCATCCGTTGTTCATCAAATACGTGTTGAGAGCTTCTAGCGCTGTGGTATGATACTGGGAAGCCAACCAGCTGATCTTTGTCTTCAAAGACTATTGTGGGGCAGACGACTAATGCGATAAAAGTTAAGTGACCGGAGGGTGATGGAAGAACTTGAGGTTGCGCAGCCGCAGAGGACGCATGAGGCGCTCAGTCGTGAGCCCCGTCAGGTTCCCCCAGAGGGAGTCTCGCTCAGGCCTCAGCGGGCAGAGAGGGTGGTGTCTGCTGTCAGCTGAGCGCCTGTGCTCTGGGGCCAGCAGCTCGCTCTGTCCTTGTGGTCGGCCCCGTCCCCCTTGCTCTTCTCATCCTCTCTGGGCTTGGTCTGGGCTGAGCATACTGACTCCGCCGAGTAACCATCATCCTCAGGGTTCTGCAGTCAAGCCTCTGCACGGGAGCTGGCAGCTTATGGGTGGGTCACTGGGTCACGTCCACCTCTGGCTCATTCAGAAGCCACCTCTGCACAGTGGTTGGATGGGACCATCTCAGCCTTGTGGTGGCAGCCTCTGAGGGATTAATTTGTTCAGTGAGTGGTGCACAGAATATGCACCAGAGGAGAAAGGAGACTGGAAGAGTGGAGAAAGGCTGAGACTGTAGGGTGAAAGAATGACCGGATTTCTCATGCAGTAGTTTTTTTTTTGTGGACTTGACCTGTGTGATTGATTTAATAGCCAAAAAAAAAAAAAAAAAAAAAAAGAAAAGGTAAATGTTCTTAAGGAAATTAAGTGCTTGAAAAATTAGAAAACATTCACAAAATCTTGTCCTTGCCTACCTCTTTGGCCTTGTTAAGGGCTGTTCTCACTCTTAAACCCTGTGCTTTAGACATATTATCCCCTAAGCTTCCTAAACTGGCCAGTCTGTTCTGTCACAGAGCCTTCCTGCTCCCTCTGCCTGGAAAGCCACTTTTCTGCTGTTTTTCTGGCTCCTGGCATTTATCCTCAGGCATCGTCTGTGATGGCCTGGCCCCTCTGGACGGTTATGTAGCACGCTGTGCGTCTCTGGGTCCATTCCTGTCACTCGATCTGCAGCACCTGAGAGGCAGAGTCTTGTTTCCCTGTATCTTTGAGACCCAGCACAGTGCTTTTGCAGAAGGTAGAAGTCAAAGTGTGCTTGTTATGTGGATGCATGAAAACTATATGACAGTCATTGGTCTTGAACTAATGTTCAAGACGTTACTAAATGTAATGTCCCCTTTACACATTCTATAAACAATCTTTATCCTTCTGAAGACAGGCATATTGATTAGGAACTTGTTATTGGTGTTACGATGTTTTTTCCTTCTAGCTTTATCGACGTGTAATTGGCAAATAAGATTGTAGGATATTTAAAAGTGTACAGTGTGATGATTTAATATGCATAGACATTGTGAAAGGATTCCCCTAGGTAATAACAATGTTAAGGCATGCAAAACGTTTCGTCACTAAGTCGTGACCCACTGTTTTGCAGCCCCATGAAGTGTAGCCTGCCAAGCTCACCAAATCCTCCGTGGGATTTCCCAGACAAGAATACTGGAGTGGGTTGCGATTTGCTTCTCCAGGGGATCTTCCTGACCCAGAGATCTAACCCCTGTCTCTTGTGTTGGCAGGCTAATTCTTTACCACTGAGTCACGAGGGAAACCCAAGTGAAAATAGACCATTTTATTTAAAAAAGTTGCTCAGTCCAGTCCAGTCCAATTCAGTCAAAAAAAAAAAAGAGTCCTCCAATGGCCACCAGAGGGCAGTATAGTCAAAGAAATGTTCGGGGAAGCAACCCAACCCAAGCTTTGGTCTCTGGTTTTTTCTCTCTCCTTGACTCCTGCACAGCATTCAAAGACTCTGTTGCTTATTATTAAATTCTTTTCCTTTTAGCTGTGAATAATGATTATAGAGTAAATATATTTATTATTTAAACAAACCACCATTATAGACCATATTTTTATTTTCTCAAGGCAGTGACCATTCTTGGTAGAGATCTTTGGGAGGAGAAAATAACTATTTTCGGGAGAGCGTTTTGAAATTCCATTTTTGTCTCTAGAAAAAATATGGCATGATCATAGTATTACTACTGAAGGACAATGTATGAAAAATACGGGACTTCCCAGAGCTTTGATTCGTAGTGATGTGCAGATAATCAGAGTGGCAGTATTGTAAAGCAAGTCTTGACGATTATTATTTTTAAACCCTCTTAAAGTTAGTAAGCGTTAGTTAGAAAGCTGACTTTGTTGCCTGATATTTATGCGTATACTTAATTTGCATGGTTGCATTAGATGAGACTAGCTCTTGGCTGCCTTGGGGACTGTACTGCTCCTGAGAACAATCCCCGTCCGGCCCAGCTGTCCCACACTTTGCTCCCTTCGCCCTCTCCCAGCCCTTCCTGCAGCCCCGGGCCCTCCCCTCAGAGGTGCTCCTCCCAGGTGAAATTCCCCTCCCTGGTGATATATACAGGTGTCTACTCTCCCCCAGACTCCCCTCCCACCCAGGCTGCCATGGAACATTGAGCAGAGTTTGCTGTCCTGTACGGTGGGACCTTGTGGGTTCTACTTTTCAGATATAGTGGTGTGTATATGCCTGTCCCAAACTCCCTAACTATCCTGGGAAGATAATTTGTTTTAAAAGTTAGGTATTGCTTGTACTGGAATTTTTTGTAGTAATTGCTTTATCTTTTGACTGGTATCCTTAGTTCTCCCAAGTAGTTGCAAAATTTTTTATTTGCTCCCTATTTGTGTGTGTTTGTGTGTGTAGTAAAATGTACATAACAGGAGATTTACTGTCTTAAGTATTTTTAAGTGTACGGTTCAGTGGTATTAAATACATTCACAGCATTGTGCAACTATCACCACCATCCGTCTCCAGAAGCTTATTCATCTTGCAAAACTGAAACGCAGTACGTATTAGCCTGTCACTGCCCATTTTCCCCTTCTCAGCCCCAGGCACACACCGTTCCTCTTCCTGTCTCTATGATTTTGACTCCTCTAAGTACCTCTTATAAGCAGACTCATGCAGTATTTGTCTTTTTGTGACTTTAACCCACTTAATTTAATGTCTTTGAAGTTCATCCGTGTTACAGCGTGTGTCAGAATTTCCTTTTTAATGATGAATAACCTTCTGTTGTATGTATATTCCAGATTTAGATGCCAATTTTCTGACATCTGTGATTGTAAATTGTTATTCCAGGTTCCTGGAAGGCAGTTTTAGAGCTTTCTCTTCTTCTTCTTTTTTTAAAAATACATTTGAGAGACCAGGAGATGCCTCCTCTGCTTTTTAAAAAATATTTATTGATTTGGTTGTGCCAGGTTTTAGTTGTGGCATGTGGGGTCTAGTTCCCTGGCCTGGGATTGAACCCGGCTCCCCTGCATTGGGCGCAAGGAGTCTCAGCCACTGGACCATCAGGGAAGTCCCCCATACGGCAGTATTAGAGGTTCTTGAGTCTGGCGTTGGTGTCTGAACACCAGGCTTCTAGGAGGTCAGAGGGGTCTTGCCAAACGGCCTTCTCCGTGTACTCAGCGTAGGCTGGCCCAGAGTTCCAGGTATCAGTGAGAGTCCTCTGAGGACCCGAAGGAAGGGCAGAGTCACAGAGAGAGCCCTGCTACCGGATGTCATAGATCTGTGCCCTCCTTTCCTGGGGGTTCAGACAACCTGTCTTTCCTCCCAGAGAGGTTGGTGGGGCTCCCGCTGCTGAAACTTAGCATTGGTTCCCGAGCGCGCGCATGCCTGAGACTCCGCTGACGGCAGCTCTTGTTCAGGTTATACAGCCCAGGCCCCACCCCTAGACTGCTAGTCAGTACTGCTGGCAGGGACCTAGGAATCTGCATTTTGCACACGGGTTCGATCCCTGGGTCAGGAAGATCCCCTGGAGGAGGAACTGGCAACCCACTCCAGTATTCTTGGCAGGGAAATCCCATGGACGCAGGAGCCTGGTGGGCTACAGTCCATGGGGTCGCAAAGAGTCGGACATGGCAGAGTGACTAAGCAGCAGCAAGAGCATTGGCACTCTAGGAAATCCTGTCTGTTTGTAGGGCTGTGCTTTGAGAAATGTGGCTCCGCGCCCCCAGCTTGGCCTCTTCAGTGTCAGGTCAGGGGGAAGGCCAGCCCCTGACTTCTGTGAGCGCCCTGGTGGTGAGACTGGGCTCCTTAGCTCCCCTGCAGGCGAGGAGCTCTGCGCAGCCCTCCAGCAGCCTGGACTTCCTAACGTGGGTCTGTTTCTGCAACAGCTTCCCTGGAGATTGGAGGCATGGCTGGCGCTGGAGCCCCTGAGCCAGATGACCTCGTCATCTCTTTGGTCTGTAGCCGACTGCAGTTTCTCAGCCCTTGTTTTGATCTTAGGCTAGCGGACGAGAAACAGACGGCAGAAAGCACGGTAGCCCCGAGGCCTGAGATCACTCTTTTGGAGCCCTGTGTGCTGGTCTGTGGGTGTAAAGTTGTGTAGTTCAAAAGCAGCCGGCACGAAATCGTTCCTTTATTGGTAACAATGATATCTCCTTTCTCCTGAGCTGGTGGCTCTGGAAGGTCAGGTAATGGGGCACCGCCTGACTTCCTACAGCCTTTCAGGTTCTCCTTCTCTTTCTACCTCTGCTTATCTTTCTGCTCAGCTGTTCCCTGGTGAGTTTGCTTCTGCTGTCAAGGTGTTTCTGGAGCCATTGTCCTTTGTGAAAAAGCACATCGTTGTTTGGACACTTGAAGCATTCTACAAGTAGCATCTGGTGACCCCCTCTGGCTGGTGATGATGAATGAACAGGGCATGGAGCCCCTGTGACAGGTCACCTAATAGTATATTCTCTCTGGATTGTGGGTGTGGCTTCCCAAATCCTTTTGCCAGCTCTGCTTAAAAGAAGGCTGCCTTTGTGGGGGAAGATCTTAAGTTCTTGCTTGCATGTGCAGTGAAAAAAGGAAGGGGGAGTCAGTTTTAGAATTTTGATATTTTAGAGTATCAACTGGCGAAGGCAAGCACTTCATTCTGCATTCTTCCCTGGGTGCTTTTACACAACATCTATATTGCGGCACTTACTCATGTAGTTTTCTCTCTCTCTCTCTCTTTTTGTGGTAAGGTGTTGATAACATAAAATCTGCTGTTTTAGCCATTTTAAGTGTATAGTTCAGTAGCATCAAGTACATTCACATTGTTGTAAAAACATCACCATCAGTTTCCAGAATTTGTTTAATCTTTCCAAACTTTGATCAGTGTAGTTTTACAAAATATGACTGCCTCATTTAATAGACTGTGAGTCGCAGTTTAGTGACTCTGAGCTCCTTGAAGACTCAAGTTCTTTTTCTTTAATTGAAGTATAGTTGATTTACAATATTATGTTAATTTCATATGTATATGGCATAGTGGTTTTTTTTTTTCAGATTATATTCCATTACAGGTTATTACAAGATATTGGGTAAAATTTCCTGTGTTATAAATCCTTGTAGCTTGTCTGTTTTATGTATAGTATTGATAGTTTGTATCTCTTAATCCCATGTTCCTGATTTGTCTCTTACCCTTTCCCTCTCTCTTTTGATAATAATACGTTTGTGTGTTTCTGTTTTGTATATAGATTAAATAATGTGTGTTTCTGTTTTGTATATAGATTAATTCGTATTATTTTTGATTCCACATACAGTATATCATAGTATTTATCTTTCTCTGACCTATTTAACTAATCGTAAAATTCCTTACATTTATTCATGTTATTGGAAATGGCAGTATTTCATTCTTTTTATGACTGAGTAATATTCCATTGTGTATATGTATGTGTATATATACACACATATATCTATCTATCTCATATCTTCCTAAGTCAATCATCTGTTAATGGGCACTTGGGTTGCTTCCATAAGACAGGAGTTCTATATGATTAATTTTCACTTTTATTCTGTCCTGTATGTAGTAGCTCATTTATGCTTGTAGGATGACAGAATGGATGAATGAATGCAGTGATTGAACAGTTTCTCCTAGACTGTTGCTTCTGGTCATTATCCTTTGGGAAGTTCTTTGACTTATAGTCCCACTCTTCTATATGAGACTACAACTTAGTGGAGATATGTTCATATATTTTCATTTTGAGGGTATGTACATAATTACTGTATTTGATGCACCTACAGGCCAGTAGGAAACAGGCCTTTTGGATTAATATTCTGCACTTTCTGATTTGAAGATTAAAAAAGATTTCAGTCAAGAGCTGAATATCCTGGTCTCTTGTGAAATTCAAGATGCACACTCACAAGTTTTGTGCTGTTTTATTCTTGTGACTCTGTTGGGTCGTTCTGCTATTGTCAGTCCTTGGGGGTGCACATTTTATTAAATTCTGGCTCCAGGCTAGTTATGTGAGGAGTTCCTTGTCTTGTTCTTTCTCTAGAAGCTACTCCTGGGATGCCCTTTCTCTCACATGGTCTCTTTCCAACCACTCTCTTCAGTCAGAAAACTTGGGGATCAGATTTTAGCATGTCCTGATCCTCAATGAAATGGGGGTCTGAGAAGCCCACCAGCACATCTCACAGGGCTTTAGTGCTGGAGAGGATCTTAGCGAGCCTCTTACCTAGACCCATCTCCTGTTTTGATGGAGGAAGAATCTAAGTGACTTAGTTGAATTCAGGTGGTATTAGGGTAGGGTCAGGACTGGAAGCTAGATTTCCTGATACTTTCAGCTCTGTAACAGTGAACTGTTTAATATGTGCAGCAATTACTGTTTTGAGATGGTCGCCTTTTTGTTTGAATGCAGATGCCAACAGGGATGGCTGGGACTTCCCTGGTGGTCCACTGTGGCTAAGACTCTGCTCCCAATGTAGGGGACCTGGGTTTGATTCCTGATCAGGGAACGAGATCCCATATTCTGCAGCTAAGACCTGGAGAAGCCAGATAGATAAATAAGAAATAAGTATTTAAAAAACCAGGACTGGCTGGATGCAGTGGTGGGGTGGATGCCTAGCTCTCTCACATGATTTTCGAGTCACGCGTGTCACTTCCTCATAAGTTGGGTTGTTTCCAAAAGATCTCAGATTCTGACCACTGCAGGCAGGGTTTTGTGGTATGGATTGAGGGTTTGGGTCTGGGAGACTCACGTTACAGCATATGGGTTGCCTGGTAGGGACTATGTAATATCCATTAGTGTATTTATTGAGGATTAGCTTGCTGTCACCTAGCAGACTGTATAAGCTTGGTGTTATGAGGCATAAGATTAATTTTTTTTAGTTCTGTGATGTTAATTTTTTTTAGAATTGCATCTCTTTTTTAAAAATGGAAATAGAGCTGATTTACAATGCCGTGTTAATTTTGGGTGTTAGCATGGTGATTCAGTTATACACACATATATCTATTCCTTTTCAGATTCTTTTTTATTATAGGTTATTACAAAGTATTGGATATAGTTCCCTGTGCTGTACAGTAGGTCCTTGTTGCTTATCTATATCTGTTGATTCTGAACTCCTAATTTATCCACCCCTCCTTCCCCTTTGGTAACCATAAATTTGCTTTCTATGTCTGTGAATCTATAAGAAGATTAATTAATTAATTAATTAGGCTGCATTGGTTCTTCGTCGTTGCTCACAAGACCTTCATTGCTTCATGTGGGATCTTTCGTTGCTGTGGATGGTGTTTGCAGAAAAGTTTATTGCAGGGCTCTAAGCAATGGAGTGGGGGACCAGCCACTCCAACCTGGTCTATGAATTGGGGCATTTCTTAAGGAAAAGAACAAGGAGGCTGAGATTAATGGTCATTTTGTGACGTTTCTTTATTTGCAGTTTTGAGGGTCAGGATGTCTCTGGTTTACAGTTCTCTGGCCCCGTGATCCGTGGCTCAGGCATCTGTAAGCTCATCTTGCCCCGGAGAAACCGCCTGAGTTTGTGTGTTAATGACGATGTCCACCATATCAGTTTTAGTCCAGCAATGATGTTATCAACAACCAACGTGATTTTAGTCATCTGACTCTGGTTGATTAGTGTTCAGCTAGCACAGGCTTGAGGTCAGAGGGGACAAGAAAGGGTATAAGTTTCGGATAGAGGGATTAGTCATAAGCTCAGTAAGGGAGCTCACTTCTTGTGAGACTGGGTTTCACACCCACAAGGCTCCCGCCCCACGGGGCCTGCTGCCAGCTTTGCAGCCTGTCCCCTAGCTCTCATCCCCGGGCCACCCCCATCCCACCCCCCCGGCCCCCTCTCAGCCCTGCAGTCACTCCACCTCCATCCGGTTGACACGTGGAATTTTAAGGTATGAAGAGGCTTGCAAGTTCTCTGATCAAAATCTTTATAGCTGAGGGAACTGGAATTTATAGTTAGAATGACTTGGCCACAGTCTCTTGACTCCTCAGTCTAGAGTTTTTTGCGTTCATTCTTTTTTAAAAAAAGTTTATTTATTTATTGACTGCACTGGGTCTTCAGTGCTGCCCACGGGCTTTCTCTAGTTGCAGAGGGAGGGGGCTTCTCATTGCCTGGCTTCTCTTGTGGCAGGGCACAGGCTCTAGGGCGTGCGGGCTCAGTAGCTCGTTGCTCTGTGGCATGTGGGATCTTCCAGGATCAGGGATTGAACCTGTGTCCCTGGGTTGGCAGGCGGATTCTTAACCACTAGTCCACCAGGGAAGTCTGAGCTCTTAGCAACCTTAAATGAAGCTTTCCTTGACGTAAGCTTCCCTGACCCTACTTGAAAGTAGGAACTGTGTCTTATCATCTTTAGATGTTTACTGACTTGTGTTTTTCCCCACCTAATATATACAACAGGAAATTTCTCTATTTTTAGCTTTATTCAGATCCCTACTAATATTCCTAATGGTGATGATGTTGCTAAGTTGCTTCAGTCATGTCCGACTCTTTGTGACCCCATGGACTGTAGCCCGCCAAGCTCCTCTGTCCATGGAATTCTCCAGGCAAGAATACTGGAGTGGGTTGCCATGCCCTTCTCCAGGGATCATCCTGACCCAGGGATCAAACCCATCTCTCTTATGTCTCCTGCACTGGCAGGCAGGTTCTTTACCACTGGAGCCACATGGGAAGACCTTAGCCTTAATTACCTACAGAACAGTAATCATGTAATATCTTATCTTTCCCCCTCTTTGATTTTTACCATATAATTAGCAAAGAACTTAAAAAGCTAGTAAATCACAAGAGCATCAAGAGGTGTATGTTGTCTTTCTTAGAGAAATGACAGATGTGCACACTGCCTGAAATAGGGGGGAAATCCCACCACTTTTCTGGTTATTCTTTGGTGATAAAAGGTCCTGTCATTTTTAGTTACATGTATGCACACAAAATTCTGCATTCAGTAATTAATATGTCCAGCCCTCCTCTCTCACCTCGGGTCTTCTCTGCTCTGGCCGCCTATCTTTCATTCATGAGGATGCCTTGCACTCCTGCAGGATTAAATCAAGTGGAGGGAAGAGAGGCGAGGGATAAAAAACTCATGCATATAGGGGTGAGGCACATGAATTTGCTAATGTTCATTCTGTGTGCGTGTGCTGCTTGCCACTTTAGTCCTGTCTGACTCTTTGTGACCCCATGGACTGTAGCCCACCAGGCTCTTCTGTCCATGGGATTCTCCAGGCAAGAATACTGGAGTGGGTTGCCATGCCCTCCTCCAGGGGATCTTCCCAACCCAAGGATTGAACCTGAGTTTCTTAGATCTCCTGCATTGGCAGGTGGGTTCTTCATCACTAGCGTCACCTGGGCAGCCCAATATTTATTCTATAAAAATGTTTAATGTGGTTTAAGGTACTAGTGTTGTCAACTGGTATCAGAACTTTCTGGGTTCGGCAGGCATTTAAAACAAACACCTTTTCTTCCTAGAGCTCTTTTGTGGGTTCTTTGGAGCACCCCTACCATTGCTGGGAGGTTTCTCATCCAAACTGTCTTCCGTGCTTTTGACTGTCTCCTCCGGCTGGCTCTGTCCTAACAGCTACATCTTCAGCTCCTGGCTGTCTGCAGTACACCTCTGGCTGCATCTCCTGGGGTTGCCTTAGGTCTCTGGAGGCTGGTTTTGATCAGGATAGAAGCAGCCGCATGCTGGCCCTCTCTTTTTTTGCACATTCAGTTCAGTTCAGTTCAGTTGCTCAGTTGTGTCTGACTCTTTGTGACCCCATGGACTGCAGCACACCAGGCCTCCCTGTCCATCACCAACTCCCGGAGTTTGCTCAAACTCATGTCCATTGAGTCGGTGATGCCATCCAACCATCTCATCCTCCGTCATCCCCTTCGCCTCCCGCCTTCAATCTTTCCCAGAATCAGGGTCTTTTCCAATGAGTCAGTTCAGCTGAGGGGAAAAGCTCCTGTTTTCTTTGCTCCCTGAAACTCAGTTCAGCACCCTCTTCCAGCTCAGCCTTCTGTGCAGCAGGTCAGCAGCAGTATTTTTCTCTCTAGGATTTTTGGGCCGGAGGAGGCAATGGCAGCCCACTCCAGTACTCTTGCCTGGAAAATCCCATGGACGGAGGAGCCTGGTAGGCTGCAGCCCATGGGATCTCTAAGAGTTGGACACGACTGAGCGACTTCACTTTCACTTCTCACCTTCATGCATTGGAGAAGGAAATGGCAACCCACTCCAGTGTTCTTGCCTAGAGAATCCCAGGGACGGGGGAACCTGGTGGGCTGCCGTCTATGGGGTTGCACAGAGTCGGACACAACTGAAGTGACTTAGCAGCAGCAGAATTTTTGGGCATGTCAAGTGCCTGACCACTGCAGCTTGAGGTCGCTCCCGGGGGCAGGCATCCAGCTGTCTGGATTGTCCAACTGAAGCCCTTTTCCTTAGGCTTGAAGTGAGGGGCAAGCAATTCCCACCTGATCCCTGGGGGTAGGGTGTGTGAGACTCCTAGCACATCAGAAACTTTCTCTTAAAATTCCTTTCGAGTTGGTTTTCTTTTGGTGAAGAGCTGCAAGACCAGTTTTTTGAGCCCTCTTTTGCAAGTCCTGCCTGCTAGTCTTGCACATTCCTGGCTTGGGAATGTGGCTGTATTTGGCCTCTGCCGCCTTGGGGGGCAGAGCCAAAACTGAGTCTGAAATAGTTCCATTTTAGCAACCTGTTATGTGTGGATGTAAAAACTTTTAGTGCCTTTCTTAATCTTTAAATAAAAATTAAATCCAGACACTGGAGATCAATGCTAAAGCAGATTTTTGTGAAGTTAACATGTTCATAAATGAACATAAATGTGCAACAAAAAAGAGTTCGTCCAACCCATTAATTCTGTTTCTGGCATTTCTTTTTATTCCAGCAGTGAGAGTTGAAAGAAGCTGACCTGCAGTTTTAAAAATATACATCTTTAAGCAGTCAAGTAGTGTGCCATATTTTTTGAGGTTTGTTAAAAAATAAAAGCCCTCTTATAGCAGTTGGATGGCTTCATGGTTAGAGAAGGGAAATCAGTAACTGGAATAGCAGGTCTTAGTAATTCATGTGTCTCCAATTTGCTCTGTAGTCATAGCAGATTTTTTAGGAAGGTAGTAAAAATAGTCTGTTTTCTCTCTTTCCCCTTTCATTTGATTGATTTCCATAATATACACCATCACCATGAACTATTGATGTAGGGATAAAGGGATAAAGAAGTCCAGAAATTACCCAAGAGCACCTCCGGGTTCTTCTTTTCCATTCTGCTTTAGAAGTTATTTAGAAATCTAACTGAGATGGTCTCACATGTAATACAGATGAACATGTGTGCTGAAGAGCAGGTTTCCTAAGGGAGTGCTTTCTCCCTGGAAACAGTGACTGTATTAAAGAAAGCAGAGCTCCGAAGACCTCGATGAGTTCTATTTTTTTTTTTTTTTTCCTGGAAAGGTGTTTGCTTAGAAGATATGCTGCCCAGATATTTAAGCCTGCAGGTCAGCTTCTCTCTCTGGTTGCTGGTAGAGTGAATGAGCACAAGCTGTTTCACAAGCTAGAATAAATATTAAAAACTCATTTTGAAGCAGATTGTTGCTTTGGTGGTGCTAATGGTAAAGAACCCACCTGCCAATGCTGGAGACATGAGAGATGAGGGTTCCATCCCTGGGTTGGGAAGATCCCCTGGAGAAGGGCATGGCAACCCACTCCAGTATTCTTACCTGGAGAATCCCATGGACAGAAAAGCCTGGTGGGCTACAGTTCATGGGGTCACAAAGGGTCGGACACAACTGCTTTGAAAGTGAAGGAAGGTTTAGTAAATGGAACGTTAACTCCTACAAAAGGTCTAGGGTTGTTTTTTGCTTCCTGTTTTTAGTTTGATTTAGTCAAATTTAGTTGAGTTCAGCTAGATATAGCAGAACAAAATGGAAATAAATTTTAGTTTTTGGACCAGGGGTTCAGCAAACCCTGGCCTAAAGACCCAGTGAAGCCCAGCAGGTGTTTCTGTTAATAAAGTTTTGTTGGCACACAGCCACTCTTGTTTGTTTGTCTTGTCTCTGGCTGGGTTGAGAAGTTGTAAGAGGGACCATATGGCTTGCAAAGGCTAATAAAATATTTACTGCTTTGCCTTTTATAGAAACAGTTTGCAAAAACCTTTTCTGGACTAATGAAAGTGTTCCTGTGGTTATCTTCATTATCTATGGCATAAATGCCTACTGATTCTCTGAATTATTATTCGTTTAAAGTATTTCAGTATCTTCTATATTCCTGATTGTATATTTTGTAAAAATATTTTATAAAAAAATTTTAAACTTGTGAAAATTGGTATGGCCTGATTGCCTAATGACCACATGTTGAGAATGCCGAAACTTACTAAACCCCTGGAACAGTAAAATAATTTCCTTCTAGATTTGCATGTCACGTCTTATAAAGATCCTGGGAAAACCGCATCTGGTACAGAGCACACTGTCACCACTCAGTCACTAGATGATTTATTGATTTATTGGAACAATTTAAATGACGATGGAAAGAAGCCTTTTTCTCCCACATTTTCTTCAGTTTTCTGTGATGACTGTTTTCTTCCACTCCCAGACGTTCATATTCCTTCCAAATGCAGCACAGAGAGTTAAGGTTACTTCGTGGGTCACTTGGCTGATGGCTGTGCCTCCTCAAGGTAGTCTGAAGGCTCTGACTTTCTTGCAGGAGATGCTGTGAGATAACTGAGGCTAATCTGATGAGCCCCCGGTAAGAACCAGCCTGGGGACAAAATTCAATGTGTTCATTCATTAATATGTACATTCATTCAACAGACCTTGAAAGGACGCTGAATTAAGGGCAGTACCCCCAGTGGCTTCATAGTCTGTTCCAGGTGATGATCAAAAAGCAGATGGTTATAGTATACTAAGTAAAGTGACTGAGTTATACACGGATATTTGGGAGAGAAGGGCATCTAATCCAACATGGGGAGAGGCGATCAAGAGAAGCTCCCTGGTAGAGACTAACTCCAGATAAACGAGTCCAGGACATTAAAAAAAAATTATTTATTTTATTTTTGGCTACGCTGAGTCTTCATTGCTGAGCATGGGCTTTCTCTAGTTTTGGCCAGCAGGGGCTACTGCGTACTTGTGGTGAGTGGGCTTCTTATTACAGTGGCTTCCCTTGTTGGGAAGCATGGGCCCTAGGGCACATGGGCCTCACTTTTTGTAGCACATGGGCTTAGTTTCCCCGAGGCATATGGAATCTACCTGGATCAGGGATTGAACTTGTGTCCCCTGCATTACCAGACCAACTTACCTGCCTTCTGAGAAATCTGTATGCAGATCAAGAAGCAACAGTTAGAACTGGACATGGAACAATGGACTGGTTCGAAATTGTCAAAGGAGTACGTCAAGGCTGTATATTGTCACCCTGCTTATTTAACTTATATGCAGAATACATCATGCAAAATGCCAGGTTGGATGAAGCATACGCTGGAATCAAGATTGCAGGGAGAAATATCAATAACCTCAGATATGCAGATGATACCACCCTTATGGCAGAAAGTGAAGAGGAACTATAGAGCCTCTTGATGAAAGTAAAAGAGGAAAGTGAAAAAATTGGCTTAAAACTCAACATTCAGAAAACTTAAGATCATGGCATCCGATCCCATCACTTTATGGCAAATAGATGGGGAAACAAAGGAGACAGTGAGAGACTTTATTTTCTTGGGCTCCAAAATCACTGCAGATGGTGACTACAGCCATGAAATTAAGACACTTGCTTCTTGGAAGAAAAGCTATGACCAACATAGCCAGCATATTAAAAAGCAGAGACATTACTTTGCCGACAAAGGTCTGTCTAGTCAAAGCTATGGTTTTTCCAGTGGTCATGTATGGATGTAAGAGTTGGACCATAAAGAAAGCTGAGCGCTAAAGAATTGATGCTTTTAGACTGTGGTGTTGGAGAAGACTCTTAAGAGTTCCTTGGACTGCAAGGAGACCAAACCAGTCCATCCTAAAGGAAATCAGTCCTGAATATTCATTAGAAGGACTGATGCTGAAGCTCCAATACTTTGGCCACCTGATGTGAATAACTGACTCAATGGAAAAGATCCTGATGCTGGGAAAGATTGAAGGTGGGAGGAGAAGGGGACAACAGAGGATGGGATGGTTGGATGGCATCGCCGACTCGATGGACATGAGTTTGAACAAGGCTTGGGAGTTGGTGAAGGACAGGGAAGCCTGGTGTGCTGCAGTCCATGGGATCGCAAAGAGTAGGACATGACTGAGTGACTGAACTGAACTGAATCCCTGCATTGGCAGGTGGATTCTTAACCACTGAACCACCAAGGAAATCCAGAAGTCCAGAACTTTCTCTAGATCTTTCAGGTGGAGGTGTCCAGAAGATGTATTTGAGTCTAAATCTCCAGCTTGAGATAGAGGTTTAGAAGTGTTTACTGAAAAAAAAAAGAAAAAAAAAGAAGTGTTTACTGTAGAGATGGCAGTTAACACCATGAGAGTAGATGAACTAACTTAGGGGAAGAGCACTGGGCTCAGGATGGGAAGGACCAACGTTTCAAGATCAGAAAGGACCATTAAGGAAACGAGGAGTGATTCAGAAACATACTCAAGAGTACCAAGAGAGCAGAAGATGTAACAACATTCTGTCTATAGACAGAATGAAGGGGAGGAGACAGTAAACAGAGAGATGGAAAATTCAGGTATTGTCAGGGATGATTGGTAATGTAGGAGGCAGGAAGGGAGACTTCATTTCAAATGTAATCTAATGTAACTACTTGTGTTAAATAATTGCCTAAATGTTGGTTTCAAGGCTGTTTAAAGGAGGCCCAAATAAATTAATTTTCTACATTTGTCAAAGCTAGCACTTTTATTCAATATAAAACATATTATTCTGAGAACTTTTTTGTATCAGACACTCTTTTAAGTTGACATGTCAAGGAATAAACTGTGAAGGGTAAAAACATGATCCAACATGGACCTGGTCATGAAGGAACTTGCAGCAAGGGAAGCCGTGTACCTAAATATTTAGGATACAAGGTAAAGAGTGATGAAGAAGGGCTGAAGTGCAAGGAGGCGGAGAGATTACTTTTATTTTAGTTTCTTTTTTTTTTTTTTCAAACTTTAAACTCTTTATTTTGTATTGGGGTGAAACCATTTACCTCAGGTTGGGACTTGAACCCACGTGGCTGGGACTCAAACCCAGCCAAAACCCACGGTGACTGGTTTCAGGACCTAATGAAGCTCAGGTTCTTGATGTCTCATCAGAGAAGGAGTTCAGTGAGAGACAAAGTGATAGGTAAGAAGTGGATTTATTTAGATTCTGAGAGAAGCGCACACCGTGGACAGAGTGTGGGCCATCACAGAGGGCGAGTGCTGGCTGTGAAATGTGGGGTGGTTAGCTTTAGGATGAGTGATTTCATATGCTAATGAGTGGGAGGATTGTTCCAACTAGTTTTGGGAAGGGGTGGAGGTTTCCAGGGACTGGGCCACCGCCCACTCCTTGGTCTTTTGGCAGTGCCTGGGAACTGTCATGGCACCTCTGGTTGTGTCATTTAGCTTACTGATTCAGGGTCAAGGTCTACTCAAGGTCGACTTGTCTGCCATCTTGGACTCACTTGATTTTAACTGGTTTGTGTCGTGTCCTTGGGCTGTGTCATTCTTTCAAAAGTTGTGCCCTGGCCCTCTTCCTCCTGTTACAGGGGTGCAGCCAATTAACAATGCAGTGGTAGTTTCACGTGCTCAGTGAAGGGATTCAGCCACGCACATACATGTATCTGCGTGTGTGTTGAGTCGCTTCAGTCGCGTCCAACTGTGTGCTACCCCATGGACTTGCAGCTTCCCCAGCTCCTCTTCATGGAATTCTCTAGGCAAGAATACTGGAGTGGGTTGCCATGCTCTCCTCCTGGCGATCTTCCCAACCCAGGGATGGAACCGATGTCTTTTATGTCTAACCTGCATTGGTAGGTGGGTTCTTTACCACTAGCGCGACCTGGGAAGCCCATACATATATTAATTCTTCCCTAAAGAAGAATAATGCCAGCCTCCCGTCCAGGCTGGCACATAATTGAGTAAAGTTCCAGGCGCTATACAATAGGTCTTCGTTGGTTATCCATTTTGAATAGAGCATGTGTACATGACCTTCCCAAACTCCCTAACTATCCCTCCCCCTGGCAACCATAAGTTTGTTTTCTAAGTCTGTGAGTCTCCTTCTGTTTTCTAAGTAAGTTAGTTTATATCATTTCTTTTTAGATTCCACATTTAAGGGATGCCATACGATATTAAAGAGATTACTTTTAGATTGGGGATCCAGGGAAGCACGTACTATTTGATCTAGGTCTTGGCAGGTTAGAGGTGGAAGTGTGTGTCAGTCAAGCGTAGGGAGCTGAGTGCAGAAGCCCAGTGCGTGAAAGTCTAGGGTACTGTCTGCCTTGCAGAATTGCTCTGGACTGGGTCTGCTCCATCTTGAGACTGATGCTGAGGGCTGTAGTTAACCTTTACAGAGCTTCATGCCATGTTTTACATGGGATACTCACTTGGCATTGGCTGTATGAACTTAACTTGATCAGCAGACATCATCATTGTTAAATTGCTTGTTCACAGCCTTACCAGTCATAAAGCAAAAAGTAATTTAAAGACTAGAATTCTTATGTTATCAGTAAAATTACAGGTAGATTACCTTCTTGATTTGATTTTTGAGGATAACAAATCAAAACTTATAAATGAATTAAAACCATTGATTTATACCATTCCTATATGTGACATGAAAACACTTTAAGATAGAAGGGACAAATGTGAGATTCTTAAAGACTGATCAACACAGTGTCTTTGGGATCTACTTTAAATGACAGCCTTGAAGCCAAGCTTTAGACAATTATTTTGTTGACGTGTAAGTAGTTTCAGTTGTCTTATACTTTGAAATGAATTGTATCCTTTAAGGATTAAAAAATAATTGCTGGTGTGTACTTTATTTATTAAAATTTTATTTTTTATTGAGGAACAGTTGATATATACTATCATATTAGTTTAGGAGATGTAGAGTTGCTTTAGATTAAACAAATAATGATTGTTTAAAAAGCCAATATGTTATTTATTTGCTTTGGTAAACTTAGGGAATCAGAATTGGAATATACATTTCTTTAGTAGAATTTCTTAACTATTTTGAAGTGGCTCTGTTTAATGTGTTACCTATGATTAGGAATGGACAGATAGAAATATAAGTTGGGGAGGGAAGTGGGAGGGGGGATCGGGATGGGGAATACATGTAAATCCATGGCTGATTCATGTCAATGTATGGCAAAAACCACTACAATATTGTGAAGTAAGTAGCCTCCAACTAATAAAAATAAATGGGAAAAAAAAAAAGAAATATGAGGAGTTGGGGAAAAAAAAGATATTCTAGGCCAGACGTTTTCTTTTTTGTTGTTGTTGTTTACTTTGGGGAAAGCTCCCTCTGTTTGTTTAAAAAAAGTTTTTTAAACTTTGACTTTGTGTTGGGGTATAGCTGATTAACTGTGTTGTCATAGTTTCAGGTGGTCAGGAAAGGGATTCAGCCATACATATGCATGTATCCATTCTCCCCCCAAATTCCCCTCCCATCCAGGCTGCCACATAGCATTGAGCAGAGTTCTAAGTGCTATTACAGGAGGTCCTTGTTATCCATTTTAAAATAGCGGTGTGTGCATGTCCATCCCAAATCCCTACCTGTCCCTCTGCCCATCTCCCGCACCCTGCAACTAGAAGTTCCTCCTCTAAGTCCATGCGTCTGTTTCTGTTTTGTAAATAACTTCTTTTGTATCATGTCTTTATAGATTCCACAAATAAGGGATGTCACACGCTTTCTTGTTGATCTTGGAAAAAGAAATGATATCTGTTAAAATAGGGTAGAGTATATTGACTTAAGGATTATAGTAGAAAATACTTCAGGCAATTAGGAAGATAAAGAGTATTGGTCCATGATGATTTTGTATCCTCGACTATTTTATATATTTGAATAATGTGTAATTTTATTTTCTTCACTGGTTAGCTTTGATAGGGATATACAAACCAAATTTGAAGTTATTTCTTGCTAGTTTGCCATGCTTCATAAATTCATAAATTATCTGATTTAATTTTGTTCTCATTTCACAAATGAGGAAAGTCAGGTTAAGCAGTTTGTTTCAGTGACCTGCAGTGAATTAAAGAGACAGGTCACCTTTTTATGTTAGTGGATTGTTAAGAAAAACTCATGAAATTCACAGACTTCATGTTGCAGGTGATTAAAAATAAACTTCTGTAAGTTGAAATAAATTGTTTTGTTCATTAAATAATTATAAATGTAATTTAAAATTTTTTCTAAATATTTTTGTGAGGTGAGTAAACAAATGAAGTAATTAAATAGAAACTCATTTATTTTCTTGTCTTTTTTTTTCTTTCTCCCAATAGGACCAGACATATTATCAGTCATTTCAGGTTTCAGAATATGGTAAGAATTCTTCAACTTATTTTGAAGGAAAATGTATTTGTTCCTTTCCACAGGGAAGAGAGAGATTTCTAGGAGGTATATTGTTTAAAGTAAAAACCCCAATGGAGGTAAAATCCTGATATTTCTTATAGGTCTGAACTTTTTTTATCTGTAAAAGATCATTATAAAGAGTAAAGTGGGAATGAGATTGCCTATAGTCCCATGATCCTACTCTTTTTCTTATGCACAGTTAGCCTGTTTTTGTATTTTGCTGTGATCATAACATATTTAAAATTATTATCATTTTTTAAAGCATAACCTCACTGATTTCCTGATTTTCCCACTTTTCACTTGGTCAACACTAGTAAAGACCGGGTTTAACTTGGGTAAATCCTCTTCCTGCAGGTGCCACTTCTGTAATGCTGTAGTTGGAAACACGTAGGTGTAAGCAATGTGGGACCCAGCGGTTTTTTGTTGGTGCATGGAGAAGAGGAAAGCTGAGAGTGGGTGCATAGGGTCCCAGTATTAGTTACACTTTGAACAACTGTTCTGAAGTTGTACACAAGCTCTTTTGTCTGACTTGTGTTATTTTTTGAGAGGGTGTCTCGTTCGGGCATTAGAAATTCTGGAAAGTCATCTGCTTGCACATTTGTGGCTGCGGTCCACGTGTCTCTCACAGCGTTGTCACAGCTCAGTTTCATGATCAGCTGGAAGAGGGAGCAGCAAAGCTTTTTCCTATAAATGGCCAGATAGGAAAACTTTATGCTGTGTGGCTCACATGGCTGTCTTTACTCAAGTTTGCCATCACAGCACGCAGCAGCCGTCAGCAATATGTAAGTGAAAGTGGCTGTGATCCAGTACAATTTTATTTATGGATGTGGAAATTTCGATTTCACATGATTTTCACATGTTGTGAAATACTCTTCTTGTGATTTTTTTCCCCAACCAATTAGAAACGCACAAACCATTCTTAGCTCATGCTGGTCTTTGTTTGCTGACCTCTGATCTGGAACTGTTTTTGTCCAGTTCAGGGGTCACTCAGCACATTGAATGCTTGAAATGTGGCTGATGCAAATGGAGATGTGCTCTAAGCGTGTAAAATACCCAATTTTGAAGATGGTATAAATAAAGAAAAATACCTCCTTAATAATTATTTATATTGATTACATGTTGCAATGATATTTTGGATATATGAGGTTATATAAAATGTTGCAAAATTAATTTCACCTGATTTTTTTTTTTCTTTTTAAATGTGGCTGCTGAGCATACGAAATGACACCACGTGGCTCACATTTTTTTTCTTTTGGACAGCCCTGATCTCGAGGAATAAGTCAGAGGTGGCTGTGACTCTCATAGGCTGTTTTTATGTCATGTAGTAGTGGTGCTGGGTGGTTGTATGTTGTTGAAGGAGGTATGTTGTGGAGGCATGATGGATTGCCAACCTGTGATATCTGTGGAGGGGACATTCTGATTTCCTTGTTCTGAGGAGGTTCCACCCCTGGGGGGGCCCCGACTTTTGTGCTGGTGCAGAGTCCTGGACTGGTCTTGGTCTTGGAGTGTCCGGGTCCTCCAGGGTCTTTAACCTGGAGCTGGAGGCTCTCCTGTTCTGCCGATTCCTTGGTCGTCTTGTTTCGTCTCTTTTACTAATTGTTATGAGATGAATCTATTTCACTGGTCAGTGAATTTAAAAATGAGAATTATTTCTATAGATTTGTTTAGATTGGTAGGAAATATTTTCTTTTAACTCCAGTGAAGTGCTTTGTATTAAATAATATTACTATTTATGAAATATTTCACAGCTTAATTATATTTGTTGTTGTTGTTGTTGAGTCACTAAGTCATGTCCGACTCTCTGTGACCCCACGAACTGCGGCATGCCAGGCTTCCCTGTCCTTCACAATCTCCTGGAGTTTGCTCAGACTCATGTCCATTGAGTTGGTGATGCCATCCAACCAGACTGCATTAAATAATACTACTATTTATAAAATATTTCATAGCTGAGTTATATAAAGCCAGCCAAAGTAGGGGTTTCTAGTTTTGGGATTACCTTCAGGAACCAGTACCTGTTAGACAAGAAAAGCATCATTACTTGTAGCCATATCTTAGTAATTAACTAGAAATCCTAGTACACAACTTTCTCTTCATGGGATTCCATTGGGTTAGACTGTCACCAAATTTGCCTTTGATGGTCTCAAAGGATGCAGGGTCTCTGTGAATGCATGTATGTCAGCATGCAGAAGGAGAGTAAGAGTCAGGATGCGCTTTTAGAAACCAAATTGGAACAAAGTCCTCAGAGGTACCTATTTATCAAATAATATGGGTGACAATTGAATGAAAAAGCCGGGTCTTCTAGCACTCAGGTGGCTTTGCCTCTAGGATGCAATCTATATTTGCCTCTAGGATGCAATTCTGGATGCAATTTATTTATTTTTAATTTTTTCTATTAAACTTTTTATTTTGTATTCGAGCTACAGTCGATTAACAATGTTGTGATAGTTTCAGGTGAGCAGTGAAGGGACTCAGCCATACATGTACCCGTGTCGATTCTCCCCCAAACTCCTTCTAACCCAGGCTTCCACGTAACATTGAGAAGAGTTTCCTGTGCTACACAGTACGTCCTTGTTAGGTATCTGGATCCAGTTTGGATTCTGCCAGTGGGAGGCTTCACAGACATGAGTGTCCACAGCAGCCCTCCCCATTCAGTGTCTTGTCACCAGCCTTATGGGGTTTTAGATTTTGAATGGAGTGAAGTACTTTCATCTATGTGTTAACGTGTATTTGGAGCCTAACGAATTTAAGTTTAAATGATACCAACTCCTTTAGAACAGTTCTATTCACTAGTTTGTTAAACTGTAAAATGAGAGGAAAATGGACTGTTTAAAATATTCTTGCTTTTCTTTTCCAGTATTACCAAAGTTTGAAGTTGCTTTGCAGACACCATTATATTGTTCTTTAAATTCTAAGAGTTTAAATGGTACTGTCACCGCAAAGTAAGTATCATATTGCTTTTTATGACTATAAACTGTTGTGAAACTGCATGACAGAGAGCTCATTATATACCCCAGAACATGAGCGCAACATGTTGCTTGTTAAAATACCCCAATGGACAGGAAGCAAGTGTTTATAATAAATAATTAGGCACGGAACATGTCTGCACAAGTCTTTGTAGCCATTTCTCTGCTTCTAAGCTGATCCAATCCTAAAATAGTCCCCATAGGCTCATATCTTTCCAACACTAGTCAAGAGATTTACCTTATAGATTCTGCAGGATTGAAAAAAAAAAAACAACTTTATTTATTCCTCATTCAGCGACATGGGTTAAGGCAACTTACTCTTTTAAAAGCTAATTATTTTCTCTGTCAATAATGGATGTTGAGACTTTGGGGAGGGGATTGGTTCCCTTGGGGCTTCCCTGGTGGCTCAGATGGTAAAGAATCTGCCTGCAATGTGGAAGACCCGGGTTTGATCCCTGGGTCAGGAAGACCCCCTGGAGAAGGGAATGGCTACCCACTCCAGTTTCTTGCCTGGAGAAATACATGGACCGAGGAACCTGGCGGGCTACAGTCCATGCGGTTGCAAAGAGTCAGATGTGACTGAGTGACTAACGCATTTTTTTCACTTTGTTCCCTTATTGCAGTTGGCAGATGTATCAGTAAGTCACATTCATCATCCATTTCAGCATGTGTACACAGAGACTTCCAGCCCCCCGCTGTGTAACTTCTGTCTAGTGGCTTCCATGATTTCATGATTTTGATCCACTGGCTTGAAGAGCACGGCACTTTGTTTTGCTGAAGCAAAAAGCATGCTCTGGTTTCCAGACCAGTGGCCCTTCAAAGTATAGGGTGAATTTGCCCTCAAGTAAATCCAGCACTGATTTCTTGTAGCATTTAAACATTTTAATTTAGTTTCAAAATTTTTTGTCCCTCCCCATCTCCCAGGGTTTGCAAGGACTTGGCTGGGGCGACACCTGTGACATGGGTCTCTCCTTGGCTACCTGTCAGTGGGCTGGAGTTGGCCTGGGTGGCTAAGGCCTCTTCGGGAGAGCAGCCTGTGGGCCGGGGTCCCACCTAACCCTCTGAGGACCTGGGACCTGATGGAGCATTGCAGTACCCTTTCCTGTTCAGTTGTCCCTCCTCTGTGTCACTTGCATCTCCTCTCCCAGACCAGAGAGTGGGCCCAGTAAACCTCAGCAGATTCCTGGCGTCCTCTGCAGCTCTTTTGGAGAAGTGCTTGCTTTTCCTTCCCAAGAAAGGCTGTCCCATGCAGCGTTTATTTTGTGTATGTGTGTGTGTGTGTGTGTGTGTGCGCGCGTTAGTCGCTCAGTTGTGTCTGACTCTTTGTGACCCCATGGACTGTGGCCTGCTAGGCCCCTCTGTCCATGGACTTCTCCAGGCAAGAATAGTGGACTAGGTTGCCATTCCCTTATTCAGGGGATCTTCCTAACCCAGGGATCAAACCCGGGTCTCCTGGGTTAGAGTCAGATTCTTTACCCTCTGAGCCACCAGGGTTTAAGTTTATTTATTTCAATTTTGATTGTGTTGAGTCTCTGTTGCTGCAGGGGGCCTTTCTCTAGTTGTGGCGAGCAGGGGCTACTCTTCTTTGCGGTGCGTGGGCTTCTCATTGTGGTGGCCTCTCGTTGCAGGGCACAGGCTCTAGGTGCCCGGGCTTCAGTACTTGCAGCACATGAATCAGTAGTTGTGGTGCACTTTTGCACGTGGGATCTTCCCGGACCAGGGATCGAACCTGTGTCCCCTGCATTGACAGGCAGATTCTTATCCACCAGACCACCAGGGAAGTCGTAGCATTTATTTTTGATGTGTCAATGTCTGTACTCAGGTTTGTGAAATTTATTTAGTTTCAGAATTTATTTGTAATAACTGGTAACAACTGTACCCCACGTCACCACTGTCTCCTCACAGTATTCCTCTCTTGTTGGGGGTCTGTGGCAGTGGCAAGCATGGGCAGTGAGTTCACATACCAAAACATCTGAGGACTCCTGTTTTAGGTTCTTCTTGCAAACAAATCATGTGAATCCATGTGACATAAAGGCAAAAATGTGTCTACGATTTGTATACCAAGCTAGTTCAACTAAGAGGTAGCTTCCAGTGTGAATGTGGGTACTGTGGCTGGATTTATGGTTTAGAAAACATATAAATGCCAACTTTTCATATTATTATCCTGCTCTTGATCTTAGCTGAAGGTCAAGCATTCTGTCTGGGTTTTATTTGGAATTCTTTGACTAACACATATAAAACTTAGTGACTGCAAATCCGCATAAACCATCTGTGTGCACATGGGTTAAATTGAAAGTGGATATCTTCTTTTTTCTGTTTTTGGTTTTCAGGCATGTGCCAGGGATTTAAACACAACTAGTTAAAACAGTGGTTCTTAAACTCTGGTAACTGTCTAGAAAATTTATTGTACACTTTTCAGGGAGGGTAAATCCCTTGAAGCCACAACACTAACAGCCTCTTCCTCATGCCACGCAGAGCCCTGGGGACCTCCCGGCCCAGAGGCCTTTCTGTCCCCCATTTCTTGTAGGCAAGATTCCAGCCTCCATGACCTTTCCTGAGTTCCAAAGGGCAGACTTTAGGGGGACTTCCCTGGTGGTCCAGTGGTTAAGAAACTGCTTGCTAATATAGGGGGCATGGGTTTGATTCCTGGTCCGGGAAGATTCCACATGCCATGGGCAGCTAAGCTCAGTCCCCACACTGCTGAGCATGCACTCTATAGAGCCTGTGAGCTGCAAGTGCTGAAGCCCTTGAGCTCCAGAGCCCATACTCTGCGACAAGAGAAGCCATCACACGAGAAACCTGGAGATTAGTCCCCACTCAGAGCAACTCGAGAAAGCCCGGGTGGAGCAACAAAGACCCAGGGCAGCCAAAAATAAATAAATACAAAGGGCAGATGGGAACAGTTGCGGGGCAGATTCTTTACCATCTGAGCCACCAGGGAAGCCTGACTATATAACTGCTTCCTATTCACCAGGGAGAGGGCGGGGGCACAGTTCTTGAGGCGCTAGCCTCCTGTGTTCCCCTTTTGTCTGGCAAAGAAGTAAAGCCGCTTTTCCCTTTCCTCCTTACTCTGTCTGCATATTTCTGTTTGACCCCGGTGCACAGAGAGCCAAGGTTCTGGCAGCGTGTTCCTTCAGTGCAGGGATCCTCTGGTGTCAGGTGATGGTGGGCGAACTGTGACCTTACCTGGAATTAAGAGTGCATCATCAAGTAGTTAAGATCTTCCGTTTGATGGGGGTTTTAGTTCTGCAGAAGAGCTCAAAGACACTGTTCTGTGTATCCCTTGAGGCGGAACCAGGACCCTGCCCCGAGGCTGCACTATTGTTTCTTGACTGCTCCTCCCTTGTCTCTGGTCCTCTCCCTTCCCGGATTAACCGCTGCTTGAACCTGTCCTTTGGAAGGCAGGGAAGGGGACACAGAAAGGTTTTTGTGCCCAGGAGCCCCACAGGGTTCCATTCAATTTCAATTGCATTATGTCTAAAAATAACAACTACCTACCTTGATTAAAAAGTACTTTATTCGCAAAGAAGACTAACCATCATCCGAGCCTTTGGTGAATTGTAATGTGTTTGCAGTAGTGAAATCAAAGCTCTCTGATCACAGATCACCACAACAAATATAATAGTGATTGGGTAGAGAGGGTGGTGGGAGGGGGGATCGGGATGGGGAATACATGTAAATCCATGGCTGATTCATGTCAATGTATGACAAAACCCACTACAATATTGTAAAGTAATTAGCCTCCAACTAATAAAAATAAATGAAAAAAATATAATAGTGATGAAAAAGCTTGAAATATTATGAGAATTACCAAAATATGTCACAGAGACTTGAAATGAGCAGATGGCTTTGGGAAAAGGGCACCAGTAGACTTGAGTATCAAAAAGTGAAAGTGTTAGTTGCTCAGTCAAGTCCGACTCTGTGACCCTATGGATTGTAGCCCACCAGGCTACTCTGTTTATGGAATTTTTCAGGCAAAAAGAGTGGGTAGCCGTTCCCTTTTCCAGGGGATCTTCCTGACCCAGGGGTTGAACCCAGGTCTCCTGCATTGCAGGCACATTCTTTACCGTCTGGGCCACCAGGGAAGCCCTTGCTTATTGTGAGCTTGCCACAAAAGTTCAATTGGTAAAAAACACAGTATCTGTCACTTCACAGTATCTGTGAAGTGCAATAAAGCAAAGCACAATAAAATGAGGTCTGCCTGTAGTCCATTTCGAGGACTTCCTTCCTATTACCCCTCCTTCCTTCAGGCTTCAGTTGCCTGGGGGTGTCCACAGTGGGGGCTGAGGAAGGCAGTCTGCCCCAGGGCAGCTCAGATCTTATGTGTGAATTCAAATGGGTGGCTCTGAGATGGCTGAGGAGGCCCTTTGCTTGAGGTCTGTGGATAAACGGTCCTTCTCCACCCCAGCGTTCATGAGTTCTCAGTCTACCAGTGCGTTTCAGGAAGGTCTCCTTTTACTCAGATTGTGTATGTAATTTGCAACTTTGCAACAGAGTCAGGAAATCTTTTGACTAGCAAGGTCTTTCACCAGTCTCTAAAAATTGACATAGACCTAATCTATAAATACTGTGTCCTGGAGGAGATGGAGGTGATGACGGTAAAGTTGCCATCATCCTATGTCTATTGAGAACCCACCTCTCCTTCCTTCAGGCTCATCCTTCCAGTTTGCCTCGGACTGGGTCTCCTGTCGGGAGAATCCTGGCCCACTTCGCTTCTTACCTGTGTCTGAATTCTTCCATTTGGTGTCTTTAACCTTCTGCTGTTTGCTGGCATCTTCACTCTGTGTTTAAACGTGTCTGTCATTGAAGGAAGCAAACCCTCTCTGATTATCCTGCCTCCTTCTAGCTGCTGCCCCATCTCTCACCTCTTTGTAGAGTTCCAGCTGCCTGTTTCTGCTTCTTCACATCCTGTTTGTTCTTCAGCCCCCTGTGTCCTGCTTTTCTCCTTCACCATGGATCGAAACTGTTTTCACTAGGGCACAAAGGCTCCTTCTTGCCTCACCTTGTGGCTGCTTTCTTAGGCTGTTACAAATTTTTGCCCGCCTTGCAGCACTGATCATTGCTGTCCTCTCATTTTCCTTCTGACTTTTCTCCTTTTGCTTTGGTTACTCCTTTGAGGCTCTTTGCAGACAATGTCCATGTTGAAAACCTTCTTATTCCTTAGAGCTCCATCTTTGGCTCTCTTTTCTATTTTTATGCATTTACTCAGAGTTTTCTTCTCCATAGCCAGAGCTTCTGCTCCTGTTGATAATCTGATGAAACCTGAATGCCTACGGGGCTTCCCTGGTGGCTCAGTGGTAAAGAATATGCCTGCTAATGCAGGAGACACAGGTTTGATACCTGAGTCGGGAAGGTCCCCTGGAGAAGGAAATGGCAGCTCACGCCAGTATTCTTGCCTGGGAAATCCCATGGACTGGAGAGCCTGGCGGGCTCCAGTCCATGGGATCCCAAAGAGTCCAGCATGACTTAGTGACTAAACAACAACAACAACAACAAAATCCGTATCTCCAGCCTTCATTTCTGGCTTGACAGTCAGATCTTTATGTCTCGCTGCTCACTGGACATCGCCCAATGGATGTCCCACAGATACATGAAGCAGGCTGTCTTCCCCAGCCCTGGTTCTCTGCACCCTTCTCCTGGTGGACTGCACCTCCCTCTGTCTAGCTGCCCGGGTCAGCTGTAGTCTTCCGACTCCCTCGGTTCACAGCCAGTCAGCATCCAGGGCTGCTGGTTCTGTCTCCTTGTGAAAGTCGCTCAGTCGTGTCCGACTGTTTGCGACCCCGTGCACTATACAGTCCATGGAATTCTCCAGGCCAGAACACTGGAGTGGGTAGCCTTTCCCTTCTCCAGGGGATCTTCCCAACCCGGGGAATGAGCCCAGGTCTCCTGCGTTGCAGGCAGATTCTTTACCAGCTGAGCCACAAGGGAAGCTCTCTCTCTCCTTTATATCTCTCAAATAATCCGTCCCCTTTTCTCCACTGGCACTTCCTTCACTCAGGCCAGTGTCTCTTTCTTTCTTCAGCTACTGTTGTAGTTTCTTAAGAGTGTTTCCTGCGTCCATTTTGGCGACATTTAGTCTTTTCTGTACTTTGCATCCAGACTTCTTGTTGTCTCCTCTTCTTTTCCTTCTCTCTTTCTCCTCCTCCTCTTCTCCCCCAAATCCCTACCACTTCTGCGTTCTTTTTTGACTGAAAAAACAAAGCTAATTCTGTTGCCTTTTACATGAAAGTTTTCAGACCACTGCCTTGAGGGTGAAGTTCAGAATTTTTAGTGTTTCTTACCAAGTTCTTTTCTAGTTTCAAGTCTTTTGAAACACCTCGCCCAGCCCCTCATCTCCCCTCCCAAAGTCTCTTCCCAGATTTTACCTGTGCGTCCAAGAATGCACAATGCTTTTTCTGCCCAAGATGACTTTACTTAGGTAATTTCAGTGTGTGGCTTCTTGCGCCCAAGCTTCTGCCCTTAGACCACGTGGCTCGATCACCTCTTTGAGGGTGGGTCTGTGTCGCGGTTACCACTGCACAGTGCCAGTCATGGAGTGGGCTTCTAATAAATGCCCATTGAAAGAATAAATAGATAAAACAATGTGACTCCTAAGATTTTAGTTTCAAGCTGTGTGTAGCACAGCAGAGGCCTCTATACCTAATCAAAAGCCTCTTATTTTGAGTGAACTAAATTAAGGTGTATGGGCAGTAGTTTTGGTTTTGTCACCAAATTAGGGAGTAAAGAGAAGGACTTGAAATCCAGTTGTCTCTTGTGTGTACTTTGAAAGATGAGTTCTGTTGTCTTACCACTTGGAAAGTTGTTATTAAGTTATAGAAATGATTAGCTCTTATAGTCATCTCTATGAGCGGATGATAACAATTTTGGTTACTTTTGATTGTGGCCATCTATCCCATCAAAGTATAGTTGATGTGCAGAGGGTTACTGGAAATTTCCTGGGGCAGAAAGTTAACACTCTCTTTTAGTTTAAAATTTTTTAGCTGAGATAAATAAAAACCTGCATATGCTTATTAGCTTTGATGTGAACATCTGCTCACTATTCCCACCTCATTAAAATAAATAATAGATTCTTTCTTCTCATCATACTAGGTTTAAGAGGATTGTAAAGAAAATAACGTGGCATACATCTAGTTACTTCCATAACGTTTGTGGACAGTAGAACTTCAAAAGTATTGTTTTTATAATCTAAGGCTTATTAAAATGTAGTTATTATTTGATGAGTTGAGACATTTGTATCCTGGAAATGACATGGAAAAAATGGTGGGGAGAAATATATGAATTATAATGATAGGTTCACTTGTTTTAGGTATTATTTTGTAAACCTATTGTGCTATGGTTGTTTCCTGAAAAAACAAAAAAAAAAATCCTTGTTTTGTTAATGATATCATAGAATATCTTTGACTTACTTTTTAAAAGTTAAGCTGTTACTTTCTGAATGATAAGTTTATTCCCCAAAGCATCTAGATTCTGTTTAGCACAATAATGTCAGTATCCTTGTTTCATGATTATCATAAATAAATCAGCTTGGGACTTGGAAAACTAAATCCATGTCACATTTAAATCAAAATTAAAAATATTTGTGTCTGACAATACTTTAAATAATGTATGAATTCTCAGCTCCCTGTACTATCATGTGATATAACTTTTAAAATAATGATGATGTTCTGGTGTTCTAGATATGCATTTATTTAATTTTTAACAAGATACAAGCAGAGTTAGGTTTTGAGAACTCTTTTGAATGTATGAATTTGATGCTGATATTGCTATCTGGGGGTTTCCACTAACTGTATTGTTTTTGTTTGGAAGGGTGGTGCATTTGAAGATGGACTGTTTTATTTTTTTAAATTTTGGAATATGCTATATTTTATTATCAGTTTTTGAGTTGAATTGATCCAGACAAGGGGATGTTTTCTGTGATCCAGATGAGGGATTCAGGAAGCAGGAGTTAACAGTCACATTTTTAGAGTGCAAAATAAAATTAGCTTTCATGTTTGGCTGAGCATTTCGTAATAGAGATGGAAGGAACCCAGGAAACGGATTTTCAGAAGGCTTTCTGACAGTAAAAAGATTTACCAAAGACAGCCTCTCCTTTACACAAAGAGACTTTCCCTTCGTGAGAGACGATACAGTTAAAAAGTAGAATGCAAATCAGCAAGAGTGATATCTTCTTGACTCAAGAAGATAATTTTGATTTTATGGATAATTTGCTCTTATTTTAAATTTTCTTTCAAAAAGTGAATTTTCAATAACTATGAGCACATTTGATGCCCTGGTGTGTTGGTCTAATAAACCCTGATGGTTTATTGAAACATGCAGGAAAAACATTTTAAAATGTTCAAAAGTTACAAAGTCTCCTGGGCATGCAGTTAATGGGCCAGCCCAGACTTCTAAGAATAAAAGATTTTCATAATCTTTTAAGAAATCTTTCAACGGGAAACTGTCACTTCCAGTTAGGATCAGATTTTCTCCAGGAGGCTGGGTAAAGTGTGTGTGTTGTGAACTGTTTTGAGGTATTGTAGTAAAAAATCTTCCCACTTTGGAGAAGGATCACCATTTATTAAGCACATTCCTATGTTTTAGTTTTAAAAAGTTGTAGTAAGAGCATGTTTTTAATATAATTCTTTTAACTTAGGTCCTGTTTATTATTTTTCAGGTATACATATGGGAAGCCTGTGAAAGGAGACCTAACACTTACATTTTTACCTTTATCCTTCTGGGGTGTGAAGAAAAATATTACAAAAACATTGAAGGTAACTTTTGCGGATCTCTTTTAACCTGTAATGGGGAAAAACTATGTGTACATTCCCCAGAAATAAGATTTTATACCGAATTAACAAAGAGTTGAGCATGAGAAAATCAAGAGCTTTCTATCATTGGACAAATGAGAATTTGCCTGTTTATTAAAGTAATTAAAGTGGAAATAGAACCTTTGTATTGTTGTGACTTAGTTTGAATTTTATTTCTAAAATTTGAAGTGCTAAAGTGAAGAATGAAATTGAAAATTTTTTAACAAAACAGATAAATGGATCTGCAAACTTCTCTTTTAATGATGAAGAGATGAAAAAGGTAATGGAGTTTTCGGATGGACCTTCTGAACACATGTACCTGTCTTCTCCTGGGCCAGTAGAAATCTTAGCCACAGTGACAGAATCACTTACAGGTTTGTAGACTTTGAAACACAGGCGAAGCTCTGTATGATGTGCTGCTCTATCATTTCTTATATAATTAGCATGTTCATTTGAGGGCACTGTTGCCTAAGGATGCTATTTAATGCTGAAATTGTCATGAATATTAGTCTTAACTTGCAGAATGTTTTCATAATGAAGGGGAAACTTATTTTCTTTGAACAACTGTGCTTCAACCACCTGTGATAGGTATTCATAATTTTTTCCATCTCTACCGTTTTTTCCAACCTGAAAACTACATGGAAGGGCTACCTTTTCAGCTGACTAACCATCCTCCTTTTATTTTTTTTAAATAATGTCCTCTGAAATCTCACCTCCTCCTAATTCTTTTATAACGTGTTCTCTTTTAATAATAAAATAAAGGTTAATTACTTGGATCTTTCTGTTGCTATTTTAATGGCTTTCATCAATTCCCAGAAGTACAAAAAGACTATTCTGTCAGTGACCTTGGGTGCACATGTCATTGATGGGGGGCTCTACTGGTGCTCAGAAGGGATCCACAAAGGACATAATGGAACTGATGTTCCTTTTTGTGGCCAAGCCAAAGAGGCTTCTGTGCTCTGATATCCTAACCCTTTGGGAAGTAGCTCAGATGGAGAGATGTGGTGGATCGAAGCTGGTGGTTATATATTACTTTTACTGTCTAAAGGGTGCAATTTCCAAAACAGGTATCTCAAGAAATGCAAGCTCCAATGTATTTTTCAAGCAGCATGATTACATCATTGAATTTTTTGACTATGCTACTGTCTTGAAGCCATCTCTCAACTTCACAGCCACTGTAAGTTGGCATGTTTAATAATGGTCTAAAGCAGTAAGTTCAGTTTAGTGAAACAGGATGGGAGAGAGTACTTTTAGTGGTTTTCAAAAAAATTTAAGCCCAAAGTAGATAAGTTACTTTTCCCCTTTAGATATATGAGGCACACAGCATTGTTTCCAAATGACCTCTATCTAATTTACTTTTAAAAAGTAGTTTCCAAAATATATTTTATTCCAAGTATTTTAATAAGTAATATATGTTAGATATTTAGAAATTAATGGAAGGGTTTAGATGCTAGTAAAAAAATTTCAATTTCAAAGTTTCAAATTTCAAGTTGATTTTTATGACTAATTTTAGTTCTAGCAAAGATGTAGCATTGAAGATGATCGTCTAGTCTGGGACTTCTCCAGTAGTCCAGTGGTTAAAACTCTGCCTTCCAATGTAGGGGGCGTGGGTTCAATTCCTAACTGGGGAACTAAGGTTCCCCGTGCTGCAGGCTGCCCTCAAAAGTTAAAAAATTATCAATTCAGTCTCACTTTTTTGAGAGAATATTGCATTAACATTTATTGGCCAAGTGAATTTTGACAGTCTGCAAGGCATGCTGCCGGGTGGGGCTTACTGACTTAGGAAGACCCCAGCCCCAGTCCTGGATTCACAGTATTTGTGATGGTGAGAAGAGAATACACACATGGCTGTAATTCAAGGCAGGATAAATGTGTCATGAACACATTTCTGTAGGGATTTAAAACTGGCAAACTTTTTCTGCAAAGGGCGAGATAGTAAATATTTTTAGCTTTGGGGGCCACGTGGTCAGTCCCAGCTGTGCGGCTCTGACATTGTAACATGAAAGCAGCCGGAGCCACTTGGTAACCAAGGGAGGGGGCCGTGTTCCAGTAAAACCTTACGTCAGAGAGACTGGATTTGGTCTTCCTGCCTGCTATAGTTTGCTAGGCCCTGGTGTAAAGAGAAAAGAGTCAGTTTTTGTTGAGCAGATCAAGACAAGTTTTAGAGTTTCCAGGTTGGTGACTGTGGAGATTTGGGGGAAAGAATGTGCTCAGAGAGGGTCCTTTCCTGGTTCCTTGGCCTGAACATCGATCCTTTTCATTTTGTTCAACATCCTTTTACAATAAACTGGTAATCTAGTGAGAAAAAAAAGTTTTAGCTCCTAATTTTAACAATCTTATAATTCAGACAGTTTGAAAGGATAGTTATAAAGAAATCTGCAGAAACTGTCACCCAGGAATCTGCACATGGTAACATCCAAATGATTAAAGGGACAAAGAGAGTTCAGGGAAGAAGAGCTGGCTGGGGGATGGGGTGGGGGGTCGTTGGAAGGGGAAGATTTAGGTTCTTGGTTGCAAGATCAGCAGCATTTTCAGTGTTTGAGTGTGTCAGTTGAGAGCGGGCAACAAGATGAGCTGAGATGCAAAGCAAGAGTTTTGGGTGGCAAGTCAGGGTGCAATCAGGTGTCAGTGACTGGACCCTGCGGGGGCTGCAGAGAGCTCATGTCTGGGAGCGATCAGAGAGGAAACAAGAGGTGAAGCTTGGGGATTGCAAAGGGTCCTCCATGTCCCATGTGCTCTAAGGGATCGCAGAGGGTCCTCCGTGTCCCACGTGCTCCGCGGGGATCGCAGAGGGTCCTCCGTGTCCCACGTGCTCCGCGGGGATCGCAGAGGGTCCTCCGTGTCCCACGTGCTCCGCGGGGATCGCAGAGGGTCCTCCGTGTCCCACGTGCTCCGCGGGGATTGCAGAGGGTCCTCCGTGTCCCATGTGTTCCGCGGGGATCGCAGAGGGTCCCTCCGTGTCCCACGTGCTCTACACAGTGAAGAGCTTGGAGCCTCATGAACATGGGAGGGATGTGGCAAAAGCTGGGTTCCAGGGTGACTGCTGGGGTCTGTGTGTGGGAGGAGGGCGGTAGCCCTGGCATGAAGCCATGAGGAGCCCCACAGTGGTGGATGTGGCTGGAGAGCTTGTAAAAGACGTTTAGGACTTGGTAGGCATCAGATTGGGAAGGTGGGGAGAGGGATGGGCAATGCACAGATGTTAAGTATGGTAGAACTGTGGTATTAGAACAAGAGGGAAAGGCAAGATGGTTTCCCAGTTTTAGATGTGTTAAATTTGAGACAATGGGGATGTACAGGTAGAAATTTCCTTGAGGGCTTGGAGGTAGGGAGTGTGAGTTCCAGAGCTAGGTCAGGATGGCAGCAGGAGTGCTGAGACCTTTGAGGGTAAATGATAATGAGGCTTTGACAAATTCCCACAATTCGAGAGAGGGAAGGGGAACCAAAACGGACACTGATATGATGTAGAAACAGAGGTGTGGAGTGAAGGAGGTTGTTGTGGAGCTGTGGAAGGCAAAAAAAGTGGAGTGGAGGCTGCCTGGAGAGACCTCTGAACCTGGACGTTAGGGGACTGCTGATGACCTTTTGAGAGTTCAGGTTCATGGGAACAGCACAGACGAAAACTGGATTCGATTAAACTTAAATCCTTTGCTTCTGTTGTTTACCTGATTTCACAGTGTTTTCTTTTGACAATTAGGTGAAGGTAACCCGTTCTGATGGTCATCAGCTGACTCCTGAAGAAAGAAGAAATAATGTAGTCTTAATGGTGACTCAGAGAAACTATACTGAGTACTGGAGCAGATGGGACACTCGAAATCAGGATGTAGGGGCTGTCCAGATCATAAATCACACTGTCCCCGCAAATGGAATCTTTAAGATCGAATTCCCAATCCTGGATGATTCCAGCGAGCTACAAGTCAAGGTGCTATGTGTTTCCCACCATATGTTCCTGCAACAACAGCATTAAAATTGCAATCTGGTGGCGGGCACTCAGCTGGTTGGGAGGTTAACGTGCACAGGAAGTAGACACAGTTTTATTTAAAAGAGCGGGAGAAGGGATTAAAATGTATTTAATGGCGGTGGCTGAGTTAGACTGAACGCTTCCTTGTAAATTCATTTTGAAGAGCACAGTAAAATAGTGACCGGAAGACATGACGGAGAAGCACCCCCAACTCCCAGTCTAGGTGCTTTTCAATCATTTGGAATTGTATTTTGGCAGGAGCTGAAAATGAAAGGGGAATATATTTTTTACATCCCCCTCCCTCTCTGGGTTACTCAGCCCTGCCACAGTGTGGCCCCTCTGAGTTTTCCTCTCCCCAGCGGTGGACTGAGTGAGCTGATTCTGTTTCTTGTTGATAGTTGAGCTCTGTGTTGTGGGGAGAAGGAAGGATTCCTTTTCCATTTTCTTCTCTCCTCTCACAGTATGAGAAATCTCCTCTCAAAGGTGTGAGAAGACACCTTTGTTTTGGAAATAAGTTAGGACTGTGTTTTTTCCTCTTAGATGATGATGAAGAAGACCATCTAACACATTTTACAGTCATCAGTTTCTTTACAATGTAAGCTATAAAATGATGATGATCCAATGTCTGGGGAGTATATTGTTTGCTGTATGAAAAAAAGTGAAAGTGAATTTGCCTTTCACTGATTGTCCAGCCAGGTCACATTCCTTATCCTGATGCTCCTGAAGATGAAAGTTTATGGCTCCCTTTTCTTTTGTTATAGGCCTCTTTTCTCGATAGTATAAGTAACATGGCAGTTCATGGTATGTTTAAGTCTCCTAGTAAAACCTACATCCAGCTGAAAGCAAAAGATGAAAATATAAAGGTAAGGCTTGCAATCATGTGTTAATATAATTGAACCGTCTTGACATTGATATGTATTTATTAATTAAATTTTTTTTCCTAGGTGGGATCACCATTTGAGTTGGTGGTTATTGGCAACAAGCAGTTGAAGGAGTTAAGTTACATGGTAATCTCTTTTAAAAAATAATTTTCTTTATTTTTAAATTAATTTTTGACTGTGCTGGGTCTTCGTTGCTGTGAGGGCTTTTCTCTAATTGCAGACAGCAGGGGCTTCTCTTGTTGTTTAGCACAGGCTCTAGGGTGCCCGGACTTCGGTAGTTGCAGCTTCTGAGCTCAGTAGTTTGCGGCTCCCAGATTCTAGAGCACAGGCTCAGTAGTTGTGGTTCACAGGCCTAGTTGCTCCACGGGATGCAGAATGTTCCCTGACCAGGGATCGAACCCGTGTTTCCTGCATTGGCAGGTAGATTCTTTATTACTGAGCTACCAGGGAAGCCCTGGTAATCTCTTACATGATCTAAATTTATGATCTATTGTAGAATCGTCTGAAATAGTGTCTATTTTATGTTTAAACTGAACTTACTGATTTTTAAAATTCAGCCTCACACTTAAAAAAAACATATTTTACATATTATACATGCACAGGATATAGTATTTATATACATTCTTACAGAGTTTTCTGTCTAAGTTGCATATAAATTTACTTTACAGAAGTTAACGTTTTTTTCCTTCTCCATAATGGATTATGTTATAATTACAATTATAGTATGTTGACTATAGCTCCCTGTGCTATACAGTAGGTCCTTGTTGTTTATTCATCTTATATATAGTAGTTTGCAACCCAGCCTCCCAACCCATTCCTCTTCTACCTTCCCTCCCCCTTGGAAACCTCAAGACTGTTCTCTATGTCTGTGAGCCTGTTTCTGTTTCTTTTTAAAATTTTTCTAAAAATTGTGTATTTATTTTTGGCTGTGCTGGGTCATTGTTGCTGTGCGTGGGCTTTCTGTAGTTCCAGTCAGTGGGGGCTGCTGTTCCTTGCAGTTCTTGGGCTTCTCATTATGGTTACTTCTCTTGTTGTAAGTATCAGCTCTGCGTGCGTGGGCTCGGTAGTTGCAGCTCGGACTTAGTTACTCCTTGGCATGTGGAACCTTCCCAGACCAGGGATCAAACCTGCATCCCTTGCATTGGAAGGCAGATTCTTAACTCTGGACCACCAGGGTAGTCCTTTGTGTCATATTTTGGATTCCACATAGAAGAGATATCATACGCTTTTTGTCTTTTTGACTTATCTCACTTATCATACTAGGTGCATCCATGTTGCTATAAATCAGCCACATTCCTTTTTAAGCTGCCCATTTATACTGAAATCAAACTATCTTTTTTCTTTCTTTACCTATATTTGTATTTCCAACTTAAGATGAATAATAAAACCACCTTGCATTATGTTTAAAATTTATATTTTTATGAGGTAAGCCACATATGTTCATTGTGTGTGTGTGTGTGTGTGTGTGTGTGTGTGTTAGTTGCTCAGTCATGTCTGACTCTTTGTGACCCCATGGACTGTACCCCAGCCAGGCTCCTCTGTCCATGGGATTCTCCAGGTAAGAACACTGGAGTGGGTAGCCATTCCCTCCTCCAGGGGATCTTCCCCACTCAGGGACTGAACCTGGGTCTCCTGCATTGCAGGCAGATTCTTTACTGTCTGCGCCACCAGGAAGCCCTGTGTTCATTATACAAAATTATAAAACGTAAGAAAGAAAAAAAGAAAATTGCTCCCCTAGCCTTGTCATTTTGCTAATCCATCTCTCTGAGTGCTGCTCTGCGTTCCTTAAACTTGGGAATAGATTCTTGTCTGTCAAGATGCTGTTGCCTCCGTGATGGTTACTGTATCTTCTCCTTTTCTAATGACCAGCGTATATGCCCTGTGTTAGACAGGAAAGTTTATTTTTGGGTGTGTGTATTCAGAAAGGATTTGACGTTGGCTTAAGTCGAGAATTTGTATGTATGCTTAAAATTATGAAAGCATAGCTGATATTGAGATTCTCATTATCTTTAGCACAAAATGAAACTCGTGTACTCTTCTTTTCAGGTCGTGTCCAGGGGACAGTTGGTGGCTGTAGGCAAGCAAAATTCAACAACCTTTTCCTTAACACCAGAAAATTCTTGGGCCCCAAAAGCCTGTATCATTGTGTATTATATTGAAGATGATGGGGAAATTATAAATGATGTTCTGAAAATTCCTGTTCAGCTCGTTTTTAAAAATAAGGTAAGATTTAAGGTAATGATGTTTAAAAAGAAAACTTCATATTCATAAAGTCTGCAAAATGTATTTCTTTAGAAAAGTATCATTAAAACAAATTGGTTAGAAATTCATATTTTTTCTAGAACTCTGAAAGTGAGAGCAGGTTCTAAAAAATGTTGCTGTGTAAGATGCTTTGAGGAAACTGTGTATAAATAGCATACTTCCAAGAAACTTCTTAGTATGAGCTGTAAGAAATTAGTTTTGGTTGTGTTTGCAAAGATAATTCTTCCATTTTTATATGATAATGTTTACCACATTTACTCCAAAAGAAATTATGTATTTGGAAATAAAATATGTTTAAACACAAGAAAATTAATGAATCTTTGCGGATATTCAGTAATGACTGTGGAATAAATGTGTGGGATGTAGAGAGGCAAGAGATGTAGTTTCAGAAATTGTCAGCACACAAGTGCAGTTTGGAGCTATGGAGTCACTGAGGTGCAGAGTAAAGGGTGAGAAGTGCAAGGTTTGCATATTATGTGTTCCCCTCTCACCTTATTTAAGATATGAGTGGAGAAGAGTAAACCTAACACAGTGGCTTAAGAGGCATGTGAAAAAAAAGATTGTTAAACAGGCAAGTTAAACAGGGAAGGAAGACTTTATTTAAGACTATTGCAGTAGGGGAGAGAGACGGTACTCAACTCCACTGAAACAGAAGGCAGGAAGGTTTTTAAATACTGGGGTGAGTTAATGAAAAAGTACTGGAGGACGTTGGGGGAGGGATTGGTCAATGTGAGCAGGCCATCTGTGAGTTTATAAGTTAGGCTCCTATTCACTCACAGAGACTGGGAGATCAATCAAGGCTCTTTCTTGATGATTAACACTTCAAAGTGAAAAAGCTGGCTTAAAACTCAGCATTCGGAAAACTAAGATCATGGCAACCAGTCCCATCACTTCATGGCAAATAGACCAAGTGACAATGGAAACAGTGACAGACTTGATTTTCTTCGGCTCCAAAATCACTGCAGATGGTGACTGCAGCCATGAGATTTAAAGATGCTTGTTCATTGGAAGAAAAGCTATGACAAACCTAGATAGCATATTAAAAAGCAGAGATATTTCTTTGCTAACAAAGGTCCACATAGCCAAAGTTATGGTTTTCCCAGTAGTCATGTATGGATGTGAGTGTTAGTTGCTCAGTCGTGTCCAACTCTTTGCGACCCCATGGACTGTAGCCCATCAGGATCCTCTGTCCATGGGATTCTCCAGGCAGGAATACTGGATTGGGTTCCATGTCCTCCAGGGGATCTTCCCGATCGAGTGATCAAACCCAGCTATCCTGCATTGCAGGTGGATTCTTTACTGTCTGAGCCACCTGGGAGGTTGGTATATGGTTCAATGGATGTGAGAGTTGGACCATAACAAATTCTGAGCACCAAAGAATTGATGCTTTTGAACTGTGGTGTTGGAGAAGACTCTTGAGAGTCCCTTGGACTGCAAGGAGATCAAACTAGCCAATCCTAAAGGAAATCAACCCTGAATATTCATTGGAAGGACTGGTGCTGAAGCTGAAGCTCCAGTACTTTGGCCACTTGATGCAAAGAGCTAACTTATTGGAAAAGATCCTGATGCTGGAAAAGATTGAAGGCAGGAGGAGAAGTGGACGACAGAGGATGAAATGGTTGGATGACATCACTGACTCAATGGGCGTGAGTTTGAGTAAACTCAGGGAGGTGGTGTAGGATAGGGAAGCCCGGCGTGCTGCAGTCCATGGGCTTGCAAAGGGTTGGACACGACTGAGTGACTGAATGAAGACACTTCAAAAGGATGGCTCCCAGATCTTTGAGAAAGACTTTTCTGCTGGTAAAACTAGCAGGAAGCTGGGAGAAGGTTTACATCTCAAAGGAGCAGAGAAAACATTTGCAATTGCAGATTTTCTAAGGAAAGGGAAATCAGGTAGTTAATGTCAGGTAGAAGCCTGTCTAACATTCAGGTAAGCTGAGGGATTCATTAAGGCCATCTTCATCAGGTGGTACAGCCACTGGGGCATGGGATTGTTGGAATAGAGCTGGGCAAGATGAACATTCCTAGGAGGAAGAGGCCTTCTGGCAAAGCCATTAGGTCCAGCCCTGGGTGAGAGGACTGATGCTCTTTAAGAAGCACCAGGAGGACTGCGCTTTGCTGAGGGTTGTTGACAGCCATCGAGGCACAGAGCAGTGGGCCTGACTGGTGTTTGGTCTGATGGCCTCCTCCTGGGGAAAGGCACCCCCGCCCAGCGCAGGCAGTTCTGTGTGCCCTCAGGGGTCTTACTTGCAGGCGCTCACTTCTGAGTCTAGGTGGCCAGCATGCAGGCACGTTCCTGTCCTCACCCATGGATACTGACCCTCCCCGGGTATGGCAGACACTGTCTTCTCTTCAGTACCAGCTAGCAGCTGTGGGGTGGGAGGCGGAGAAAGGGAAGAAGGGTAGAGAAGTGAAGGAAAACTTTGATATATACCCCAGTGAGAGGTTCCATGACTTGAGGATACTGTGGAAGTGAAGTTTGTTTTTACTTCTTTCCCTGGAAAAGACTTGTGGATGGTTTTGGAATGTCCCAGAGCCAACGCAAGTGTAGACTCTTTGTTAGATTTTGTCACTGATCTGCTATTGATAAGACATATGAAATGCTTTAAAAAAGTGTGTTATATCAATACTGTTTTTTTCACTTTCTTAGATACAGCTATTTTGGAGTAAAGCCAATGCTGAACCATCTGAGAAAGTCTCTCTCAGGATCTCTGTGACACAGCCAGACTCAATAGTTGGTATCGTAGCTGTCGACAAGAGTGTGAATCTAATGAATGTCTCAAATGATATTACAATGGAAAATGTGAGTTTAGGCATTTTTTCATTACAAAAATACGCATTGAAAGAGAAAAAAAGAGAAACTTTACTGTGTTACTTCAAGTTTTAAAGGAAATTTCATTTTTCAAGTATAAGTCAGTAATAGTAAAGCTTCTGAATGAAAGGGATCTGCATTCCAGTTGTCACGTTGGAAAGAGTCTATTGTGGTCAACTGTCTTTGCTGTCTTATGTGAAAATTGTCACCTAGAGTTTCTCCTCATTTTCAAACTATATTTTAACTGAACACACTTGAAAAAGTACTAGGAATTGGACTTGCACATTTATGAATGACACTGGGGAGAGCTTTAGGTAACTGTAAAATACTTTTTATTTTGGTGATGCATGATGGTTATAAATAATTACAGTCCTCACTGAATCAGGAATTTGCAGTGTGTTCAGGGAGTGAAATCATGTTAATCTTCAGAAAACGTACAAGGCAAGGAATATATGAACATCTAGTGTTACATAATCTAATCCCCTATTCATCAGTCGTTTAATTTTTATTTATAAGTCCTTTATATATCCTTGGCAGTGGAAATGTAGACTGTATGAACTATATCCATTTAGTGATTAACTATAGTGATTAACAACACTTCAGGAAGAAAGATATATGTGTATAGGCTAATTTGGACATATTGTTGTACAATCAGTCCATTTGAGAAAAATTATGTATTTTTCTTCAGCCTATCCAGCAAATTTTTCTCATTTTCTTTAAAAAAAAAAATCCTTTAAAACCCATTGGTCACTTTTTATCTCTTGATTTTACTTAAATTCATTTATTTAAAAAAATCGATAGCATTTTGCACTTGATTTAACTGATGATAGTATCTTTCGTTTTACAACTTGCTAAATATCTTGATAAATACGTTATTTCATTTTTTCTTCCATATGTATGTGTACACACAGAAATACACACACCTGTGCTCTCCCTGCGTCTCTGTCTCTAAATCTCACTGTACATTAAATTCTGTCATATATAAGATTGCTATCCCAGCTTTCTTTTGTTTCACACTTGAGTGGTATGTTTTTCCATCTTTTTATTTTCAACTTTCTGTAAATTTTTAAGTGTATCTTGTAGATAGTATATTGTATTTTGCTTTTTTTTAAAAAATCTAATCTGACAGTATCTTAATAAACTTATTTAACCCATTTACAAATTAGTCCTTGTTCTAATTAGGACTTATTTCTGCTTTTTTATTTTATAATTTAGACTACTTCCTTTTTGTTTCTTTTCATTCTTCTTTCCATGGTTTTGGAAGTTACACATTCTATTTTTGTTCCCATGATAGATGTCCTTATGGCATGAATTGTACTCATGTTTATTTATCCTTGTTGATTTTTTTTTTTGTATCTTTATCTGACAAATCAAGCATTTCGGTGTGCCCTCATATTCTTACACATCCTTTTTGTCTCTCCCTGTCCCCATCTCCTTCCCCAACCCTGGCCAGATCATGTTGCTGTTGTATAGAATTTTAGTTCTTTGTCATGGTGAATTGCCTCTTCAGTCTATGCTGTTCCTTAACTTTTTGATTCTGGAAATTATTTCTTCCTATAGTTCCTCTTCTTTCCATTTCTTATCCTTTTCAGAGATTGGCAGAGATTAGCATGTCTACTTTTTTCCTCCATATTTCTTAGCTTTTTGTTTTATGCTTTTTTTGTCTCTTTCATCTGTCTTCTCTGTATTTCTGTGGGTGAGTTCCTCAACTGACTCTATCAGTTGGTAGATATCCTACTTTTATGTCAGCTATTATATTGTTAATTATTATTTTCATTTGTTTTTTTCCTTGTTTTATATTGCTAATATTTTCCCTTATCTGTATTTACTATGTTTATTTTAAATTCTTGAGCTGACTTTGCAGTATTCACCTCACATGCTGTATGTTGTCTGATTGGATGTCTTTTATGGAAACTATACTTGTTGGATAGCTAGTTGAACTGATTTGGCAGCTGTTCTGTCTGTTGGGGAAGGCTGAATACCAGGCTCCAATCCGTTTAATTCTTGTCAGTTTAAAGAGAGGGGAAGGGTTGAGCTTCAGGGACTAGAGAACTACTTTTGATTCTCCCTATGTGCTGCCCCCTTCCACCCAGTGGTTCATTTTTAAGCTCCTAGGGAAAAGCAGCCCAGTAAGAGGTAATCTCCTGAGGTGATGACCCACCAGCTCGGAGGGGTGGGAGGAGGAGGGGAGGAAAAGTGAATGCTTGAAGGCCAGGGGTCTGTCTAAATGTTTCCTGGTTCTTTCACACCAGAAGGGCAGAGGTGCTGAGCTGGTATTGTCCTGGCCATTAATATCCTGGTATTATCAGCAGACTGCCTGCCCACTGCCTGCTGGTTTTGGCAGTGAATTGCCGGGATGATTGTCCTAAGGCTACCTCCTGAAGAGAAGCACAAGTAGAATTTAAAAGCCTCTTCCAGCCTGCTGCTGTGTATCAGCTTTCTGCCATCTGCTTCCTCCAACACCCCAACTGGAGATACCCTTCCCTCTTCTGAGGGTTTTCTTGTTCTACTCATATAAGTTTCTTGCTTGCATTTCGTATTTCTCAAGTGTTGGCTGTAGAGGAAGGAGTCAGGAGCCTATGATAATGGACCATTTTCCATTCTTTCATTTTTGTTAAATTTATGTATGCTGTCCAGAGACTTGTGAATGCCTTGGAATAATTTAAGTGTCCTACATCTTCCAGGACTAACCTGCAGATACCAGACTTCCATTGCTGCAGCTTTCTCACTGAACCAGTGAGGAAAAGAGGACTTCCGTATGCAAGAGATGCTTCTTCCTAGATAGTTCCATTGATTCACACCTGCATTGCACATATAGGTCTTGTGTGGTAGAGTTTGAGTTATGGAATGAAAAACTTTCCTCTCCATCCTGTCTGGCTCTGGCTTCATTGTCTATAGTTGGGCTAACTATATTGGCCAGCTTGTTGAGATATTATTGAATTTTCTGTTTTCTCATTCTGTTGCTTTCTTCTTGATGCCTATTCTAGCATCATGCTTCCTTACCATGGGTGTAGCAATGCTATTGTTAGTAAAGCAGAAGCAGTGGTTAGGGTGTTTAATGTTAAACTTGATATGTTTTTAAACTTAGAATTGTCCATAATTCTTTTCCCTGTCTTAATTTCCCAATCTTAATGCTAATGTAATTGAGGTAAATGTATCAAAGTAGTTACCAAAGGGTTATAATATCCTAACTTTTTTTTTACCATAGTAAAATATATATAACATGACATTTTCCATTTTAATCACTTTTAAAGGTATAGTTCAGTGGCATTAATTATTCATAATAATGTATAACCATCATCACTGTTTATTTCTGAAATTTTCATCATTCTAAATAGAGACTCTGTGACCATGAAGCAATAACTCTTCATTACCTCCTTCCCTTTGCAACACTGGTAACCTCTAATCAAATTTCTGATCTTATGAATTTACTTATTCTAGATATTTCACATGAGTGGAATCATGCAATATTTGTCCTTTTGTATCTGCTTTACTTCACTTAGCAAAATTTTTTAAAATTTATTTTTAGTTGAAGGATAATTGTTTTACAACAATTATTGTATGTTGGTTTCTGCTGTCCGACAGTGTGAATCAGCCATAAGTATACATGTGTTCCCTCCCTCTTGAACTTCCCTCCCATCGCATCCCCCAGTCCACCCCTCTAGGTCATCACAGAGCACTTGTTTAAGCTTCCTGTGTTATGTAGCAACTTCCCACTAGCTAGCTATTTTACACATGGTTATGTATATGTTTCAATGCTACTCTTTCAATTTATCCCACCCTCACCTTTCCCCGCTGTGTCCATAAATCTGTTTTCTGTGTCTGCATCTCTATTCCTGCTCTGCAAATGGGTTCATCAGTAGCATTTTTCTGGAGTTCATAAATACACATTAATTAATTTTTCTGTTTCTGATTTAACTTCACTCCGTATAAATGGCTCTAGCTTCATCCACCTTGTTAGAACTGACTTGGATTCTTAACTGATATTTTTTAAGGTCTTATGTTAACCATCACATTGACCCTCTTTATCTTTGTCAAAAGTATGACTCATTTTTAATGCTGATCTCTACGTGTTGGCTTTGTCAACAAGCCCACACTTCTTAGGAACTCTTGATTACTGAACAGAATAAAAATAAGTTTAAAGAAGAAGTGTATTTTTGGCTGATAGAATTATGAACATGGCATTGACATATTCATTATTCCTCCATTTGTGTCATTTTCAAATTTGATAAGCATATGGTCTATTTGATGTAGTACATTTGATAAGCATGTGTACCTGTCTTTTATTCACAGTACATATCAGAAATGTTGAGAGGGCAGAACACATTGATATGAATGCTTTCATTCTGTATATTTTATCTTTTTCTTAGGTGGTCCATGAATTGGAACTTTATAACACAGGATATTATTTAGGCATGTTCATGAATTCTTTTGCAGTCTTTCAGGTATGTTTAGTTTGCTCTGTAATTTGAAAATTTATATATATATATATAATTTGAAAAGATATTAATATATTTACTGCTACAAAACTAACTTCAGTTGCTGAAGTGCAGTGTGTTATATAAGTGTAATTTGAAATTGAAAGATGGCCATCCTTCTTTTAGTCCATAGTCTTAAAAGCAAATGAGTAAATTCATCATTAGAGAAATAATGGAATTACCATTAAACAAGTAACTTCTTTCTTTTATATCACTTTCCTTGACTCTGAAATAGCTCTTTCTGCATGTGAGAGTGTGTGTGTGCTTGTGTGTGTGGCTGTGTGTCTTGTTGTGAGAAACTGTATATGCATGTATGTATTTAAACTCTCAAAAATGAGCAAGAGTTAAAAAAGCAAAGGGAGGTATTTTCACATGTTTTCACAAAAACAAAACAGCAAGAGTGAATTAGGGGTATAGGTAACTGAAAATTTAGAGGGCGTTTAAACTTATATTTTAAATGAAAATTAAAATGATTCTTTCTAGGAGTGTGGCCTCTGGGTGTTGACGGATGCAAACCTTGTGAAGGATTACATTGACGGTGTTTGTAAGTGAAATCTGGCAAAGTGCTTTTTAAGTCATTAAATCTTTCATCTCAGGTATTTATAGTTACTTATGTAAGTATGAATACATTCTAGTTGAATATGGATATTGTAATTTTCATTTTCTATTCTTTTATCCTATAGTGTTTGGAGTTTAATGTACTTGGAAGTACATCTGGGCCATGACATGGAGTGTTCTTCAGCTCCTGTTTAGATCTTTCTAATGATTACTTTCCATTTTCTCTCTGTAACTTTTTGACATGGTTATATTTCTGGACATATTGAAAGATCTTATGCCTCCAATTTGTATTGTAAACTGCGATGTTACTTTGGAATTAGTTAAAAGGAGGCAACATGTTTTTGAAACATTCTGTTCTCTGGCTTTTTATTGTGCAGCTAGAAAATAGCCCAGATGCCATGAAGTATGTGGTACACACACACACACACACACACACACACACACACACACACACACGTCTCCTTAATCTGAGTTCTTCCCAGGCAGGATCACATCACACATCCCTGTTTCCTGGATTGCGAAGTAGACTTGACCACCCAACTAATTAAAAGATGTGCTTTAAGGAAAATTCACAAGGCGTTTTACTTGAATTGTTCATTTTAACTTCTTTTAAAAAATTAACTGATTGATTAGACTGCGTCGGGTCTTAGTTGCACTATGTGGGGTCTCCGTCACATGTGGGATCCTTCGTGTGGTGCAAGGACTCTAGTTGTGGTGCGTGGACTCGGTAGTTGTGATGTGGGGGCTTAGTTGCTTCATGGCGTGTGGGATCTTAGTTCCTGGACCAGGGATCGAGCTCCTGTCCCGTGCATAGCAAGGTGGATTCTTAGCCACTGGACCATCAGGGAGGTCCCCATAAAATATTTTGACTGAAGGAAATGTATAAATGAGAATGATTAATTCTAGAAGCTGTTCTCACTTCTTTCAGGTAAAATGATACGAAATCATTTCGAAAGACTATAGAACTATCATAGTTTCTATTCATGAGTCCCCTGATTTCTACCCCATGTTCCCCCACTAAACTCCAGACTCTCCATTTTGGGGTTGGTTCTTGACACCGTAGGACACCTGAGCCTCTGTCCTGAAGTTTTAAGAACAATTTTATAGTCTTAAAGGTTTTATGAAGTCATTATGATCTCTGTGTATTAAAGACACTTGGCACTTTTAGCTTTCTTCATGTAATCATTTATCCTAGGCAGCCTTCCAACCAATCTGATTTTCCATGCTCTCTCTGTTGGTCTCAGCTTTTACCCAGCTTTATTTATGTTTACTTATCAAATCCTGGTGCTATCATACTCATTCTATTTTTAGTAACACTTATTGTAATCTTTACCTTTTCTGAGAACCTTCTACCTCTTCACTGTAACAGAAGAAACCTAATATTTTTACTGGTATATTATGTTCTTGGAAACCTTCAAGTAATTGACATTAATTTTTCTGCCTCTCTTCTGGTTCACGGTCTGAAGGTACATGTTGTTGTTATTTAGTCACTAAGGCATGTCTGACTCTTGGGACCCCATGGACTATAGCCTGCCAGGCTCCTCTGTGCATGGAATTTGCCAGGCAAGAAAACTGGAGTGGGTTGCCATTTCCTTCTCCAGGGTATCTTCCTGACCCAGGGATCGAACCCACATCTCCTGCATTGGCAGGTGAATTCTTTACCATTGAGCCACCAGGGAAGCCCCCCATTCCCAGTAGGTGTATAGAGTTCAGTATTTTCTTGGCTACTTCAAGACCATTGTTCAGCAGTCCTCAGTTAAAAGCCCCTTATCATTTGAAGCTCAAAACTTTCAATCACGTATCCTTTAATCAACATTCAGTCACCTACTTTCCCTTTGCCTCTCTCTATATTAATGACTCTGGCAGAAGGTTCAGAGTCTGACTACTTTGTCTTCTTGGGGGATTTGAAGGTGTGGGTGGCCCGTCTACTGTCATGTGATCATCACCATGGCAACAGTAGTCATAGGTCACGTCATCACCTACCATGGATCTACCCCTGACATTTCAAATGCCTGTCCTTCTCCTTTGTATGTGCCCTCACTCCCCTGATTCTGTTACGTGTCTTCTTTGGTTTTGGCCTCTCCTGGTCAGTTTTGGTCACTGACTCCTTCTGCCCATATTTGCCACTGGTACCTGGACCACGGGCTTCCCAGGTGGCTCAGTGGTAAAGAAACTGCCTACCAGTGCAGGAGATGCAGGTTTGATCCTTGGATAGGGGAGATAACCCTGGAGAAGGAAATGGCAACCCATTCTGGTATTCTGGCCTGGGAAATCCCATGGACAGAGGAGCCTGGTGGGCTACAGTCCGTGGGGTTGCCAAACAGCTAGAACATGAGTAAACATAACACAACAGCGACAACCTGGACCACGTGGTCAGTCAGTTTGGTAGAATTCTTCCCTAGTCCTTGGTCCTTCCATGACATCTTCCCCATTAAATTCAACTCTGGAACACCTTGATTGTTTATCTTACCCCTCCTGATTCTGCACCCTGATGCCCCACACATACCTTAAATTCTATATGTCACAAACCATTGCTCTTCCCTAATATGATTTGACTGATATGTGAGCTCTTGAATTGATATGATCTCATATATCTGTTAATGAAATCACCATCTACCCACGTGTTTGCATCAGAAACCCAAAACTCATCCTTGATTCTTTCCTCGCTGCCAGATGCAGAACAGCCTAGTGATTAAGAAAGGAGTTTACCAAGAAATACTTCTGACTTTCAATCGTGGCTTTATGACCCCAAGGAAATTCATTAAGCTCCTTAAACCTCAGGTTTCTCCTTGAATTATAAGTACTAATAATATTGCCTCTATTACAGGGTTGTTAGGAGGTTAAATCCAGAAGCATGCACAGTGCCTCGCACATGTTTGGTACTCAGAAATCTGCAATTACCTATTATCAGTAGATGATTTTAATATGTGCCTGGCATATCAGAGGCAATGGAAGTTCAAGCTTGGTCTAGTAGGGCAAACCAGCACACAGGTAGAAGAGTGTGCTGAGGGGTGTGATGGGGAGAGAAAGTGCCGTGGGCACGCACAGAGCTCATCCAACTGGGAGGCCGAGCAGAGTCATTTCAAGGCTGTCCTTCCTCTCCTCTGCTGGGCCCCAGCTTCTGGTCAGTGTGTTTCCCTGGGCAGTGCAGGATCCGTCCTTTTCTCCTGCGTCCATTCCCCCATCGCTAAACCACTGTTCTCATTGAGACCAGAGTTACCATTATAAAACATGGAATAGATCACGTTTCTGATTTATTTTAAAACCTTCAGTAGATCATCACTGCTTAAAGGATCAAGTCCAAATCCTTCAGCATGGGATAACTGATATTTTAAAATCTGGACCTGTGCATTCCTTATGTTCTCATTTTATGCCACTCTTTCCTAATAAGCATTGCCATATTCTGGACATGCCTTTGTACTTAGCTTCCTTTTTTCCCCCCTCTTGTATGGGATGCTCTTTATCTGAGACATAAGGAAAATGTAATGCAATAAACAACACAAGATGGATTTTTTTTTTTCCTAGCCATACCCTTTTCATTATTCAGATTCTGTGTAAAATTAGCTGTTCTCTGCATGGCAGACATTTTGCCTGAGTGGACTCTAACTCATGTATTTGTTTGCCTTCTCCGTAGACAGTGGGTGGAGCTCATTGCATTTATCTTTGTATCTCTGGTAACTTCTTCAGTATAATTTTATTTTTTAACGTTTTGTTTTAAAATAGTTTTAGGCTTATAGAAAAGTTGAAAGAATAGAGATAGGTGATCCAGCATCTGTGTGTCAGTGTGACTGTTTTGTTATAAAAAAAGCTAATAAGCTGGATTCTTGTAGCATCTTGTGGCAGGTGTAGCCAAAGGCATTCAGCACTAGGAATCTAAGAAGAGGAGAATAGCAGAACTGGAGATAACTTGTAAAAATGGGATTTAACCTATTTTTTTGCAGCTGAACTGCAAGTAGTTTTTTAGGTATTGGTTGTAGGGCCAGAGAACGTTTTTTCCCAGCTCTGCCATGAGTGACCATGTGGCTTGGGGTAAGTCACATGACTGCTGTGGGTCTCGGGTGTCAAATGAGAAGGATTGGAGAAGATAAGCTGTAAAGGCCTTGTCAGCTGAGAGATGCTGTAATTCTGTGGACTAGGTTTATGAACATTATCTACCGTGATTTTCTCCTAACAATTGTCAATGTTTATTTTTAGATGACAGTGTAGAGTTGGCTGAGAGGTTTGTGGACGAAAATGAAAGCTACTTGGTAGATCTTCATGACTTTTCTCTGGGTAGCAGTCCGCGTGTACGAAAGCATTTTCCAGAGACTTGGATATGGCTAGACACCAACATGGGGTACAGATTAAAGTTCTTTGCCTGTATATATTTTGTTTGGTCTTGGTTTTAAGTAAGTTTTGCCCTCTTTCTAATGTTTCAGTATAAACATAGTGTGATAAAGAACTAAATAGACCAAGAGTTTTTAAAGAATGATATTAATTGTATCTAAATATAGTATTTAATTGGAGAAGGAAATGGCAACCCACTCCACTATTCTTGCCTGGAAAATCCTATGGACAGAGGAGCCTGGTGGGCTATAGTCTGTGGGGTCACAGAGAGTTGAACACAGCTGAGCAACTGAACACACACATGCATAGTTTTTAATAAAGCTGTATGCGAATTGTGGCAGTAAGAGGATCATCAAGGAGAAGACAGGCCTTTTCTAAAGAAGGATGATTTTAATTTCCCTGAAGTTGCATGGTTCTCACTGGGGAAAGACTGCTGGGAGTTCCTTTGTTGCTTGGGCTGGGAAGCGCTCATGATTGTTCCTTCTGCCTTGTGGCGCCCCATTAAACATCCCTGTGAGCCACAAGCAGAAGAGGTGTGGGCATTGAAAAGAACTCAACCTAGCTAACAAACTCTGTGCCACCTGGCGTGATGACTCAACATGAAATGTTGAATCATGAAATCTGCATATATTGTGAGTCAGCTATTTATGGAAATTTGAAATAAGACACGAGTCAAACCTCCAAAAACAAATAATAGCATTGACAAAGAATACAGAGGGAAACTTTATGCATACTGAGAGAAATAAATGGGAGTTAAATTTGGAAAAGGATATTTATTATCTATATAACATTTTTGAAAATGATGCTTGTCTTGAAGATATAAATATTGTAGAAAGATTTTTATTGGAATATCGATCAGTATGCAGTATTATGACCTTATTATGATCTGTTCCTTGAGAACTTGAGATGTATTGCTTTATGCTTAAATCTTAAAAAAATTTTAGATATGTAAATTATTTGGAAAATTAAAAATTTCCGAAACATGGAAATTCTTCCAAAACATGGTTTAGGTTATGTTGGCCTATTTTGAAGTGTGTCTGTTCTTGGTTTTGTGACTTTTATGTTTATCTTGACTTCAGTTCCAGAATTTACCAAGAATTTGAAGTTACTGTGCCTGATTCTATCACTTCTTGGGTTGTAACTGCTTTTGTGATCTCTGAGGATTTAGGTCTTGGACTAACAACTGCTCCAGCGGAGGTAAGTATACGAAAGGGCTACTTATAGATGGTACAATGCCACGAAGCAGAGAGCATCAGCTCCTCAGTGGATTTTAGAAAAGTGATTGCTTATGATGTTGATCATAGTTTGAAGGTTTCTTGGCATTTCCTTTTTGTTTTTCATCTGTTTTACATTTTCAAGTGTGAACTGCATTAAACTGTTAACTGTGCTAGCTCTGTGTTGAGATTTGGAGAGTAGGTTTATTGTTGACTGAGTCCAATTACTTCCAAAGGCCAGAAGAGAGAGAATGTCCTCTTTAAGGATGAGCAGAACTCAGAATGTCCCTTAGTGAACATTCCTTCACAACTCTTTGGTCAAATTACATCCCATGTCGCTCCCTAAACCGTCACTGACAGGAGGAAACTCTTGACTGTGATTGGTCTGAGGCCAGTAGCTTTCAGCTCTGTCACATATGAAGCTGGTTTTTAAAAACAGATATTTTGTTTTGCCCCTCAACCATCTGTGCAAATGAAATGCATAGAAAATTTAATATACCTTAATAAAAAAAATCAGTAAGATGCTCTAAGTGAAATACCAAGGAGAAATAAAAGGAAAGTAATGTATAATAAAATAATAAACTTTTTAGTATGTAAGTGGCCAGGCATAGTTGCACAAGAAAGCATAGTAACATATTTGAATATTTATGCAGTACACAGTATACCTTGTGTGTACATAGGTATCTTGTGTATAAGAGCTGCAAAATGCAATTTGATATACATGTATTGTTTTAGCAATGCAAAAACCTTGAGTGGTGCTCCCTGTGGTGATGTAAAGTTTTGAAATAGTGAAGAAATTTTGGTAAAGTTACAAAACAAAGTGCAGTTTCCTCTTGATTTACAGAATAGTTGTATATTGACAGATGCTTTGGGTTTATATGTGTGTTGTAATTAGGTTGTAAGTCCAGCTTATTATAAGCAGGGGCTTTGTCTACATGAAAGGACATTTAAGAATCATGAGGAACACAGGGCAATTCTTCATTGTCTGGGACTGTCCTGAGCATGCAGACCTTCACCTGCTAAGTGCCAGGAGCACCTCGTTGTGATAGTCTGAGACTTCCACAGATTTCCAGATAAACTTCTAAGAGAGAATTAACTGCTGCCAGTGAGAAGCTTGGCCAACACTATCAGAGTTTGGGTGACCAACATATATGTATGTGTTTATATGTTGGGCTCCCCTGGCTTAGACAGTAAAGAATCTGCCTGCACTGCAGGAGACCCCACCTTGATTCCTGGGTCAGGAAGATCCCCCTGGAGAAGGGAATGGCTACCCACTCCAGTATTCTTGCCTGGAGAATTCCATGAACAGAGGAGCCTGGTGGGCTATAGTCCATAGGGTGGTAGGCAAAAGATCATTTGCTCTTCACAGGAGTCTAAAACAGATGCTGTTTCATTTGGACAATGGCTTTAAAAGCAGAATGATGAAATCGGCATGGCGGAGTAGTAGAAGAGGAACTTGGCTATGGCCTCAGACATGCCAGGATCCAGTTCTGACTCTTGCACTGGCCAGCAGCGTGCTCTTGCACCAGTTACAGAGGCGGCTGAGCTTCTTTTCTGTAAAATATGTTTCTGTAAAATAGGTTTCTTTTCTGTAAAATATGACCATAACACCTGCCTACATAGGTGTGATGAAATAATTTGTATAAAGTCCTTAGTTCCTAGTGGGAATTTCATAAAACATAGTGATTACTGTGTTATATATCAAAGCAATATGCCCCTGTTTATTTAGGATAGGTTGCGGTTTTCTGTTGGTAGGCAAGAGGACATTTCTATGCGAAGCTACTAATAAGTGTTGTAAGTTTTGTGAGATTTAAGTGTGTAAGTGTGAATGAAGCTCTGGACTTAAATAAAATCTGTATTCATTGTGTTCTTTCCAGCTCCAAGCCTTCCAACCATTTTTCATTTTTTTGAATCTTCCATACTCTGTCATCAGAGGTGAAGAATTTGCTTTGGAAGTAACCATATTCAATTATTTGAAAGATGCCACTGAGGTAATGTGCTAAAAGGTTTGTTCATCATTTACATGTCAGGAAAAATGAAGAAAAAGCATGCTGGCATTGGGTTATGTAGTGTTTGGGCATCTAAAAATGTTATACATTTCTGGAATATTGAAAATAGCCATACTTTGCCCACCATTTCTTCAGCTTGTTAATGTTGAAGGATATTGCTGGCATGTCTGGGCATTCTCCCCCAAATTTCTAGTGCGGGTTCTCTGCTTTAGCCCCACAACTTCATTTCCTGACATCTCTTTCTCTTTCGTGCTCCTTTCTCCCCACATTTTTCCCCTACTCTCCTCCCACACGGAGGTTGTCTTGCCACTTCACAGTGCCATTCTGTGCCCACTGCAACTGGCAAGAATTTATTCCTTTCAAGGACTGGTTTGGAACTAAGGTGTCTTCCCTGAGGAATCTCACTCATGCTGTTAGGCTAGCGGTCCCCGTATTTGTACAGTATTTTCTTTTTTTTTTTTTTAATCTATTTTTAAGTGGAGGATAATTGCTTTACAACATTGTATTGGGCTCTGCCATACATCAACATGAACCAGCCCTAGATATGCATATGTCCCCTCCCTCTTGGACCCTCCCCGCCCCCCACCTTCCTACCCCTCTAGGTTGTCATAGGGTACAGTTGAGCTTCCTGTGTTAGTGTATTCTGTTTCCAAGGTTTTGATTTTTGAGTCATGGCCTGGTGTCCCCTCAGCCAATCAGCTCCCTGTAAGGCAGCGGTAGGCCCACTCTTTTTATTGTGCCCATAGCAGTGCTAATGAAATGATTCCCTCCCCACTCCCACCCCCAGACTAGGGGTTGTAATTAACCTTACTACCCGAAAATGCCATCATCTCTTTAAGCACTGTGTCTAGAGAATAAGCTGGTTCTTATTTTCTAATTTTACTTTTTAATTTTCTCAACATGGTATAGTGTAAAGAGCAAAAGATCTGGAGTCAGAAGGCCCAGATTCAGTATCCAGCTTGTTCACTTAATGACAGGTAACTTAATTGCAGTTTAGTCATCTATTAGATAAATATTTTGAGAAACAGGTGAGAAAATAAGTGGGAAAAACAATTCATAAAGTCTAACATCCAGAGAAATGCTCTTCTTGATGAGCCTGGCAACTTTGAAGTACTCTACGAAAGTTTACAACCAACACGTGCATCAGGACTAGTGTCTCATTCATATTTTTCTTGGAATAATTTTAGAGATTCTCAGTGAGTGTAATGACGTTTCATCCTGTTTGCCTCAGATTTTTCTAATGGGACTAGTGTCCCAGGATGACACAGTTGAGTCAGGCTGGTGGTAGTACCAGGACATGAAATAACTCAACCTTCAGAATATGAGAGAATTTAATGTTAGTGGGAGTTTAATGTTAGACCTGAAGAATGGCATTTCCCTGCTTGTCTTGAGGTAGGTGGAAAAAGCGTGAGAAAGAACTAGGTTTTTCCTGTTACCTTTACACCCTTTTCTTGGCTGAACCTTTCTGAACCTTTCATTTTTCTCTAGTCTTGGGCCTCACAGATTTAACCACACTTGAAAGGGCTTGGCAACCCACTCCAGTATTCTTGTCTGCAGAATCCAATGAACAGAGGAGCCTGGCAGGCTGCAGTCCATAGGATTGCAAAGAGTCGACTGAAGCGACTTAGCATGAATGCACAAAGCAACATTTTACTGAGGAGCATTTATTATATAGAACCTTTGATGACTTTGTTTTTCTTCCAGGTTAAGGTAATAATTGAGAAAAGTGATGCATTTGATATTCTAATGGCTTCAAACGAAATCAATGCCACGGGACACCAACAGACCATTCTGGTTCCCAGTGAGGATGGGGCAACTGTTCTTTTCCCTGTCAGGCCAACACGTCTGGGGGAAGTGCCCATCACGGTCACAGCTGTTTCACCTGCTGCTTCTGATGCTGTCACCCAGAAGATTTTAGTGAAGGTAAATACTTGAAGTTTAAAACAAAATGGAAATACATAATTGAAAAGGAAGCAGAAGATGGCTTTTTTCCTGGTTAAATTTGTTTTCAAGACCTAGTAGGACATCTTCTCCACCCTCCAGGAATGCCTAATGTTTTTCTCATCTAAATGTAAAAATATATCATGCAATTGGAGGTAATTGCCAATGTCTTATTGAAATTTATAGTGTGATTATAAAGCAGGTTACATTTACACTCTGAGTGACATTGGAATCCTGTTAAATTGTGCCAAGTTGATATATAGATTTTGAATTTTGGAATTCCTCAGTACAGGTAGAATAGGTTTTGTAGGTTTTTTTTGGAGAAGACAGTATGCACCAAAAGGCAACTCAGCATAGTGGATAAGCACTTGTGTTCTGGAGGGAGGCAGCCCTGGGTTTCATCCCAGCTCTGTCACCAAAGGGTGCCTTTGGACAAGGTATTTAATCTCTTTGAATAATAAAAGAACCTATTTCAGAGGGTTTCTCATCCCCTTTTCATCTTCTCCTTTATCATTTCCATTGCCATTCCATGAACTATTTTCTCTAATTTAAAGAGAAAGTAAACATTTATTAACGGGTTTGAACCAAGAATCAAGACCTTGTAGGTACTTATCTAACTGTAACAGGCCAGACAATTAACTCATTATCTGCCTATAGTTTTCTCTAAACAGAGGAATAGAGACCATGTTAATTGTGTTACTTTTTATCAACAGGCTGAAGGAATAGAAAAATCATATTCACAATCCATCTTGCTAGATTTGACGGACAGCACGCTACAAACTACCCTGAAAACACTGAGTTTCTCCTTCCCTCCTCACACAGTGAGTGGCAGTGAGAGGGTTCAGATCACTGCAATCGGTAAGAACAGGGTACATCACCCTCACCACTGGCTTATTCATATATGATAATACACAGTTCTCATTTATTTGTACATGCATTTTCTTTTTTAAGGAATTATTTAAATTGAAGTACAGTTGATTGACACTGTTTTGGGTGAACAGTAAAGTGGTTCAGTGATACATATGTATAAGTATATATTTTTTCAGATCCTTTTCCATTATAGTTTATTACAAGAAACTGAATATAGTTCCCAGTAGGTCCTTTTTAGGTATATTTTCTTATTTAATCCTAGTTAAATAAAACTTTTTCTAGTTGCTGCCAACCGCTGATTCCAGTAGAAAGGCAAGTAAGATGTGTGTTCTGGACCAGTTCTTCTGGACCAGTTCTGGACCAGTCTTCAAGGTGCACATGAATCTTCTGGGGACGCTGTGCGAAGGCAGATTCTGGCTCAGTAGGCGTGGGGTGGGCCCTGGATTCTGCATTTCTAAGAGGCTCCCAGGTGTTGCTGATGTTTCTAGTGTGCAGTCCACTCTTTGAGGAGCCAGGCCACAATATTGTGTGGCTGGAGGGAGGAGTTTTTCTGCCTTTGTGGCTCTCAGTTACTGGTGAATATCACAGCCTTCTGTGGAGCTTTGCAAATACGCAAATATCCGGGTTCCACTCCCAGTCTACTCAGTGAGACTCCCTTGGGCTACGGCTAGGACATGCATGTTTTGAAACGGTTCTGCTAGTGCTTCTGACAACCAGAAGTTGAGGACCACTGCCTTGAGCGGTTTTCTGTGCAGAACGCAAGTACCCTGTACCGTTGGAAGCCACCCACTGACTTAGTCACCTTCTCCTAGTTGCCTTGGTAACCCCAAAGGACTTTCAACTATTAGAACTTCCACAGAAATGGCTTATTTGTATAGTTGTGCTTTACAAATAGCTGAAAGAAATGTTTAGATTTTGTTGTTTTTCAGTCGCTCAGTCGTTTCTGACTCTTTGCGACCCACCTCATGGACTGCAGCACGCCAGACTTCCCTGTCCTTCATTATTTCCTGGAGTTTGCTCCAACTTGAGATGATGATGCTATCCAACCATCTCATCCTCTGTCGTCCCCTTCTCCTCCTGCCCTTAATCTTTCCCAGCATCAGGGTCTTTTCCAATGAGCCGGCTCTTTGCATCAGGTAGCCCAAGTATTGGAAATGTTTCAATTAATGACATCTAAATAATTTGTTAGGTCTTTGAGGTGTCAAGACCTAAGGCACTTTTTCTTTTGAATCTCACCTGCAGGGGTAGTGCTTTTTATTATTACTCCAAACAACCAGTCCCTCTAGGAGGGGGCTTTTTGGGGAGACTTAGATATAATTCTTAAAAAGAAATAAATAAACTCTCTATTGAGGAGAATACATTCTGCTTAAACACGTCCCACTGTGGTGGGGTGCTGGGAGATGATGTCGCGTGTGTGCACACATACAGAGGGAAGAGCCTTGAAGTTTTTTCTTTTTAAATTTTTTTTATTTTGTATTGGGGTAAAGGCTACCCATTCCAGTATTCTGGCCTGGAGAATTGCATGGACTGTATAGTCCATGGTGTCGGAAAGAGACACGACTGAGTGATAGCTTACGGTGAACGGTGTCGGATTTGTGACCACCAAAGATTTAACTTCGGGACCAGGGACCAGGCTTGATCACTCAAGAGCTTTTGTATAGCAGAGTTTTATTAAAGTGAAAAGGAACGGGGAAAGCTTCTGACATAGACATCGGAAGGGGAATGGAGAATGCCCCGCTTGATAGTGTTAGCAAGGAAGTTAAATGCTTTTTTAATTGGTTATTACAGTAAATCAAAAGAATGTCTCAAGGTTGTAAAGATCTTACTAGACCCACTCCCATAATATACATTTTAAGATAACAGGATTGGTCAGAAGATTTTCAGGAAGGAGAAACATGTCCTCGAGCAGGATACATTATTTTTATATTATCCTTACTGAGGAATGTAGGAAAAAACATTTGTCCTTTCCTCTTTGAGAATTCCAGACCCCTGTCTCCTCCTTGAGAGCCCCAGACCCCTTTCTCCTCCTCGGGGACCCTGGACTTCTTATCAACCTGCCTAGGAATTGACTTGCTCATGAGCGACTTTCACTTTGTTTCATAGCCAGTTAACAATGTTGTGATAGTTTCGGGTGAATAGTGAAGGGACTCAACCATATATATATGTATCCATTCTCTCCCAAACTCCCCTCCCATCCAGGCTGCTACATAACATTGAGCAGAGTTTCCTGTGCTATACAGTAGGTCCCTGTTGGTTATCCATTTATAATATGTGTATTATACATATACATAGGAACACTGTATACATGTTCATCCCCATACTCCCTAACTATCCCTTCCACCCAAGAGCCTTGAAGTTTGAGTGTGTACCATCTTTCCTTATGTTGGAATGAGTCTGCCTGTGGTTGTTGAATATTCTGAAGTTTAAAGTTTTATTTAAAATAATGTTTTTTCAAGTTTTATTTTTATACACTATTTATTTAAAAAACCTGTTTGGTTTTTAATTTGCTATTAAAAAACCTATTTGTGTTTTATTTGGTGAATATTGGCTTGCTTCTTTGACTATTAAAAGTCCAAGTTTATGTTCACTTTGAATATTAAAAGCATAAGGTGCAGTGATGGTAATAATAAGAAACAAAACCTGTACTGGTATTTACTTCTCTGAGTTAACATCTAAAGTTTAAGACATGGTACGCTAGCGTTTCTGCGGCCTACACACACGAAAGTCTTCCTCTCTTATTTGGATTCATTTTTTTAGGAGCAAGTTTTCAATAGGTATCTGGACTTGGAATGGTGAAGTTTTTAAAGTAAACCACACTGACAAATATTCTTCTCTATACAGTTCAACCATAATGAGGTCAAAATTAGAACTCAGCCTTTACATTTTTAAATTTTTACTTATTTTCTTGAGTCATGGTGTTAGAATGTGGGTAGAGGAATGTGGGTAAGCGTGTGTTTTGTTTAACTTTATGTTACTAACTTTGAAGAATACTTTTAACCCATTTTGATCCTGAGATTCATTGAAACATATATACCGATTAGTTCTACTTTGTTGTTGATAAATAGAGCACATTGAAAAATACCACAAGCCCTGCCCTTAGAACGTCATTTCTCAAGAATTTATAGTGTATTAGTAAGGAAGTCAAAATAAAGTTCTATTTATGTGAATAACACTAACTTTTCTTCCCTGTATAAGAATGATGATTTCCTAATGCAAATGATTTTGGTTAGAAATTTTTAAAAACCTCACAGTTTGCTTATGTGTGCTGTATCTTTGAGCTAAAAGTCTCCTAATTTGTCGCATAATCTACAAGTTCAGTACCATTGTATTATCATGTATTTGACCAGTCCTCCTAAAGCCGGATGTGGTTTCTCCTGTGTTCCTGGCAGTGCTTCAATTCCAGTTCAGTTCCAGTCATATTGCTTCAATGTTGGGTGCCTTCTGCTCTCTTTGCCATTAGGCGGTATGGTTATTGGGGATTTGCTGACCTTGATAAATATCTTGTGCTTTCAGGAGATATTCTTGGTTCGTCCATCAATGGCTTAGCCTCCCTGATTCGGATGCCTTATGGCTGTGGTGAACAGAACATGATAAATTTTGCTCCAAATATTTATGTTTTGGATTATCTGACTAAAAAGAAACAACTGACCGAGAATTTAAAAGAAAAAGCCCTTTCTTTTATGAGGCAAGGTAAGCATTTTAGAAATATACTTTTTTTTTTTGTAAAAATACATTTGTTTCTGTTTTTGGTTTGTTTTCGGTCAGCGTTGACTCTAGACTGTATTTCAGAATGGACAGGTTTTGTCCTTGCTGTGTGCTTGTGACCTGAGATGGTGTGGAATGTGCTGGAAGTGTTAACAGCTATCACCACTTGCCCTCAGCGTCTGGCTCACTGACTGCTGCGAAGATGTTTGTTAAAGGAGTTTGATCCTGGAGGGGCTTATATTTTCATAAGGGATTGGAAATTTAAAGCCCCTTAAAAATCTGGTGGTGAAGGACAGGCAAGGCTGGTGTGCTGCAGCTCATGGGGTCGCAAAGAGTTGGACACGACTTAGTGACTGAACAACAACAAAAATCTGAAGGAATGGATATTCATTGAGTCATTCCACGTTTCTGGAGTATCTCTGAGGGACCAGGGTCGGTTCCCGTGCGGAGGCCGCAGGAAGTCAGGCCTTTCCTCCCAGGGAAGTCCGTGTTCAGTGGAGAAAGTCTGTATGTGGTGAACAGGCATGGTGTCATATGGTGGGGGCGTTTAACATTACAAGTGGCGGGGGGCTAGGAGGGAAGAGTGAGTATGGGGTCCCCTCCTGGCCACATGGAAAACATGAGAACTCTGCCCTGATGCCCTGGGGAGGCTGCTGCTGTTTGCAGACGCAGAGATGCTCTGTGTCTACAAGTTGCTATTAACAATCATTAACATCGGTTGATGCTTACAAATGTGGCAGGCAGTGTTCTAAGCACCTTACATAATATTTTACTTACTGGTCACAGTCAGTATGGTTATTGTCCTCCTTTTCTTACAGACAAAAGTCTGTAAAAATCTGGCACAGAAAAGTTGCCTAACTTGTTAGGTAACATAGGTGAGTGGCAGAGCTGGGGTCTGAACTCACTGTCTGGCCCCCGAGTCCATACTCTTAATGTCCATACTTAGGAGAAAATGGAAAGTTGTGAGGCATTTTTAACAATAATAATGTAAACTTGATTTTTTTCCAATACTCTAAAAGCTAGCCACCCAGAGTCACAGTTTCAGCTTTGTGCTTCCATTAGGGGACCGCTATCAAGATCTCAGTTGCTCAGTGGTAAACAATCTGCCTGCCAATACAGGAGATGCTGGTTTAATCCCTGGATCAGAAAGATGCCCTGGAGAAGGAAATGGCAACCCACTCCAGTATAGTTGCCTAGGAAATCCCATGCATAGAGGGGCCCAGTGAGCTACAGTCCCTGGGGTCACAGAACAGTCGGACATGATTTAGCAACTAAACAAGAAGAAGTAAGATCTCTGTTTGGCTGAGTTTATCATTCTGCACAGTTTGGGGTACCTGCTGTCCATCAAACTGATGAAAAAAATTGGTCAAAATTATAGGAAACTGCTTGTTCAGTATAATCTACAAATTGAATGAACACTTTCCATCCTACCTTTTTTAACAATTTTTTTAAACCTTTTTTTTTAAACCTTTTTAAAAACAATGAATGGGTTAAATGCCAATAGAGGCAAGCTTGTTAGTGATTTGGCTAACTTTTCCACACTTAGGAATTCGAAAACTCAGTAAAGACGTTATTTTAATGTGAGCTTTTTTCTTCCAGGCTCCCTCATTATGAAGGGACATGTTTGTCCTAAACTAACTGCTGTGTTATAATGATAATCACTTACCCTGTTATACAAATATTGTAATTTAATTTTCACAAAAGCCCTTGGAGATAGGAGTACTGTTATTGCTTCCATTTTGCAGATGAGAAAACTGAGGTACAGGAGGCTAAATAACTTCCCCATGATTCCCCTGGATGGCCTGGCTCCCAAGTCCATGCTCAGAATGCCAGGAGATGGTGTTACTTTGCAACATTCTTAGGTTCAGTTCAGTTCAGTTCAGTCACTCAGTCGTGTCTGACTCTTTGTGACCCCATGAATCACAGTACACCAGGCCTCCCTGTCCATCACCAACTCCCAGAGTTTACTCAGACTCATGCCCATTGAGTCAGTGATGCCATCCAGCCATCTCATCCTCTGTCGTCCCCTTCTCCTCCTGCCCCCAATCCCTCCCAGCATCAGGGTCTTTTCCAATGAGTCAACTCTTCGCATGAGGTGGCCTAAGTATTGGAGTTTCAGCTTCAGCATCAGTCCTTCCAGTGAATACCCAGGACTTATCTTCCTTTGGACTGGTTGAATCTCCTTGGAGTCCAAGGGACTTTTAAGAGTCTTCTCCAACACCACAGTTCAAAAGCATCAGTTTTTCAGCGCTCAGCTTTCCTCACAGTCCAACTCTTACATCCATACATGACCACTGGAAAAACCATAGCCTTGACCAGATGGACTTTTGTTGGCAAAGTAATGTCTTTGCTTTTTAATATGCTGTCTAGGTTGGTCATAACTTTCCTTCCAAGGAGTAAGCGTCTTTTAATTTCATGGCTGCAATCACCATCTGCAGTGATTTTGGAGCCCCCAAAAATAAAATCTGACACTGTTTCCACTGTTTCCCCATCTATTTCCCATGAAGTGATGGGACCAGATGCCATGATCTTAGTTTTCTGAATGTTGAGTTTTAAGCCAACTTTTTCACTCTCCTCTTTCACTTTCATCAAGAGGCTCTTCAGTTCATCTTCACTTTCTGCCATAAGGGTGGTGTCGTCTGCATATCTAAGGTTATTGATATTTCTCCCAGCAATCTTGATTCCAGCTTGTGCTTCTTCCAGCCCAGCGTTTCTCATGATGTACTCTGCATATAAGTTACATAAGCAGAGTGACAATATACAGCCTTGATGTACTCTTTTTCCTATTTGGAACCAGTCTCTTGTTCCCTGTCCAGTTCTAACTGTTGCTTCCTGACCTGCATACAGGTTTCTCAAGAGGTAGGTCAGGTGGTCTGGTATTCCCATCTCTTTCAGAATTTTCCACAGTTTATTATGATCCACACAGTCGAAGGCTTTGGCATAGTCAATAAAGCAGAAATAGATGTTTTTCTGGAACTCTCTTGTTTTTTGGATGATCCAGCAGATGTTGGCAATTTGATCTCTGGTTCCTCTGCCTTTTCTAAAACCAGCTTGAACATCTGGAAGTTCATGGTTCACGTGGCTGAAGTCTGGCTTGGAGAATTTTGAGCATTACTTTACTAGCGTGTGAGATGAGTGCAATTGTGCGGTAGTTTGAGCATTCTTTGGCATTGCCTTTCTTAGGGATTGGAATGAAAACTGACCTTTTCCACTCATGTGGCCATTGCTGAGTTTTCCAAATTTGCTGGCATATTGAGTGCAGCACTTTCACAGCATCATATTTCGGGATTTGAAATAGCTCAACTGGAATTCCATCACAGCCATTAGCTTTGTTCGTAGTGATGCTTTCTAAGGCCCACCTGACTTCACATTCCAGGATGTCTGGCTCTAGGTGAGTGATCACACCATTGTGATTATCTGGGTCGTGAAGATCTTTTTTGTACAGTTCTTCTGTGTATTCTTAGGTTATTGGAAGCAATAGGAGAGGATGGAGGAGGACCAGGAATTGGGCCAAGTCTCTTCAGTATGACGAACATGCAAGAGGTCTCAATGGGAGTTTTGAAAAAATAGGAAGGGAGGCCCATGGCCCCTGTAGGGAAAGAGAGGCCAGAGGTTAGAATCTCGGGTGTCAGGTTAGACCAGAGTGAGTTGTGAGATGTTAGATCCAAGAAGCTGAGCTGCAGTCAGTTTCCTGAGCGCCCCCTGGCTAGGTGGGCAGACACGGGCTGAGTGCAAGGCTGGGGGCTGCGTGGGAGGACAGACCTAAGGGAGGCCAGGGATTGGGGTCAGGGCTGGGTGTGACCTGACTTCTGCACGAAGGAGATGGTGGTAGAGTTTCCATCAGATTAGAGCTAGGTGTTTCAGGCATTTAGGCTTCCCTGGTGGTTCAGATGGTAAAGAATCTTCAATGTAGGAGACCCAGTTTCGATCCCTGGGTTGGAAAGATCCCCTGGAGAAGGAAATGACAACCCACTCCTGTATTCTTGCCTGGAAAATTCCATGGACAGAAGAGCCTGGCAGGCCATAGTCCCTGAGGTCACAAAGAGTTGGACATGACTGAACGACTGATACTTTGCAGGAATTTATGACATCTCATGCCTAGGCCCTTCAGTCCTCTAGGAAATTCTCAAAGATGTAGCAATTGGTACTTTCTGCGTTGAGCTGCCTCTTAAAACTTGTTCTCCTTTCTGCATATGTTTGTGAATCAGCCACGTTTTTTTCAGGTTAGCTATTAATTTATTTAAAGAGAATGGTAAAAATATCAAATGTTCTATCATGTATGCAGAAAACACACGTTATTAATGTTTCAAGAAAAATGGTACTTATATACTAAGACATTTCCTCTGTGATTTCCAAGTACTTATGGCCTTCATGTGATGCATCTTTGCATGTCCTCTACCTGGAATGGCCTTCATGATCTATGAACTATGTTTGCTTGATAAAATCCGCTAATTTTTAAAGTGACTCAGTCATATTTTAAATATATAAATACAGGAACTGCTTTTTTCCAAGAGGCAAGCTTATTGGAAACAGGGTAACAGGGTAAGTTCTTATCATTATTACACAGAAGTTGGTTTAGGATAAATGTGTCCGTTTATAATGAGGGAACCTGGAAGAAAAGCTCACATTAAAATAATGTCTTTACTGAGTTTTCTAATTCTTAACTGTGCAAAAGTTAGCCAAATCACTAACAAGCTTGCCTTAAACTTATAATTAAGTTTAAGCACTGGTACCAGGGACTCTTGGTATAGTGTATGCCACACTAAAATCAGGTGAGATGTTGGCATGGTGCCATAATTGTTATCGTTAAGGAGATGAGTGAAAACTATTTTTCATAACTCTGCATCTTTTAAAGACAAGATTCTGACTTATATTTGAAATGTAGTTTGGCTGGTTTCAAGTAGAGAGTATGTAGGCACTAGACTGGTGCTTTATAACTTGATATAGTATATTCTTTGAGATATTCTTTGATATATTACATTCCTTGAGAGAGTGTAGAGAACAGAGGAGCCTGGCCTGCTGCAGTCCATAGGGTCACAAAGAGTAGGACATGACTTAGTGACTGAACAACAACGAATAAAATAAAGTGAAATATTTTAGAAAATGCCACTGATTGCATATTTTATGTGTTTCTGGAATGTTGGCCAATCAAATATCAATGCTTTAAAGAGACAGAATAAGTTTTCTAGTGTGAACCATTTGGAGTGAAAGTTGCTTAGTCGTATCTGACTCTTTGCGACCCCATCCATGGGATTCTCCAAGCCAGAATACTAGAGTGGGTAGTGTTTCCCTTCTCCAGGGAATCTTCCCAGCCCAGGGATCAAACCCAGGTCTCCCACATTGCAGGCGGATTCCTTACCAGCTGAGCCACAAGGGAAGCCCATTAGGGAACAATAATTTACGCCTTAAGAATTTGAGTTTCTGTCCTAGCCACGTTGCTGTGGGTTAGTATTGACAGATGACCTAAAAAAATGAACACTCCAAATCCTCAGTATCCTTTTTTTTAGTTCTAAAAGGAGTGCTGGTCCCCCACGCCTGTCCCGGCAAGGTAGGTGCCAGACTGCAGTTTCAAAGCAGCCCTGCATTGCATTTGCCGGTTGTTAGAGGGCGTAGAGCCGCCAGAGGGCAGTACAGGCTGTGTGTGCAGAATGAAGAACCTTGGAGCTGTGAGATGGGCAAGTCCCCCACCACGGGAGGTGGAGCCCTGGTTCTGGCCTGGGTGGGGGCTGTCAGCCCTGGGCTCTGAGCCGCACCTCCTGCTCTGGGCTGGTTTCCCTAGCCTCGTCTTTCCACCTGTAAGACATGGGTAAATAAGTACCCGCTTCTTAGGGCTGTTTTGAAGACTAAATGAAGTATTTTAACACACAGTAAATGCCCAGGAACTGTCAGCTATAATATACTTAGTTGCATCTAAACTAGGAGATAGGGTCTCAGGTCAGCAAGTAAATTCTGTCTGTTCTGCCTCTAAAAACAAGTGTGAAATTCCTCCGCTCTCTCCATCCCAGGCTGATGGCTTTATTCTGACATGTTGCTGCTCCCCAGGTACTCCAGTGGCTTCCTAATTAACACTCTTTGCCAACCTGTTCACCTTCCTTTAATACAGTTTCTGCATATTTTATAATAAAAGGGATCTTTGGATAATGTCAAGATCATGAGACTTTCTTAAATTCTCCTGCGGATTTCTGGGCTGGGCTTGCAGGCCCTGAGTGAACACTGGACCCTTCTTCCACTTCTTCTGCAACTACCCCCCCAGGGCTCTGTCCCGCCATGTCTAGGCGCTCCCAGGTCCACGGTGCACAGGGTCTTTCCACCTGTCCTGCCTTCTCCTGGGGTGCTCTCCCCCCTGATCTTCCCAGGGCTGGCTCTTTCTGGTCACCCAGGTGGTGTTTTCTGCAAAATGGCCTTCCCTTAAGTCAGTAGCTCTGACTTATATCATGCCATTTATTATATTCCTAAATTATGCCATTTAATACATTCTTAAATTATACCATTTAATATATTCTTAAATTATGCCATTTAATGTATTCTTAAATTATACCGCTTAATATATTCTTCATCACACTTGACATTATGTAAAATGTTCTTGTTTTTCTGTTATCTGACTGTCTCCTGCTCCAGAAAGTAAGCTCCCTGACAGTGGGGACTGCTTGAATCTCTTCTCCACGGTTGGGCCCCTCAGTATGTGCAGAATGGATGAAGGCATCCGTATCAGCATTCACTTCTTTGGGCTTTCGGTTGATCACCCTAATGTGGAGGTTGAGTCTAGAAGATCTCTCAGGTGTTTCCACAATGCATGGTTATTTCTTACCACCACAGTGTCTACCTGGCTCTGGCAGGTTTTTATGAACTAGGAAATGTGACTAGGGATTTGAACCTGTTACTTTCGAGCTGGTGAAGTGGCTGATGGGAATCAGTCCCGCTGTTGTTGTTGCTCAATTGTGTGCACCTCTTTGTGACCCCGTGGAGTGCAGCACGCCAGGCTTCCCTGTCCTTCACTGTCCCCTGGAGTTTGCTCAAACTCACGTCCACTGGGTTGATGATGCCATCCAACCATCTCATCCTCTGTCGTCCCCTTCTCCTCCTGCCCTCAATCTTTCCCAGCATCAGGGTCTTTTCAAATGAGTCCGCTCTTTGCATCAGGTGGCCAAAGTACTGGAGCTTCATTCAGCTTCAGCATCAGTCCTTCCAATGAATGCTCAGGATTGATTTCCTTTCGGATGGACTAGTGTGATCTCCTTGCAGTCCAAGGGACTCTCTAGAGTCTTCTCCAGTGAGCTCCTCAAAAATGCATCTTTTCACATGATGAACTAAATTACATTAGTTATAAAGTAGTGGACAAAAATTTCTTGGTGTCATGATTTTCATTATGAGATCAGTGCCTCATTTCAGAGACTCTGTTTTTCCTTTTGCTATCATGTTTGCCAAAGTTTTAAAAAACATACCATAGTTGTTTTAATTTTTTTAAGGGATTAAAGTGGCTTTGACACAAGTCATGATTATATTATTAAATATCATTTGTGAACAGCACATGGTTTTCCTTAAATCATGCTTGGCCCAGGAGCCCTGTGACCTAACCTTGTATTTTTTTTTGATCTAAACAATAGCTACATCATTGAATGAAGTATCTTTTACTGTCAAAAAGAAAAATAGAATCATAAAATGAAAACTTGTTCAAATATTTAAATTGTAGTTCCTGCAGCTCAGTTTTTCAAGTAAGACTCAGATCAAACTTAGTTGAAAACACATTATATTTTCTCTGTTGAAATAAAGACAGGGAATAATAGGTTTCAGAACTCTGATGCTGCATTTGGCCTTCACAAGAATGGCTAGAGGCAATAGTAAAGATGCTAAAAAGAAAATGTTGGAGAAGTTCTCACTGTCCATTTCATGTCAGAAAGAGTAAGGAAGTTGATAATGAATACTTTTCTTTTAGTATAGAGAATATTTTAATCAGTTTTTTTTTGTTTTTGGCCAGAGAAAGATATTGATACAGCCACAAACAGCTGATTTTAATTCTTCTATTTGTATGCAATTGTGACACTTGTGATAAACTAAGACAAATTATGTTTAGAACTTTACTTTTCTATGTGCTTCTATGAGTGGTACTTTCCTCTTTATTATGATAAATTATAAATATTTTACATTCATGACTATTCCAAAGAAAATTCATGACCCGCAATGTATGTATCTTGTCCAACCCTTTATAAACAACAGTTCATGCATCATTATTTTAAATTTTAGAAGCGTCTGTTAATTCTGATTATACATTACTTTCTAACGCAAGAGCTCTTCTTTAAACTATGAACGTAAAGGCAATACTCTTATTTCCTCATAAACTTTTGGAGAAAACCATGTTTTTGCCTTTCTCGCCTGGAGATGAAAAGTCTCCAATTTAGGTGACTACCGTGGAACACTGGATTACTATACTAACAATAAACCTTACAGCCAAGCATGCTGTCTGTTTCTCTTATGGAATTGGATGGCTTGGAGAACAAGTAGCCATGGGTTCTCTCATGATGCATGGGTGGCTTCAGACAGGGAAGGATGCCTCACCAGAGATCCACTTGGTTCTGGTTCCCTCCTCTTTTGCCCAGGGAGCAGAGCTGGAGGCTTGGAGTCTCAGTTTCACCTAAACCAGCTCAGGAAACGCACTCCATACCTGGAGACTATCTGCGCGTCATCCCCCTCCTCTGGGCTGGCTGCTCCTGGCAAAAGAACTGTGTCAGTTGTTGATATTAATGGCGATGGTTGGAGGTCAGCCACCTGAGGGGTAATTTCCCTAAGCGCTGATCTCATCTCTCTGAAGGTTTCACGGTAACCCATCCGGGGGAACTGCTGCTGATGTGACTCAGGGGAGGCACTCGGTTCTCACCTCAGGCTGGTCCGTCTTCCTGCAGAAGCATCTCCTCTAGTGATGGAGAGACCCAGAGCATCCCTTCCCTTTCCTCCCCTTCCCTTCCTCTCCTGCCTTTAGTTTGTTATCTGTCTTTCAACTTTGCCTCTAGTGTTTTGCCATGGGAAAGTTTAAAACAATTTTGTGGCTGTTGTCAATTTTTTTTTTTCCTTAAATTTGATGGTTAGAAAGTCATTCTCTATACCCATGTTAGGGAGCGATATCTATTGTTTTTTGAGAGCATGTAAAAGGTACTGTGCAGAGGACTTTTTATATACATATAAATTTTTAATTTTCTACTAGAGTATAGCTGATTATCAATGTTGTGATAGTTTCAGGCAAACAGGGAAGAGACTCAGCCATACCTGTACATGTATCCATTCTCCCTGGACCCCCCTCCCATCCAGGCGGCCATGTAACATTGAGCAGAGTTCCACATGCTATGCAGTAGGTCCTTGTTGGTTGTTATACTGGGTGAAGTAAGTCAGAGAAAGAGAAATAGCATATGACATCCCTTATATGTGGAATCTAAAAAGAAATGATACAAACAAACTTATTTACAAAGCAGGAACAGACTTACATCGAACGAACTTATGGTCCCTGGGGGGAGGGGTGGCGGGAAAGGACTTTTCATATATTAATTATTGAAAGAGCTCAGTGAAATTAGTAGGAAGCAGAGGCTTCTGGAAACAGATTGACCTTGGCTAGTGCCTAACTTCAGTGCCTACCAGTGTGTGACCTTGCACATGACGTATTCTGAGTTTCTGTCTCTTCATCTCTAAAAAATAGAATAATCATAGAGTTGTGGGAGTACCAGAGGTATACCTGTAAAGGGCTTTGACCAGTTCCTGACACACAGTCAGTGTTGGATAACTTACTTATTTCATATTAAATTGGGCTTCCCTGGTGTCTCAGACAGTAAAGAATCCACCTGCAATGAGGGAGACCTGGGTTCGATCCCTGGGTCGGGAAGATTCCCTGGAGAAGGGAATGGCAACCCACTCCAGTATTCTTGCCTGGAGAATCCCATGGACAGAGGAGCCTGGCGGGCTACAGTCTGTGGGGTTGCAAAGAGTTGGACGTGACTGAAGCAACTTAGCATACAAGCATTGAAACCATTGTAGTTAAAGCCAGACTTAAATACTCCACTTTTTAGTTTACTTGCTTTATTTTTTTAAAAAATATTTATTTATTTATTTGACTGTACTAAGTCTTAGTTGCAGCGTGTGGGATCTAGTTCCCTGGCCAGGAAGCAAACCTGGGCAGTCTGCACTGGGAGTGCAGAGTCTTAGCTGATGGAGCACCAGGAGAGTCCCTAATTTACCTGCTTTTGAATGGCTAGAAATGTTGGCTGTGTAATGGTATTTGACTTTATTCCAGTTTGGGGCTATCTCAGTTCTTAATTTGTACATTCTCCTTAGAAAGTCCTGATGTTCTTAATCTCCCACAGTACATAATATGGAAAATATTCAGTGTTATTGGATTTCATGTCTTCTTTCCCAGTGTCTGCCCATGTCTCTTCAGTACGAAGTCATGATCAGAAACTTCCATTCATTGCAACTTGATTACATTGATGATCTATTTTGTTGTCTTCAGGTTACCAGAGAGAACTGCTCTATCAGAGGGAAGATGGCTCTTTCAGTGCTTTTGGGAATGATGACCCTTCTGGAAGCACTTGGTAAGTGTTTCTGCTAGTGGAACAAATCCATGTCATGGAATGGACTCTGATTAGGTCATGATGGCCATGAAATTGACAGGTGAATCTCTGTATCTGCTTAGGGACTGTGTTTTCCAGAGCCTGAATTTAAAAGAGATTCTCCCTTTCAAATATGGCTTTAAAACACTAATAAGTCAGATGCTTTTATTTAGAAAAGATAAGTCATAAATTCTCTCTTTTTTTTTTTTGGTGGGAAAAGCAGCAGTAAAATACTTTATGATGATGGTGCAGCTGGCAAGAAAAATTGGTTAGAAATACAGGGTATTGGGACATAGTTCTTTTAAGATTTTTTTAAAGATCACTTTTAAAAACGCTTTATTTATTTATTTATTGGCCTCACTGTACAGAATGTGGGATCTTACTTCCCCGACCAGAGATTGAACTCATACTCCCTGCAGTGGATGCTCAGAGTTTTAACCACTGGACCACTTGGGGAGTCCAGTTTTTTTTTTTTTTAATCAGAGACAATTCAACATGAATTTTTTTTTTTTTTATATTTTTTATTTTTATTTTTTTTTTAATTTTTTTTTCTTTTTATTTTTTTGTCATACATTGATATGAATCAGCCATAGATTTACACGTATTCCCCATCCTGATCCCCCCTCCCACCTCCCTCTCCACCCGATTCCTCTGGGTCTTCCCAGTGCACCAGGCCCGAGCACTTGTCTCATGCATCCCACCTGGGCTGGTGATCTGTTACACCATAAATAGTATACATGCTGTTCTTTTGAAATATCCCACCCTCACATTCTCCCACAGAGTTCAAAAGTCTGTTCTGTATTTCTGTGTCTCTTTTTCCGTTTTGCATATAGGGTTATCGTTACCATCTTTCTAAATTCCATATATATGTGTTAGTATGCTGTAATGTTCTTTATCTTTCTGGCTTACTTCACTCTGTATAATGGGCTCCAGCTTCATCCATCTCATTAGGACTGGTTCAAATGAATTCTTTTTAATGGCTGAGTAATATTCCATGGTGTATATGTACCACAGCTTCCTTATCCATTCATCTGCTGATGGGCATCTAGGTTGCTTCCATGTCCTGGCTATTATAAACAGTGCTGCGATGAACATTGGGGTGCACGTGTCTCTTTCAGATCTGGTTTCCTCAGTGTGTATGCCCAGAAGTGGGATTGCTGGGTCATATGGCAGTTCTATTTCCAGTTTTTTAAGAAATCTCCACACTGTTTTCCATAGCGGCTGTACTAGTTTGCATTCCCACCAACAGTGTAAGAGGGTTCCCTTTTCTCCACACCCTCTCCAGCATTTATTGCTTGTAGACTTTTGGATAGCAGCCATCCTGACTGGCGTGTAATGGTACCTCATTGTGGTTTTGATTTGCATTTCTCTAATAATGAGTGATGTTGAGCATCTTTTCATGTGTTTGTTAGCCATCTGTATGTCTTCTTTGGAGAAATGTCTGTTTAGTTCTTTGGCCCATTTTTTGATTGGGTCATTTATTTTTCTGGAATTGAGCTTCAGGAGTTGCTTGTATATTTTTGAGATTAATCCTTTGTCTGTTTCTTCATTTGCTATTATTTTCTCCCAATCTGACGGCTGTCTTTTCACCTTACTTATAGTTTCCTTTGTGTGCAAAAGCTTTTAAGTTTCATTAGGTCCCATTTGTTTATTTTTGCTTTTATTTCCAATATTCTGGGAGGTGGGTCATAGAGGATCTTGCTGTGATTTATGTCGGAGAGTGTTTTGCCTATGTTCTCCTCTAGGAGTTTTATAGTTTCTGGTCTTACATTTAGATCTTTAATCCATTTTGAGTTTATTTTTGTGTATGGTGTTAGAAAGTGTTCTAGTTTCATTCTTTTACAAGTGGTTGACCAGTTATCCCAGCACCACTTGTTAAAGAGGTTGTCTTTTTTCCATTGTATATCCTTGCCTCCTTTGTCAAAGATAAGGTGTCCATAGGTTCGTGGATTTATCTCTGGGCTTTCTATTCTGTTCCATTGATCTATATTTCTGTCTTTGTGCCAGTACCATACTGTCTTGATGACTGTGGCTTTGTAGTAGAGTCTGAAGTCAGGCAGGTTGATTCCTCCAGTTCCATTCTTCTTTCTCAAGATTACTTTGGCTATTCGAGGTTTTTTGTATTTCCATACAAATTGTGAAATTCTTTGGTCTAGTTCTGTGAAAAATACCGTTGGTAGCTTGATAGGGATTGCATTGAATCTATAGATTGCTTTGGGTAGAATAGCCATTTTGACAATATTGATTCTTCCAATCCATGAACACGGTATGTTTCTCCATCTGTTTGTGTCCTCTTTGATTTCTTTCATCAGTGTTTTATAGTTTTCTATGTATAGGTCTTTTGTTTCTTTAGGTAGATATACTCCTAAGTATTTTATTCTTTTTGTTGCAATGGTGAATGGTATTGTTTCCTTAATTTCTCTTTCTGTTTTTTCATTGTTAGTATATAGGAATGCAAGGGATTTCTGTGTGTTAATTTTATATCCTGCAACTTTACCATATTCATTGATTAGCTCTAGTAATTTTCTGGTAGAGTCTTTAGGGTTTTCTATGTAGAGGATCATGTCATCTGCAAACAGTGAGAGTTTCACTTCTTCTTTTCCTATCTGGATTCCTTTTACTTCTTTTTCTGCTCTGATTGCTGTGGCCAAAACTTCCAACACTATGTTGAATAGTAGTGGTGAGAGTGGGCACCCTTGTCTTGTTCCTGATTTCAGGGGAAATGCTTTCAATTTTTCACCATTGAGGGTGATGCTTGCTGTGGGTTTGTCATATATAGCTTTTATTATGTTGAGGTATGTTCCTTCTATTCCTGCTTTTTGGAGAGTTTTAATCATAAATGAGTGTTGAATTTTGTCAAAGGCTTTCTCTGCATCTATTGAGATAATCATATGGTTTTTATCTTTCAATTTGTTAATGTGGTGTATTACATTGATTGATTTGCGGATATTAAAGAATCCTTGCATTCCTGGGATAAAGCCCACTTGGTCATGGTGTATGATTTTTTAATATGTTGTTGGATTCTGTTTGCTAGAATTTTGTTAAGGATTTTTGCATCTATGTTCATCAGTGATATTGGCCTGTAGTTTTCTTTTTTTGTGGCATCTTTGTCTGGTTTTGGAATTAGGGTGATGGTGGCCTCATAGAATGAGTTTGGAAGCTTACCTTCATCTGCAATTTTCTGGAAGAGTTTGAGTAAGATAGGTGTTAGCTCTTCTCTAAATTTTTGGTAGAATTCAGCTGTGAAGCCATCTGGTCCTGGGCTTTTGTTTGCTGGAAGATTTTTGATTACAGTTTCGATTTCCTTGCCTTGTGATGGGTCTGTTAAGATCTTCTATTTCTTCCTGGTTCAGTTTTTGGAAAGTTATACTTTTCTAAGAATTTGTCCATTTCATCCAAGTTGTCCATTTTATTGGCATAGAGCTGCTGGTAGTAGTCTCTTATGATCCTTTGTATTTCAGTGTTGTCTGTTGTGATCTCTCCATTTTCATTTCTAATTTTGTTAATTTGGTTCTTCTCTCTTTGTTTCTTAATGAGTCTTGCTAATGGTTTGTCAATTTTGTTTATTTTTTCAAAAAACCAGCTTTTAGCTTTGTTGATTTTTGCTATGGTCTCTTTAGTTTCTTTTGCATTTATTTCTGCCCTGATTTTTAAGATTTCTTTCCTTCTGCTAACCCTGGGGTTCTTCATTTCTTCCTTCTCTAATTGCTTTAGGTGTAGAGTTAGGTTATTTATTTGGCTTTTTTCTTGTTTCTTGATGTAAGCCTGTAATGCTATGAACCTTCCCCTTAGCACTGCTTTTACAGTGTCCCATAGGTTTTGGGTTGTTGTGTTTTCATTTTCATTCATTTCTATACATATTTTGATTTCTTTTTTGATTTCTTCTATGATTTGTTGGTTATTCAGAAGCATGTTATTTAGCCTCCATATGTTTGAATTTTTAACAATTTTTTTCCTGTAATTGAGATCTAATCTTACTGCACTGTGGTCAGAAAAGATGACTGGAATGATTTCAATTTTTTTGAATTTTCCAAGACCAGATTTATGGCCCAGGATGTGATCTATTCTGGAGAAGGTTCCGTGTGCACTTGAGAAAAAGGTGAAGTTGATTGTTTTGGGGTGAAATGTCCTATAGATATCAATTAGGTCTAGCTGGTCCATTGTGTCATTTAAGGTTTGTGTTTCCTTGTTAATTTTCTGTTTAGTTGATCTATCCATAGTTGTGAGTGGGGTATTAAAGTCTCCCACTATTATTGTGTTACTATTAATTTCCTCTTTCATACTCGTTAGCGTTTGCCGTACATATTGCGGTGCTCCTATGTTGGGTGCATATATATTTATAATTGTTATATCTTCTTCTTGGATTGATCCTTTGATCATTATGTAGTGTCCTTCTTTGTCTCTTTTCACATCCTTTATTTGAAAGTCTATTTTATCTGATATGAGTATTGCGACTCCTGCTTTCTTTTGGTCTCCGTTTGCATGAAATATTTTTTCCAGCCCTTCACTTTTAGTCTGTATGTGTCTCTTGTTTTGAGGTGGGTCTCTTGTAGACAGCATATATAGGGGTCTTGTTTTTGTATCCATTCAGCCAATCTTTGTCTTTTGGTTGGGGCATTCAACCCATTTACATTTAAGGTAATTATTGATAGGTGTGGTCCCGTTGCCATTTACTTTGTTGTTTTGGGTTCACGTTTATACAACCTTTCTGCATTTCCTGTCTAGAGAAGATCCTTTAGCATTTGTTGAAGAGCTGGTTTGGTGGTGCTGAATTCTTTCAGCTTTTGCTTGTCTGTAAAGCTTTTGAATTCTCCTTCATATCTGAATGAGATCCTTGCTGGGTACAGTAATCTAGGTTGTAGGTTATTCTCTTTCATTACTTTCAGTATGTCCTGCCATTCCCTTCTGGCCTGGAGGGTTTCTATTGATAGATCAGCTGTTATCCTTATGGGGATCCCTTTGTGTGTTATTTGTTGTTTCTCCTTGTTGCTTTTAATATTTGTTCTTTGTGTTTGATCTTTGTTAATTTGATTAATATGTGTCTTGGGGTGTTTCGCCTTGGGTTTATCCTGTTTGGGACTCTCTGGGCTTCTTGGACTTGGGTGGCTATTTCCTTCTCCATTTTAGGGAAGTTTTCAGCTATTATCTCCTCGAGTATTTTCTCATGGCCTTTCTTTTTGTCTTCTTCTTCTGGAACTCCTATGATTCAAATGTTGGGGCGTTTCACAGTGTCCCAGAGGTCCCTGAGGTTGTCCTCATTTCTTTTGATCCTTTTTTCTTTTTTCCTCCCTGCTTCATTTATTTTCTACGCAATTTATCTTCACCTCACTTTCCCTATCTTCTGCCTCCGTTGTCTACTCTTTGTTCCCTCCAAAGTGTTTTTTGATCTCATTCATTGGCATTTCATTTTTTTTTTTTCTTATTCATTTTTAATTGACTCTTTTTTAATCTCTTCTAGGTCTTTATTAAACATTTTTGTATCTTTTCAATCTTTGTCTCCAGGCTATTTATCTGTAACTCCATTTTGTTTTCAGAGATTTTTGGGATCATTTTTATTATCATTATTCCTCTAAATTCTTTTTCAGGTAGATTCCCTACTCTCCTCCTCCTTTTGTTTGACTTGGTGGGCATTTTCATGTTCCTTTAACCCTGTTGGGTATTTCTTTGCCTTTTTCCATCTTGTTTAGATTGCTGTGTCTGGAGTGGGCTTTCTGTCTTCTGGAGGTCTGTGGTTCCTTTTTATTGTGGAGGATTTACCCCGTGGGTGGGGTTAGACAATTGGCTTATCAAGGTTTCCTGGTTAGGGAAGCTTGCGTCAGTGTACTGGTGCGTGCAATTTGATTTCTTCTCTTTGGAGAGCAATGGAGTGCCCAGTAATGAGTTTTGAGATGGGTCTATGTGTTAGGTGTGACCTTGGGCAGCCTGTATGTTGATGTTCAGGGCTATGTTCCTGCGTTGCTGGAGAATTTGCGTGGTATGTCTTGCTCTAAAACTTATTGGCTCTTGGGTGGTGGTTGGTTTCAGTGTAGGTATGGAGGCTTTTGGACAGTCACTTATTACTTAAAGTTCCATGTAGTCAGGAGTTTTCTGGTGTTCTCAGGTTTTGGGCTTAAGTCTCCTGCCTCTGGATTTCAGTTTTATTCTTCCTGTAGTCTCAGGACTTCTCCAACTATATATGTATGTATTATTACTCTAGGTTATGGTATAAGATTCTCCAATAGTGACACTCCAGAAGGTTCATCAGAGTTGCATGAAAAGAGGAGAGGGAGGAGGAGATAGAGATGGTCATGTTGTGTTGTATGTATTTAGGTGGACTCAAGAGGAGAGATTGTTATTTTTCTATGTATCTATCTGCTCTTAGGTCTGTTTCCCAGTGTTCTCCGTAGCCCGTCACCTACAAAGATTCACAGAATTGGATTGCGAAGAGAAGGGGAAAGGAGGAAATAGAGGTGTTCTGAGGTAGAAAACAGAGAGTCAAGATTGGGAGAGAATAATCAACACACTCCTGAATAAAAATGGGAACTGAATTTCGGTTTAAAAATAGGGCTTCTCTTCTTCTTTTTTTTTGTGGTAAGGTTATAGTGTATTGAAAATGAAAATTAAGGAGTAGTAGAGGAGTACTAGAGGACTTTAAAAGAAATAAGGGAAAAAGAAAAATAGAAAATAGAAGAGAAAAAGGAAAGAAAAAAAAAGAAAAAAAAAGAAAAAAAAAAGAAAAAGAAAAAAAAAGTAAAAAAGAAAGAAAAAAAATTTTTTTCCCCTAATTAAAAAAATCATAAAAATCTATGGAAATGAAAGTTAAGGAGTAATGGGGGAGTAATAGGGGATTTTAAAGGAAAATAAAAGAGAAAAAATAAAAAAGAAAAAAGAAAAAAAGAAAAAAATAATAGAAAAGAAAAAAGAAAAAAAAGAAAAAAAAAAGAGAAAAAAGTAAAATTATATCTAGGAGTTTCTCTGGAGCTGTTGCGGTCAGTGTGGGTTCGGCTCAGTTTCAGATAGCTCCTCGTTCCAGCTTACACTTCTCGATATCTACAGGCCCCTTCCGGTGTAGCCGGTGTTTTCTAGAGGGATTTTAATCTGTTGCACAGGTCCTTTCTGAAGCGGTTCCCTTTGTTTATTTGGCTTCTGTTTGCCGGTCTCTTCAGAGCCTCATTTCTGCCCTGACACAGGCGGGCGGAGGTGGACTCTTATTCAGGTAGCTAGTTCCGTCGCTCTGCGGGGCAGGGAGGGGCTGGTGCTGCCGGGAGGGGCTGGTGCTGCGGGGAGGGGCTGGCGCTGCGGGGACGGGCTGGCGCTGCAGGGAGGGGCTTGCGCCGTGGGGACGGGCTGGCGCTGCCGGGAGGGGCTGACGCTGCTTTCTCCGTCTGTGCTGCTCAGGCTCCCGGCTGTTCTATATGGAGCGCGCCCTGCGCTGCGCGGTTCCAGCCCTCGGGTGTTCCACAAAAGCGTGGAACGAAAAGCTGCGCCTGCTCTCTGTGCCTTCCCCGTCAGAGCGGTCCAGGCAGCGAGGGGCTTGATGGGCGCACTATCCCCAGGTGTGGCGCACTCACTCCCTTCCGCGGACCCAGTCTCAGTTTCCGCTGGCGCCAGTCGGGTGTGCGCGCCTTCCGCCCTCCGCGTCCCCAGCCCCAGTCCCCGCCCGCGCCGGTCGGGTGCCTGCGCCCTGTGTCTCGCCGCGACCTTCCCCTCCCCCCGCCTCCTGCCTCCGGCGGGGCTGGGCGGGTCCGCAGCCTGCGAGCTCCTCTCTGGATTTTCTCGGTCTCTTTGTTCTGCAAACGGCCGGCAGTGAGTTCGGGCCGGTTAATTTACTCTCTCTCCTTTGGTCTTCCACAGTTCAAGTTGGCACCTCACAGAAGCTCCCTCTGATTGTCCTCAGGGCACTCAGGCCCGGACCCTACTCCAAGCAATGCCGCCTAAGATTCCCTTCCCGGGACGGGTCTCCGTCCTTAGCTCTTTTGTCTCACTTTTAATCTTTTATATTTTGTCCTACCTCCTTTCGAAGACAATGGGCTGCTTTTCTGGGCGCCTGATGACCTCAGCTAGCGATCAGAAGTTGTTTTGCGAAGTTTGCTCTGCCTTCAGTTATTCTTTTGATGAATTTGTAGGAGAGAAAGTGGTCTCCCCGTCCTACTCCTCCGCCATCTTGGCTCCTCCTCCTCAACATGAATTTTGTGGTAATACAGTCAATGTAGTTTCTTTAAGGTTATTTTTTTGTGAAAAAACAGTGAGGGGGTTAAATAATGAACATTCAGAGTTTCCTCCAGAATGAAAGCTGCTCTGTGTGGCTGATTTTGAATGATTATTCTCTTCTTGAACTATCTTCAACTTCGTTTACATTCAGAAAAAGACAGGCTAATTGTATCAGTAGAGTTAGTTAAAGTGTGCTGTGGTAAAAAACCTTATATATCTCAGTAGTTGATTAGCAAACGTTGTGCGCATGCTGCATTTCCACTATGGGTCACCAGGGGGCTCTGCACCTTTGTTTCAGCCACAATCTCCCTGTCTCACCCAGAGCCTCCAGGCTTGCTGCAGTCTGGGGACAGAAGGCTGGGATATCCAGCGCTGGCAATTAAAAGCTTCAGCCGCAAGATTTCTTATCACTTTATCGTGATCAGAGCTGGTTCTGGGG